>NC_041383.1:105234564-105275390 GCF_002162155.2 Triticum dicoccoides
GGTTTCTCATAAAAGGTTTTTAATGAGACAATATAGATACAAGTGTTCATATATGTCATATCATTTTCTCCTTATATTTTCCCATTGGGTTTTAAAGGAGTTTTCGATGGCATATATAATCGCACTCTTTTCCTTTATGAGTTTTCTCTCAAAGTTTCTCATAACGGTTTTTAACGAGGCATGTCATATTTTTTTTCCCTATCGGGGTTTTTAAAGAAAGTACTCAAGACATATTAATTGTTCTCTAAACTCATTGATGATTTTTCTCCTTCTTCAAAGGTTTTTATCATATGAGTTATCAAGAGACAATAATCATTATATGTTGCATCATTTTCTCCTTATTATTTTTCCCACTGGGTTTAAAGGAGTTTTAGCAACATATCTGCACTATTCTCCTCATATTTTTCCCACAGGGTTTTTGGAGGAGACTTTTAAAATGAAGATGATGAACGTTCAAGGCAAATACATACTAGGAGGAGTCTATCAAGATGATGTATATTCACAAAGACAAGCATTGATTAGGGGGAGTGTTAGGAATTAATTAATTAGATTAATTAACTATTAATCACTGCTATGCCGGTGCCACTTTTGGCAACTGCCTCCTTTTGTAACCGCCTTGTAAACTGGGTATAAATACCCCAATCTTCAATCAATAGAATAACTGTTCATTCATATATCTGTTTTCCATTCGCTCCTCTCTCTCGATTCTCTCTAACACCTCCAACGGGGCGGGATCGGGATGCGAGGGCTGCCCGCGCGAGCTTGGACACGATCGAAGCCATAGCCAGGGTACGTGGGCAGGCAGCAGAGCAGAGGACCACCTCGTCACGGTTAGACCCAGTTTGTTACGGAGATCGCGGAAGAGAACACAATCAGGAGCAGGATTCTAGCTGCGCGAGAGCTCTATCGGGCAACTTCACGCCGTGTCCCACACGCATGCATGGCCAGGGGAACAATTAGGGCTGGCCGCTTTGGTCAGAACCCAGCTGAACATTTAATTTTTGGACGGGAACCCAACTGACCATTAGGAAGGTGATTGTACGCATGTCATATGCTTCTTCCCCGGTGATGTGCATGTCAGAAGACTACATCCATGGAATTATGATAAGTACTGTATATATTTACGGAAATGTTAACGCCCACACGTGTGAGCGTTCACCATCCCGACCACGCGCAAGCATCTCCGTTGACAACTTTGTGCACGAATCTTGGAACAAACCGGCCGGTTTTCTGCGCCACGTAGGACGAGGCGCGTGTGCGGAGTGCGAGTCGGGTCGCCCGCACGTTGGTTGCCATCCCGCGGTCAGCGGTTGCCACTCGGAGGCGTGCGGTGGAACCGCTATGCGCCCGCACGCCACGCTCCGACCGCGGTTGACGTCAAACACGTCGCACACCTCTGCCCCCTCTCCCTCACGGTTCCATTTACCCAGCCGCACGCAGTTACTGGCACAACCCACTCGCATTTCAAACCACTAGAGGAGAAGGCGAGGGGAGAAGGCGACGGCGGAGGCGGAAGAATCGACGGTGTTCGCGGCCGTCCGTGGTGCTCGCCGGAACGGAGCGGCTGCGCCGGAGCGCCTGCGGGTTGAAGGTAATGCTCGCTACAACTCTCGCAACCTCTTCCTGCATTTTCCCCCCTTTCCTCCCTGTTTGATTCCTCGATCGAGATTCGTAGAGATTCAGGCGATTCTGCGGTGCGTCGGCGTTCCCGCCGGCGTCGAAGTCGTCTGCTAACCGTTTTTGGTGGCACTGGGCAGTTTCGTCGCCGCTGCGGCGGCGGCATCGTCGGTGTGGTTATGCTTGTTCGGAGGCACGCACTAGTCTTGCCTATGGATTGGGCAGGTGTCTCCCGGGTTGTTTGATGCGCATTGGTTGGAATTTGTGTTAGCAGTCAGTTCGGGGGTGAACTTTGAGGGTGAATTTGAGGTCGCGGTAGTTGCCATTGAACCCTGAATCTAGTTAGTTGGGTTTTGAAACTGTAGTATGAGGCGAACTTGGTGGTTTGATTAACTATCATGATTGTGTGGCAACTAACTCCCTGAACAAATGTGATAGTTGCCACAAATGTGTTTTCCTTTGCGGCAACAAATTACTGAAATGACTGTGATAGTTGTCACATATAAGCTTTCGCATGGGGCAACTTTTTTTATTGAATGACTGTGATAGTTGCCACACACACGCTCTTCCATGTGGCAACTCAATTTGCTGAATTACTGTGATAGTAGCCACTAACATGCTTTTTCATTGTGGCATTAAATTTTTCTGAATGATTTGTGGTAGTTACCACATTGTGATAGTCGCCACAATCTGTAGTCAATGCAGTTTCAGCAGCCAACTGCATTGGACGGCAACTAATGTGCACTTCAAGTGTGCCCGTTTCCACTTGGATAGTATATTCATGTGGCAAATAGAATGTGAACACACTGTCTGTTGCCATTCTGCAGATACGACAGTGTGGCAAATTGACTGCATAATGTGGCAACCAAATTTGCATATCAATTCTGTCAGATGCCATACATATGTTATTTTTTTCTGCATTCACTAGTTGACATTTTCTGTAAGGTGGCAACTGCTTACCTCTTGCATTTACATTTCCACCATGACAATTTGGTCTGTCCCTATCTCAGCAGAATGGCTCGTGGCGATCATCAAAACGATGATGATGATTTCATGGATCCACCACAGCGTAATTGGGCAACTGGACGGATAAAAGAGGGTGATGAGGTAAATGTTCACACATCCCCCCATCAATCTTGCTTTATGTTACTGGTTGACACCTCGAGCTTACAGTCGTCTGACACGGACTAAAATTTCATGACATTGCAAAACATGGCAACAACCGATCACTTATTGTCTGTTTTTGCAGAAGAAGAAACGTATTCGCAACAGAGCCTCCCAAGAACGTCTGACTGCGTTGACTGACAAAATCACCGACAATCAGAAGGGGGTTGCTGCTGAGATGGGTATGCAGTCTATGATAGTTGTCCAGTGCACGAACCTTGTCAACCCTGTATGCGAATGGCTTGCTGAGATCTACGAGCCCGCCTCCAGGGAGTTCGTGATTCCGGGACGTGGAAGACTTCCGTTGAACGAGGAATCCGTGTTCTGCACTCTGGGCGTGCCTCGTGGACATATCAAAGTCCCGTACGAGGTCAACAATGAGATCGAGGAAGCGTTGTTCCCCCGTTTGTTTCCTGGTTCGGAATCCATGCCGAACACGTCTGCAGTGGCAGATTCGCTGCAGGCCATGACGACGCATGGAGATGTTTTCAAGATGAAGCTACTCATGTACCTCATCTCAGCTGTTTTCGCGCCGACCACCTCTCTTCGCCCAAGCAACAAATGCTTCCCCATCCTGATGAATGATCCATCTTTACTACTTTATTTTCCTTCAATCTTTCGGCTCCGATGTCATGTGTAAAGTTAGTGACTGCCAGTGTTTTCGATGTTTTTTTCATTTTTAGATTTCTGATGCGGCAACCTTTTTGCCCTGAAATTTTGTGTGGTGCAGGCGGATCTGAAAAATGTGAAGAACATGAATTGGTGCAAGTTTATTGCCGACTTCCTCCACGATGCATTCTCAAGCAAGATGTACCAAAAGGGTTGTCGACTGCATTTAATGGTATTTTTTTACCAGTTCTTTCTGTGAACATTGTTTTATAACACACTTTTATTCATGCATGTCAACCTGATCATAACAAGATGGCAACTGCCATAATGACAATATGGCAACTGTTATAATGAGAATATGGCAACTGCCATCATATTAGTATGGCAACTGTTATCAGACTATGATGGCAACTGCCATCTTAGCAATATGGAAATTGCCATCACACCATGATGGCAACTAGCACATACAGAAGGCAACTTCTTTTTTTATTCCATTCTTTTCCATGCACATCAACTTGATTATCATGGGAACATACATTATCTTGTTTTTTTAACTACAAAGTACCCATGACGGCAACTGATATTTCTTTCTTTGTAAAATTGTTTTAAATCAGCTCATGTATGTCGACTGTCTTGATCTGTCCACCGTGGATTTCACTGGGGTAGGAGGCCCGCCGCCTACGCACAAGTTTGTTGTTTCTGCGTGGACTATTAACGCTGTTAAGGTTGTGCTTGCCGCAGACAGGGCAACTGATACCAAATATGGAAAACTGTAGGTTAGTTTTGGTTTCTCTCTCCACACGGCATGCTTACAAATTTGACATGAGGGAACCGTCCGTGGTTCATAAGGGATGACCACCTTTTGTTATCCATGGCTGTCTGCGTATTGTATCCATGTTTCACCCCACAAGGGAACTCTTTTCATTCGTGCTGAAACTTACCTTCTATCTCTTACATCCTTGCTATTTTTTTTGTTTTTTCTAGCTGATGGCCAAGCATGCTATAGACTACAGCGTGTTTGGGGGGCCTCAAAACTTTGGAAAGTGGATGGACGTGCACTCAGCTCCGTCTTGCCCTACTGAGGTAATCAAAATATGTACATCTATGGTTTGCCGTGGATTATTTGTTGATGTCGCGCAAGTGACTGCAATATAGGTGGTTGTTGATGCTTCTTATTTCGTGCACAGACGAGGGCACCTGTTGAGCATCTAATTGGGCAGTTTGCATCCGGAATGGCTGGCTTGCTCGGGAAGTTGGTTGAGGGGTGGACGTCTCTCAGTGGCTCTGACAGTGACGCGGTTGCGAGGCAGTTCACTTCGTTTGTCCCAGAACGTACACATCGGCCAACCGGTTACCGTGGCCGGTATGACTACAACAGTTCACAAGAGCCCGGTGACACACAAGATGATCTAGATGGAGACACTGGCCTCAGCAAGGATGATGACGATGACATGGAGAACGTGCAACAGGACACCGATGATGATGAACATGCTGAAGTTCGCGCAGGTGGTAACAAGGACAAGGATGCAACAGATGTCCCCCCACCGGAGAAAGTCAAAGAACATACGGCTGCGAGAGGCGAGGGGGTGTTGCCATCAAGGAGGGGGAGGGCTCCAGGAGATGTTGGGCAGGGTTCTCGTGGCAAGAGGTCTAGGATCGACCCCGTAGCTGCCAGGAGGAGGTTCGACTTTAATTTTAGTTTTTTGCTGTGTCTATTTTCTTGGAACAGTCTCATCCATTTCTTGCACTTGTTTTTTGTCAAGCGCGATAATGAGTTTGTTGTCTGACAATTGCCACCTTTTTTTCCTCCAACTCATACGTGCAGTGAGCCGACCGCTGGTGGACGAGCAGTTACGAAGAAACAGGCGCCAACGCCAAACCGTGTTTCTGCTCACTTGAACAAAGGTGCCCCCATTGCCGGTGACACCCCTTCCACCAGGTCTTCTCCTCGTACGACGACGACCAACACCGGGGATCCTGTCGTGTTGCCAGACCTGAGGAAGCCAGTCAAGAAGTAGGTTTCTCCATGTGCTTTCATTGACATAGCTCTATATTTTCTTGATTTTCCAATGCATCCGTTTAGCTTGTCACATGGTCTTCTGCCATCGTCCCCCACGCGGCAACTGCTGTTTTTCCAAATGATTTCTTCCTTCATTTTAAAGTGTATGGCAACTCATATTGGTTTTTACATGGCAACTGGCATCTAAGCCAAATGGCAACTCTTACTGTACCTAATGGCAACTGCCATTTTTTCCGTTGGCTTGTGAGCTCATCCCACACCTAGGTTTGAAATTACATTCATGGCAGATCAGACATTCTTATCATTCTTCAAGTTGGCTAACATCCCAACTGCTGCTGGATGGCAACTGCTAATTATGACACATGGCCACTCACGTCCCCCTTACATGGCAACTACCAGCTTTCCCACTTGTTTTTCATTTTTTAAAGATTTCTACCATGGCAAACATATTTTTGTTCATTTTTTAATACCTTTTTCATGTGCTTTTTTTTGCAGGGTGAAGAAGACCACTATGCGCGGGGCCAAGCATATTAGTAAGGACCCGCTCGAACGCCTACATTCAAAGTTGTCAACAGGGGGCAACTCAGATGTACATGAGGCACCAGGCGACAATACTGCTGCTGCACCGTTGATCGCTCCCACCAACTCTGATGCAAGTGGCCGACCATCTCCGTCGTCTGCAGATGTGCAGGCTAGAATAACAGGCATCCGTACATCGGGGAGTGACGAGTCGGTATTTGCCAGGACAGCTGAAATATTGCCAACTCTAATGGCAATGAAGGATGCTGCTGTGAGCCATGCCACCCCATCAGCAAGCGTTGAAGTGGATGCTCCCGAGATGAACCTAAGCAAGGAAGATTCCCGCTCATCTGACACTGATTCCAAGCGCGTGCGTGGTGGCACTCCTGTGTCCACGACAGAAGCGGCTAAGGCGGCAGTTCACAAGGATATGCCATCTACAGGTGAGAGTCCTGGCACAACAGCTCCAGCTCCTGTCGGTGCAGATACTGCTAAGGCGACTGTTTCGTGTGCTGGTCTTCCACCTAGGCGCCGTGTGACACTCCAAAATTTTTACTTTGGTCTTCAGCAAAAATTTTGTGGTTTTTGAAAAGAGGCCATTTAAAATTTTCCAGAAAACCTTCCTCTTAAGAGACTTTCTTTTCTTTGGCAAGGTTTTTATTCTGGCTTCAACTTTGGTGTTTGACCTTTTGAAACTTCTTCTCTGTTGGTTCTCTCTCTAAATTATTTTTGGGAGTTTAATCTTTTTCTTTTAAAAAAAAGAAACTCCATGAAATTTGGGACTTTCATATCTTGGAACCACCATGACTTGGCATTCTTGCCCATGTGGTAAAACCCCTCCAAAACCTCCCCTACAACTTGTGATCAACCTAAATTCTCTGTCCCAACTAATCCAAACTGGTTTTGGATTTTTATTCCAACTATTTTTCCCTCAATTCAATTCTGAAAATTATTTGGAGCCTGAGAGATTTTCAAAGCAAGTGCCCTATTGCATTTGAGTTTTGACCTCAAACCAATTCTCCTGGATTGTCCTTTGAACCCACAACCCAGAACCATCTTGATCCACTCCTCCTCTTTTCAAATTTTTCAAAATTCAGTCTCTGCAAGTTTGGACCAGATTTGCCAAATTTGGTGAAATTCATATCTACACTCCTCCAAAAATTCCACCAAAATTCAGGCAGCCTATTTGAGCAAGGAGAAGCCACTCCACCAAAAATCAGCTCAAGGAAAAATCACCAGAGGCCAATTTCATTTGGTCGAACACCTTGTGGGCATTGTTACTGTTCAATGTTCAGAAATTCAGTTCAATGTCACCTTCAGTTTCGACAGTTTCAGTCACGCGGCCACAGTGCACTTGGCACATTGCTCGCGGCCTCGTTTGCTTGTCCGAAGCTTCACACGCGCACTTGGCGCGACCCTGGCGTTGGTGGCGCCCTGGCCCGCCTGCGCCAGCGTGTCTTGCGGCGGCCGGCTCCCCGTAACGGCCGACAGGGAGGAGAACGGCGGCGCAACGCCGTTCGGCACCGCCCAAATCTTCTGGTGGCTCCGCGTGGCCTTCTCCGTGCTAGCGCACGCATGCGGCACCGTCGCCGTGGCGCAGCACACACGGAGAGCGCTCTCTGCCGCCGACGGGCCCGCGCCACCCCGTTCCGTCGAGCTCGACCCAAACGCCCAAACCCCGGCCAGCTTAGCACAAAAATGGACCCTTTGAACCTCCGTGATGACGCTCGACTCCCTAACCACCCCGACCGAGCACTACGCTACCGTAATCGCTCGCCGGAAATCTCCGTTCATGGCAACCGCCTCGGACCGCCTATATAAAGGGGTCCCGAGCTCACTCTCGTGCACGCAGCACCCCCACTACTCACCAACACCCCGCCAGGCCACTGGGAGGACCTCGAGGAGGTCTCCTTCCCCGGCTCCGGCCACCCCGATCCGCCTCGGCCTCCAGCTCGATTCACTTCGGTGAGGCCACCTCCGGCACCCAAACCTCGTCCGTAGCCCTCTCTTGCACCCAGTAGTCTAACCCCCACCTCAATTTAATCTTTGTAGCCCTCTCCGATGAGCTCCATCCACGCCCGAACCACCGTCCGCCGGAGTTGAGACCGCCGTCGACGTGCTGCTCATCGGCGACCAACACCACCACCCACCGTTGCGGAAGGACACGGTGAGCTCATTGGTAAACTCTGATCCCCATGCCTCGCCGTGGATCGCCGCCGGCGACCACAGCAGCTCTCGGGCGCCGACGAGCCTCGTCCCTCCCATTTGAAATTTAAACATGACAAGTGGGACCCGCTGTCAGCCTCTCTGTCCTCTCTAAACGAAGCGTTATCTGAAAACGCCTTCTGCCAAATACGTTTTCTCTTCGGGCTGGCGTAATCGCTACCGAAGTGTTTTCTGCTTTTATAAACTAGCCCCTGGAAATCTTCTGTTTCATTACAGATAAGTCCCTGGACAAAAACCCTTATAACTTTTAATCAGAAAAGTATTTTTGATTGATTCTTTTTCTGTTCTCTTTAAAATTTTGTCTAGTTTTTTATCAGATTTATTTGAAAAATATTTGGTTTACCTTCTGTGCTCTCCTTGGTATTTACGTTAGCGCATATATCTTCTTTAAACGTAGATACCGAAGGAGGTGACGGAGCCGCGAACTTCACCGAGCTAGGCTCCGACTACTCTGAACCAGGCAAGCATGTTTGAACTTTTGATATGATGAGTGTCTTGGCATGTTTTGCATTTAGTTAGTTTCATGGCATGCCGGTGAGTATACCGATGAACGTTATTTTATGTGATAATGAGGTAAGTGAGTTCGATGATCCATACGTGGATGAATGTGAATATGAATGGCCATGTGTTGGCATGAGGATGGGTACGACGGCAGTGTTGTAGCATGCCAGTCTTACGCCAGACTATGTGACTTCAGTGTCAAACCATATTGGTCCAGTACCTATCATTTCATTCCTTGTACTACCACATGTTTTCCGCAAGGAATATGGTTTAGTAAGTTCCAAACCGCTTTCATGGTACACACCAAAGAGGAGAGGCCGTGATGATGGTTCCATGGCCCTGGATTAAAGCCAGTCATCCGGTCAGGGGGCATGGGTGTTTCCGGTTGGGACCGAGAGGGGGGCACCCCTTAGAGCGCGCGTATATAAATTTGATCCCATGCTATTCGAGATTGTGATCTCCCCGTCTCAAAGGTTTTTCTTGGACGATGACTAGGGTGATTCCTAGCATCGAGAGGTAGGATGGGTGTGTACCGGTTAGCTGTGTTTTCTTCTGAAATACCGTAAACGGAACTAGTCCTTCGTGACTACGGAAATCCGTTGACTGTGGGAAAAATTTTGTACAAACTCTGCAGAGTCATATATTCCTCCAAATCATCTCTTCCATGTCAAGTTTCGTTCCTTCTTATCCTAATCAATTGTCAGCTTTGATGACAGAGACTCCGGTGAATCGCATGAGTGCTAAGTCCGGTTAAATGATCACTCCTGTGGATGGACTAACCCGTTTGTTTTCATGAATTGAATGTTTATTATGAGTATTATTTACTTGTGAATAAAAGCCCTTTTTGTGATGTCGCTCAGACGTCCGACTGTGGCATTTCTTTTTAAAGCCCTTTCTGCGATGTCGCTCAGACGTCCGACTGTGGCATTTCTTTTAAAGCCCTTTATGTGATGTCGCTCAGACGTCCGACTGTGGCATTTCTTTTAAAGCCCTTTATGTGATGTCGCTCAGACGTCCGACTGTGGCATTTCTTTTAAAGCCCTTTATGTGGTGTCGCTAAGATGCCCGACTGTGGCATCATTTTCCTTATTTTTATATGTTCACCTTTCGAGGCGTCGCTTCAGACACCCGATCGGTCCTTATTTATGTTCTGTGGAATTTCAGGCGGACTACCGCCGTTTTCCCTTTTTACTTACCCGTTATGCCAGTTTTATTTATTGTGCATTAAGGAATTAATCATGTTGCATCCATGCATGCATTTGTTATATCTTACGTCCGAACTGTCTTGCGAGTACTTTCAAAGTACTCACCGGCTTGTTGATTTGGCCAGATGCTGACGAAGGCGATCTCATGGATGAAGAGTTCGATAGCGAGCCCGACACTTAGAGGAGTCCCAGTCAGTCTTGTGCGACCCTGGATTGGGCCACTGTTTTATATCCGCTTTCGCTACCAAATAAATTTGTCGAGCCTCTCCTCGACGCTCGATGAGATGACAGACGTAGAGTCTTGTCTTTCTCTCCCCGCTGTGTTTTTCCACCACCAGCCTATCCTTGAGTCAGTAGTATGTCTCCACACCACTGTGTTCTGTCCGCCATTATGTATGATTATTGGCGTGCTGGTAATAATTTGGTTGAGCAACCGTAGTTCGACCCTGTAATATATTTTATGCTACTGGCTTATTGTATCAAGAATTTGTCTGCCAGTGTGGAGGATTTCTCTCATACTGGACTTAAAAGATTGGCTTTTCAATAAATATTTTTATTGGAAAACCGGTCGTGACAAGCTTGGTACCAGAGCCAGGCTGACTGTAGGAAGCCACTAGGTGCGATCGCTAATTGGTTATTAGCCTGATAGAGCTAATTTATATTTTTGCAATGGTAGTCATTTTCTGTCAGTCAGCATAAATTTATGATCTGACCCTGCAGAATTTTGCCTACTTTTGTAGATGGCCGACGTCAGCTGCGAGTCTCAGACCTTCGCCAACGTACCCGATGGGTTCGTCAAGCTTCTTTCTTCCATCGTTCAGGTCGCGATGGGGCCATCCGTGCGCCCAGTATTCACACTCTACCAGCACCGAGTCAACGACAGTCTGACCATGCACCAGGCCGCGGTGCAGTTCAGGGGAGGGCGTGGTGAGTTACGCCGCTTCCGGTTCGTGGGAAGAGCCATGCCTACGGAGAGGCATGCCATGCAGATGGCAGCCCGCGAGGCGATAGCTCGTCTCAGGGATGTCCTTCCCGTGATGAAGACTCGTCGTTACCGTTATCTTCCGTGCCATGTGCCTTACACCTGTCACTACGCATATTCCTGCCCCAAGGAGAACGAGACGAGGCTTTTGAGATGCTCATTGAGTATCTCCGGGCCCTGGAGGCAGCCTTCGACAACCTGGTGGACGACTTCGTAGCTACCCGCATGGACTCAGTCCATGGCTGTGCTGCCAACAGGAGGGAGCTCCTACCCATCGCTTCGCCACCGACTTTTGTCTTGTCATCAGCTTCTTTTACGCCTACTCGTCTCCTGCCTTCTACCGAAGAATTTAACCAAGTCATTGCACCCACTCCAGCGCGTACTACACCAACCTTCGCGCCCACTCCTGTACGTGTTGCTCCGCCCCTGGCGACCGCTCCGCCCGCTCTGCGCAACACTACACGTATGGAGCCCATTAGCGAGGAGGAGGTCGAGTCCCCAACCTCGCTACGCCTCGCCCTCGGCAGGGCAAGGGAGGTCGTCAACATTTCTGCCTGAGTACGCTTAGCTGCCGTGTGTTGTACCGCTTTGTAAGATATGTGCATAGGCTGGGAGAAGTAGCCTGTTTTCGCATCATGTAGGATCTGGAGAAGTGCACTAGCCTTAATAACATGTCAGGATTAGGTACGCATATCCTGAGTGATGTACTGTATAATTACCGCCCGTGTGTAAGATGTGTAATGAGCAGTCCTTCTCCGTGCGCAAGTCGTTTTATTTTTTTCTTAAGTAAGCTGAGTTATTTAATTCTATTTGCCATCTTTATGCATTTTATGGTTTTGTTTTTGCGACTCTTTCCGCTTTTCTTATGGGTTTTACAAAATATATCCCCAGAGTGAAAAATGTCTCGTCCTTGGACTCGCTCCATGCCAATTCCATCAGAGGAAAATTATGATGCACAACCCAGCAACGAGTTCACTCAGGGACAGTCAAGCCAACCGGGAAATGAATCGGCACTTTCACAAATGTGCCGCCTTTATGAACAGAGTCAGCAACAACATCGTGAAATAATGAACCAAGTCATCAACATGGGAAATCACCATGGACAGTATCAGCAACATTCCAAGTTATCTGAGCTACAGAAGACACGTCCTCAAACATTTTCTCACACTGACAAGCCTCTTGAAGCCGAGGATTGGCTTCGAGATATGGAGAGGAAATTAATTATTGCAAAGTGTTCAGATCTCGAGAAAGTACTATATGCTCCACACTATCTCACAGGAGCAGCCGCATCGTGGTGGGAGAATTTTCTGCACATGCATCCCAACGAAAATGACATAACCTGGGATGATTTCAAGGAAGGTTTCCGTGGTGCACATATTCCTAAGAGTATTATGAAAATCAAGAAGAGAGAATTTGATGACCTCAAACAAAGAAACATGACAGTGTCAGATTACAACAGTCAATTTACCCTATTATCCCGCTACGCCAATGAGGAGCGTATGACTGAAATCAAGAAGATGGAGAAATTCCTTGACGGTCTGGCGCCCGCACTTAAATGCCAACTGGTCGTGCACACTTTTCCTGATTTTAAAACGCTGGTGGACAAGGCCATTACTCTGGAAAATGAGAGACGCAGTTTGGAAGATATCCGCAAGCGAAAAAGGGACCAGACTAACCACACTCGCAATCACCGAAGCAAGATAGATTTTAAAAAGGGTGGGACACCCAAATTCTCATCAAATGTCTCACGCCCAATCAAGAATTTTCATGCAAGGGACAAGGAATTCACCTATCGCCCCGGCGTTACTTGTTACGCTTGTGGAGAAGAAGGGCACTATGCCAAACAGTGCCCCAAGCCAAGGAACTCAACCCCAAAGCCGAACAACGACAGCAATAATTCAGCGCCCAAACGAAACAATTTCAATCCCAACAATAACCACAGGAAGGGTCATCTGAACCACGTAACCAAAGAGGAGGCACAAAATGCTTCGGATACCGTACTCGGTACGTTTCCTGTCAACACAATACCTGCAATGGTTTTGTTTGATTCTGGAGCTTCTCACTCTTTCATCTCGAAAAGTTTTGCTTTGCAAAATAATTTTTCGATGCTTCCTTTGGAGAAATCCATAATAATCAAGTCCCCCGGGATTCAGCAAGTTTCTCAGAATTACTGTCAGAATGTGGTCATTGAGTTTGAAGGATTGGAGTTTTACGCAAATCTTATTGTATTGGAAAATAAAGAGCTGGACGTCATCCTAGGGATGGATTGGCTAACCACCAATAAAGGTTTTATAGACTGTTTCAACAGGACCGTGATTCTCACACACCACCAAGGGAAGACAATAAGAGTATCAGCCAAGGAAGGAAAAAGACCCCGGCAACCGAGATTAAATAAGGTGGACGTTTCTGAGCTAAACAAGGTTCCAGTAGTGTGTGAATTTCCAGATGTATTCCCTGAAGAGCTGCCAGGCATGCCACCAGATCGAGAAATAGAATTCCGCATTGAGCTAGCACCAGGAACCACCCCCATATACAAGAAACCATACAGAATGGCACCATCCGAGTTGATCGAATTGAAGAAACAGATAAAGGAATTACTGGATAAAGGGTACATTCGGGCCAGCTCCTCACCTTGGGGATCACCAATTTTATTTGCCAAGAAGAAGGATGGAACGCTGAGATTGTGTATTGACTATCGAGCACTTAACATGGTCACAGTCAAAAACAAATACCCGATGCCAAGGATAAATGATTTGTTTGATCAACTTGCTCAGGCCAAGGTATTCTCAAAGATTGACTTAAGGTCAGGATACCATCAATTGAAGGTACGAACGGAAGATATCCCCAAAACAGCCTTCACCTCCAGATATGGACTGTACGAGTTCACAGTGATGCCATTTGGATTAACTAACGCCCCGGCATATTTTGTTCACCTCATGAACAAAGTATTTATGAAGTTTATGGACAAATTCGTCGTAGTATTCATCTACGATATTCTGGTATACTCCAAAACACCAGAAGAGCACGCAGAACATCTCAGGATTGTACTAGGAGAGCTAAGGAAACACCAATTGTATGCCAAGTTCAGCAAGTGCGAATTTTGGCTAAGACAAGTAGGTTTTCTAGGCCACGTGCTGACTCAAGACGGTATAGCAGTGGACCCAGAGAAAGTCAAGGCCGTACTCGACTGGAAGTCACCAGCCAGCGTAACAGACATACGAAGTTTCTTGGGAATGGCAGGGTATTACCGCAGATTTATTGAAGGATTTTCCACCATATCCAAGCCTATGACACAGTTACTCAAGAAAGATAAGAAGTTTGAATGGACAGAAGCCTGCGAGAAAAGCTTTCAAGAGCTAAAGCGGAAGTTAACAACAGCACCAGTATTAATTGTACCCGATATACACAAGAATTTTGAAGTATTTTGTGACGCATCCAGAAAGGGTCTCGGATGCGTGTTGATGCAAGAAGGCAAGGTTGTCGCCTACGCTTCAAGGCAACTTCGCAAACACGAGGAAAATTATCCCACTCATGATTTAGAAATGGTAGCAGTTATTCATGCACTCAAGGAATGGAGGCATTTTCTACTTGGGAATCGATGTGAGATATATACGGATCACAAAAGCCTCAAATACATTTTTACGCAGCCAGAACTAAATTTACGGCAACGCCGCTGGTTAGAATTGGTAAAGGATTATGATGTTGGTATCCATTACCATCCAGGGAAAGCAAACGTAGTGGCCGATGCCCTGAGTCGGAACCCCAGCTCCGACGGGAACTATCTGCACAGCTTGAGGCCCGAATTCCATCAAGAATTTGTCAAGCTCAACTTGATAATGGTAGCAGAAGGCACCATATCAAACTTGGAAATACAACCACACCTTGTGGAGAAAATTAAAGAGGCTCAGTCCGGTCACCCCAGCATTGAAGGAATTAAAAGGAAGTTGAGTATGGGCAAGGCCTCGGAATTCGTCATAGACAATGAAGGAATATTATGGTACGGAGAAAGGCTATGCGTGCCAAACATAGAAGACCTTAAACAGCAAGTTTTAACTGAAGCACACACCACTCCATATTCGATCCACCCTGGAGGAACCAAAATGTATAAGGATATTCAGGAAAGATTTTGGTGGCACGGTATGAAGAGGGATATAGCCGCTTTCATTGCATGTTACGACTCATGTCAACGCATAAAAGCTGAACATCAGAGACCAGCCGGACTACTGCAACCTAACAAAATACCTGAGTGGGAATGGGATGAAATAGGGATGGATTTTATTGTCGGATTACCTCGGTCACGACACGGGAATGATGCCATATGGGTCATCACTGACAGGTTGACCAAAGTAGCACACTTTATTCCAGTGAAGACAACCTACACCACTCAGAGGCTTGCCAGAATTTATCTTTCCCGCATAGTCTGTCTGCACGGTGTCCCGAAGACTATAATTTCTGACAGAGGCACTCAGTTCGTCTCAAGATTTTGGGAGCAATTACAACAGGCTCTGGGAACCCAACTAGCCTTCAGTACCGCATACCATCCTCAGACTGATGGACAAACAGAACGCGTAAACCAAGTTTTAGAAGACATGCTGAGAGCATGTGTCCTCACCTATGGAACCAGTTGGGAGGACAGCCTGCCATATGCCGAGTTCGCATACAACAACAGTTACCAGGCCAGCCTGCAAATGGCTCCTTTCGAAGCCCTATACGGAAGGAGATGTCGTACCCCGTTAAATTGGTCAAAGACCGGAGACAGCCGCATCTTCGGACCAGATATGCTCAGAGAAGCCGAGGAAAAAGTCAAGCTAATCAGGGACCGACTTAAGACCGCTCAAAGTCGACAGAAAAGTTATTATGATCAGAAACATCGTAGGGTCAGCTTCGAACCCGGTGAATTCGTATACTTGAGAGTATCCCCGATGAGAGGATTGCAACGGTTTAAGATTAAAGGAAAATTAGCACCAAGATTCATTGGACCATTTTGCATAGTGGCACGAAGAGGCACTGTAGCCTACCAGCTAGACTTACCCGAAGACTTGTCCGACATTCACGACGTGTTCCACGTCTCTCAATTAAGGAAGTGCGTAAGCAACCCAGAGAAACAAGTATCTCATGAGAACATTGACATACAGCCAGACCTCACTTATCGAGAACGTCCCATAAGAATATTAGAGGAGTCTGAAAGGAGGACCCGACAGAAAACCATCAAGTTTTTCAAAGTCCAGTGGAGCAATCACACCGACAGTGAAGCAACCTGGGAAAGCGAGGATTTTCTTCGGACAGAGCATCCACACTTATTTAAGGATCAGCTGAAATCTCGGGGACGAGATTTTTCCTAAGGCGGTAGGTGTTGTGACACTCCAAAATTTTTACTTTGGTCTTCAGCAAAAAAATTTTGGTTTTTGAAAAGAGGCCATTTAAAATTTTCCAGAAAACCTTCCTCTTAAGAGACTTTCTTTTCTTTGGCAAGGTTTTTATTCTGGCTTCAACTTTGGTGTTTGACCTTTTGAAACTTCTTCTCTGTTGGTTCTCTCTCTAAATTATTTTTGGGAGTTTAATCTTTTTCTTTTAAAAAAAAGAAACTCCATGAAATTTGGGACTTTCATATCTTGGAACCACCATGACTTGGCATTCTTGCCCATGTGGTAAAACCCCTCCAAAACCTCCCCTACAACTTGTGATCAACCTAAATTCTCTGTCCCAACTAATCCAAACTAGTTTTGGATTTTTATTCCAATTATTTTTCCCTCAATTCAATTCTGAAAATTATTTGGAGCCTGAGAGATTTTCAAAGCAAGTGCCCTATTGCATTTGAGTTTTGACCTCAAACCAATTCTCCTGGATTGTCCTTTGAACCCACAACCCAGAACCATCTTGATCCACTCCTCCTCTTTTCAAATTTTTCAAAATTCAGTCTCTGCAAGTTTGGACCAGATTTGCCAAATTTGGTGAAATTCATATCTACACTCCTCCAAAAATTCCACCAAAATTCAGGCAGCCTATTTGAGCAAGGAGAAGCCACTCCACCAAAAATCAGCTCAAGGAAAAATCACCAGAGGCCAATTTCATTCGGTCGAACACCTTGTGGGCACTGTTACTGTTCAATGTTCAGAAATTCAGTTCAGTGTCATCTTCAGTTTCGACAGTTTCAGTCACGCGGCCACAGTGCACTTGGCACGTTGCTCGCGGCCTCGTTTGCTTGTCCGAAGCTTCACACGCGCACTTGGCGCGACCCTGGCGTCGGTGGCGCCCTGGCCCGCCTGCGCCAGCGTGTCTTGCGGCGGCCGGCTCCCCGTAACGGCCGACAGGGAGGAGAACGGCGGCGCAACGCTGTTCGGCACCGCCCAAATCTTCTGGTGGCTCCGCGTGGCCTTCTCCGTGCCAGCGCACGCATGCGGCACCGTCGCCGTGGCGCAGCACGCACGGAGAGCGCTCTCTGCCGCCGACGGGCCCGCGCCACCCCGTTCCGTCAAGCTCGACCCAAACGCCCAAACCCCGGCCAGCTTAGCACAAAAATGGACCCTTTGAACCTCCGTGATGACGCTCGACTCCCTAACCACCCCGACCGAGCACTACGCCACCGTAATCGCTCGCCAGAAATCTCCGTTCATGGCAACCACCTCGGACCGCCTATATAAAGGGGTCCCGAGCTCACTCTCGTGCACGCAGCACCCCCAACTCACCAACACCCCGCCAGGCCACTGGGAGGACCTCGAGGAGGTCTCCTTCCCCGGCTCCGGCCACCCCGATCCGCCTCGGCCTCCAGCTCGATTCACTTCGGTGAGGCCACCTCCGGCACCCAAACCTCGTCCGTAGCCCTCTCTTGCACCCAGTAGTCTAACCCCCACCTCAATTTAATCTTTGTAGCCCTCTCCGACGAGCTCCATCCACGCCCGAACCACCGTCCGCCGGAGTTGAGACCGCCGTCGACGTGCTGCTCATCGGCGACCAACACCACCACCCACCGTTGCGGAAGGACACGGTGAGCTCATTGGTAAACTCTGATCCCCATGCCTCGCCGTGGATCGCCGCCGGCGACCACAGCAGCTCTCGGGCGCCGACGAGCCTCGTCCCTCCCATTTGAAATTTAAACATGACAAGTGGGACCCGCTGTCAGCCTCTCTGTCCTCTCTAAACGAAGCGTTATCTGAAAACGCCTTCTGCCAAATACGTTTTCTCTTCGGGCTGGCGTAATCGCTACCGAAGCGTTTTCTGCTTTTATAAACTAGCCCCTGGAAATCTTCTGTTTCATTACAGATAAGTCCCTGGACAAAAACCCTTATAACTTTTAATCAGAAAAGTATTTTTGATTGATTCTTTTTCTGTTCTCTTTAAAATTTTGTCTAGTTTTTTATCAGATTTATTTGAAAAATATTTGGTTTACCTTCTGTGCTCTCCTTGGTATTTACGTTAGCGCATATATCTTCTTTAAACGTAGATACCGAAGGAGGTGACGGAGCCGCGAACTTCACCGAGCTAGGCTCCGACTACACTGAACCAGGCAAGCATGTTTGAACTTTTGATATGATGAGTGTCTTGGCATGTTTTGCATTTAGTTAGTTTCATGGCATGCCGGTGAGTATACCGATGAACGTTATTTTATGTGATAATGAGGTAAGTGAGTTCGATGATCCATACGTGGATGAATGTGAATATGAATGGCCATGTGTTGGCATGAGGATGGGTACGACGGCAGTGTTGTAGCATGCCAGTCTTATGCCAGACTATGTGACTTCAGTGTCAAACCATATCGGTCCAGTACCTATCATTTCATTCCTTGTACTACCACATGTTTTCCGCAAGGAATATGGTTTAGTAAGTTCCAAACCGCTTTCATGGTACACACCAAAGAGGAGAGGCCGTGATGATGGTTCCATGGCCCTGGATTAAAGCCAGTCATCCGGTCAGGGGGCATGGGTGTTTCCGGTTGGGACCGAGAGGGGGGCACCCCTTAGAGCGCGCGTATATAAATTTGATCCCATGCTATTCGAGATTGTGATCTCCCCGTCTCAAAAGTTTTTCTTGGACGATGACTAGGGTGATTCCTAGCATCGAGAGGTAGGATGGGTGTGTACCGGTTAGCTGTGTTTTCTTCTGAAATACCGTAAACGGAACTAGTCCTTCGTGACTACGGAAATCCGTTGACTGTGGGAAAATTTTTGTACAAACTCTGCAGAGTCATATATTCCTCCAAATCATCTCTTCCATGTCAAGTTTCGTTCCTTCTTATCCTAATCAATTGTCAGCTTTGATGACAGAGACTCCGGTGAATCGCATGAGTGCTAAGTCCGGTTAAATGATCACTCCTGTGGATGGACTAACCCGTTTGTTTTCATGAATTGAATGTTTATTATGAGTATTATCTACTTGTGAATAAAAGCCCTTTTTGTGATGTCGCTCAGACGTCCGACTGTGGCATTTCTTTTTAAAGCCCTTTCTGCGATGTCGCTCAGACGTCCGACTGTGGCATTTCTTTTAAAGCCCTTTATGTGATGTCGCTCAGACGTCCGACTGTGGCATTTCTTTTAAAGCCCTTTATGTGATGTCGCTCAGACGTCCGACTGTGGCATTTCTTTTAAATCCCTTTATGTGGTGTCGCTAAGATGCCCGACTGTGGCATCATTTTCCTTATTTTTATATGTTCACCTTTCGAGGCGTCGCTTCAGACACCCGATCGGTCCTTATTTATGTTCTGTGGAATTTCAGGCGGACTACCGCCGTTTTCCCTTTTTACTTACCCGTTATGCCAGTTTTATTTATTGTGCATTAAGGAATTAATCATGTTGCATCCATGCATGCATTTGTTATATCTTACGTCCGAACTGTCTTGCGAGTACTTTCAAAGTACTCACCGGCTTGTTGATTTGGCCAGATGCTGACGAAGGCGATCTCATGGATGAAGAGTTCGATAGCGAGCCCGACACTTAGAGGAGTCCCAGTCAGTCTTGTGCGACCCTGGATTGGGCCACTGTTTTATATCCGCTTCCGCTACCAAATAAATTCGTCGAGCCTCTCCTCGACGCTCGATGAGATGACAGACGTAGAGTCTTGTCTTTCTCTCCCCGCTGTGTTTTTCCACCACCAGCCTATCCTTGAGTCAGTAGTATGTCTCCACACCACAGTGTTCTGTCCGCCATTATGTAT
Organism: Triticum dicoccoides; assembly: GCF_002162155.2. Taxonomy (NCBI): domain Eukaryota; kingdom Viridiplantae; phylum Streptophyta; class Magnoliopsida; order Poales; family Poaceae; genus Triticum; species Triticum dicoccoides. The sequence goes on from NC_041383.1 coordinate 105,254,555, forward strand.
GATTATTGGCGTGCTTGTAATAATTTGGTTGAGCAACCGTAGTTCGACCCTGTAATATATTTTATGCTACTGGCTTATTGTATCAAGAATTTGTCTGCCAGTGTGGAGGATTTCTCTCATACTGGACTTAAAAGATTGGCTTTTCAATAAATATTTTTATTGGAAAACCGGTCGTGACAAGCCGTAGCCCCCGCAAGCAACCAACAGACATACCCAACGCATCGGCTGCAGCTAGGAGCAGGAGAGACGAGTCTGGTTATGTTCCTGCATCCACACTGTGCCCGCCACCTGCCAAAAGCAATGTGATGGAGAAACCGGAAGACCGGAGCACAACTGATGCAGGTGTCTGAAGGAAATATGCCCTAGAGGCAATAATAAAGTTATTATTTATTTCCTTATTTCATGATAAATGTTTATTATTCATGCTAGAATTGTATTAACCGGAAACATAATACATGTGTGAATACATAGACAAACATAGTGTCACTAGTATGCCTCTACTTGACTAGCTCGTGAATCAAAGATGGTTAAGTTTCCTAGCCATGGACAAAAGAGTTGTCATTTGATTAACGGGATCACATCATTAGGATAATGATGTGATTGACTTGACCCATTCCGTTAGCTTAGCACTTGATCGTTTAGTATATTGCTATTGCTTTCTTCATGACTTATACATGTTCCTGTAACTATGAGATTATGCAACTCCCGCTTACCGGAGGAACACTTTGGGTGCTACCAAACCTCACAACGTAACTGGGTGATTATAAAGGAGTACTACAGGTGTCTCCGAAGGTACATGTTGATTTGGCGTATTTCGAGATTAGGTTTTGTCACTCCGATTGTCGGAGAGGTATCTCTGGGCCCTCTCGGTAATGCACATCACTATAAGCCTTGCAAGCAATGTGACCATGGTTACGGGATGATGCATTACGTAACGAGTAAAGAGACTTGCCGGTAACAAGATTGAACTAGGTATTGGATACCGACGATCAAATCTCGGGCAAGTAACATACCGATGACAAAGGGAACAAAGTATGTTGTTATGCGGTTTGACCGATAAAGATCTTCGTAGAATATGTGGGAGCCAATTTGGGCATCCAGGTCCCGCTATTGGTTATTGACCGGAAACAAGTTCTAGGTCATGTCTACATAGTTCTCGAACCCGTAGGGTCCGCACGCTTAACGTTTCGTTGATGATATAGTATTATATGAGTTATGTATGTTGGTAACCGAATGTTGTTCGGAGTCACGGATAAGATCATGGACATGACGAGGAACTCCGGAATGGTCCGGAGATAAAGTTTGATATATGGGATAATAGTGTTTGATCTCCGGAAGAGTTCCGGAATTCACCGGAAGGGGTTCCGGATGTTTCCCGAAATGTTTGGGAACGAGAACACGTTATTTGGGCCAAAGGGGAAAGCCCACAAGGTTTTTGGAAAGCGCAAAAGGAAGTTTTGCGGAGTCCAGGGGCCAGACGCCAGGGTCCCTGGCGTCTGGGTCCAGACGCCGGGAACCCTGGCGTCTGGCCCTGGAGTCCGAGAAGGACTCTTGCCTTTCGGGTGAAACCGAATTTGTGGAGGCTTTTACTCCAAGTTTCGACCCCAAGGCTCAACATATAAATAGAGGGGCAGGGCTAGCACCAAAGACACAACAAGAAACACCAAGCCGTGTGCCGGCAACCCCGTCCCCTCTAGTTTATCCTCCGTCATAGTTTCCGTAGTGCTTAGACGAAGCCCTGCGGAGATTATTCTTCACCAACACCGTCACCACGCCGTCGTGCTGCCGGAACTCATCTACTACTTCGCCCGTCTTGCTGGATCGAGAAGGCGAGGACGTCATCGAGCTGAACGTGTGCAGAACTCAGAGGTGTTGTGCGTTCGGTACTTGGATCGGTCGGATCGTGAAGACGTATGACTACATCAACCGCGTTGATAAATGCTTCCACTTGGCGATCTTCAAGGGTATGAAGATACACTCCTCCTCTCGTTGCTATAAATCACCATGATCTTGTGTGTGCGTAGGAAAATTTTGAAATTACTACGTTCCCCAACAGTGGCATCCGAGCCTAGGTTTTATGCGTAGATGTCATATGCACGAGTAGAACACAAGTGAGTTGTGGGCGATACAAGTCATACTGCTTACCAGCATGTCATACTTTGGCTCAGCGGTATTGTGAGATGAAGCGGCCGGACCGACATTACGCGTACGCTTACGCGAGACTGGTTTCACCGTTACGAGCACTCGTGCTTAAAGGTGACTGGCGGGTGTCTGTCTCTGTCACTTTAGCTGAATCGAGTGTGGCTATGCCCGGTCCTTGCGAAGGTTAAAACAGCACCAACTTGACAAACTATCGTTGTGGTTTTTGATGCATAGGTAAGAACGGTTCTTGCTAAAACCCGTAGCAGCCACGTAAAACTTGCAACAACAAAGTAGAGGATGTTTAACTTGTTTTTGCAGGGCATGTTGTGATGTGATATGGTCAAGACGTGATGAGATATAAGTTGTTGTATGAGATGATCATGTTTTGTTGAAGTTATCGACAACTGGCAGAAGCTATATGGTTATCTCTTTGTTGCATAAGATGCAAGTGTCAAATAATTGCTTTACTTTATCACTATGTGATAGCAATAACTGCAAGAGCAATAATTGGCGAGACGACCATGTGACGACACATTGATATAGATCAAGATGATGAAGATCATGGTGTCGTGCCGGTGACGATAGAGATCATGACAGTACTTTGGAGATGGAGATCAAAAGGCGCAAGATGATCATGGCCATATCATGTCACATATTTTGATTGCATATGATGTTTATCTGTTATACATCTTATTCTTTTTGTTTGACGGTAGCATTTTAAGATGATCTCTCACTAATTATCAAGAAGTGTTCTCCCTGAGTATGCACCGTTGCGAAAGTTCTTCATGCTGAGACACCACGTGATGATCGGGTGTGATAGGCTGTATGTTCAAATACAACGGGTGCAAAACAGTTGCACACGCGGAATACTCAGGTTAAACTTGACGAGCCTAGCATATACAGATATGGCCTCGGAACACGGAGACCGAAAGGTCGAGCGTGAATCATATAGTAGATATGATCAACATAATGATGTTCACCATTGAAACTACTCCATCTCACGTGATGATCGGACATGGTTTAGTTGATTTGGATCACATGATCACTTAAATGACTAGAGAGATGTCTGTCTAAGTGGGAGTTCTTAAGTAATATGATTAATTGAACTTTAATTTATCATGAACTTAGTCCTGGTAGTATTTTGCAAATTATGTTGTAGATCAATAGCTTGCGTTGTTGCTTTCGTATGTTTATTTGATATGTTCCTAGAGAAAATTGTGTTGAAAGATGTTAGTAGCAATGATGCGGATTGGATCCGTGATCTGAGGTTTATCCTCATTGCTGCACAGAAGAATTATGTCCTTAATGTACCGCTAGGTGACAGACCTATTGCAGGAGCAAATGCAGACATTATGAACGTTTGGCTAGCTCAATATGATGACTACTTGATAGTTTTGTGCACCATGCTTAACGGCTTAGAATCGGGACTTCAAAGACGTTTTGAATGTCATGGACCATATGAGATGTTCCAGGAGTTGAAGCTAATATTTCAAGCAAATACCCGAGTTGAGAGATATGAAGTCTCCAACAAGTTCTATGGCTAAAAGATGGAGGAGAATCGCTCAACTAGTGAGCATGTGCTCAGATTGTCTGGGTACTACAATCGCTTGAATCAAGTGGGATTTAATCTTCCAGATAAGATAGTGATTGACATAATTCTCTAGTCACCATCACCAAGTTAGTAGAACTTTGTGATGAACTATAGTATGCAAGGGATGCCGAAAATGATTCCTGAGCTCTTCGTGATGTTGAAATCGATGAAGGTAGAAATCAAGAAAGAGCATCAAGTGTTGATGATTGACAAGACCACTAGTTTCAAGAAAATGGCAAAGGTAAAGAAAGGGAAACTTCAAGTAGAATGGCAAACAAGTTGTCACTCCCGTGAAGAAGACCAAAGCTGGAGCAAAGCCTGAAACTGAGTGCTTACACTGCAAAGGAAATGGTCACTGGAAACAGAAATACCCTGAATATTTGGTGGATAAGAAGGATGGCAAACTAAACAAGGGTATATTTGATATACAGATTATTGATGTGTACCTAACTAGTGTTTATAGTAATCCCTGAGTATTTGATACTTGTTCGGTTGCTAAGATTAGTAACTCGAAACATGAGTTACAGAATAAACAGAAACTAGTTGAGGGTGAAGTGATGATGTGTGTTGGAAGTGGTTCCAAGATTGATATGATCATCATCGCACACTCCTTTCGGGATTAGTGTTGAACCTAAATAAATTTTATTTGGCGTTTGTGTTGAGCATGAATAAGATTTGATCATGTTTATTGCAATACGGTTATTCATTTAAAATCAGAGAATAATTGTTGTTCTGTTTAAATGAATAAAACCTTTGATGGTCATACACCCAATGAAAATAGTTTGTTGAATCTCGATAGTAGTGATACACATATTCATAGTGTTGAAACCAAAAGATGCAAAGTTAATAATGATAGTGCAACTTATTTGTGGCACTGCCGTTTGGGTCATATCGGTGTAAAGCGCATGAAGAAACTCCATAAAGATGGATTTTTGGAATCACTTGGTTATGAATCATTTGATGCTTGCGAACCATGCCTTTTGGGCAAGATGACTAAAACTCCGTTCTTCGGAACAATGGAACGAGCTACTGACTTATTGGAAATGATACATACCGATGTATGCGATCCAATGAGTGTTGATGCTCGTGGCAAGTATCGTTATTTTCTGACCTTCACAAGATGATTTGAGCAGATATGGGTATATCTACTTGATGAAACATAAGTCTGAAATAGTTGAAATGTTCAAAGAATTTTAGAGTGAAGTGGAAAAATCATCGTAACAAGAAAATAAAGTTTCTGCGATCTGATCGCGGAGACGAATATTTGAGTTATGAGTTTGGTCTTCAATTAAAACAATGTGGAATAGTTTCACAGCTCACGCCACCTGGAACACCACAACGTTATGGTGTGTCCGAATGTCGTAACCGCACTTTATTGGATATGGTGCGATCTATGATGTCTCTTACTGATTTACCATTATCGTTTTGGGGTTATGCATTAGAGACAGCTGCATTCACGTTAAAAGGGCACCATCTAAATCCGTTGAGATGACATCGTATGAACTATGGTTTAGAAGTAAACCTAAGCTGTTGTTTCTTAAAGTTTGGAGTTGCGATGCTTATATGAAAAAGGTTTTCAACCTGATAAGCTCGAACCCAAATCGGAGAAGTGCGTCTTCATAGAATACCCAAAGGAAACTGTTGGGTACTCCTATCACAAATCCAAAGGCAAAACATTCATTGCTAAGAATGGATCCTTTCTAGAGAAGGGGTTTCTCTCGAAAGAAGTGAGTGGGAGGAAAGTAGAACTTGATGAGGTAACTGTACCTGCTCCCTTATTGGAAAGTAGTTCATCATAGAAATCTGTTCCTGTGACTACTACACCAATTAGTGAGGAAGTTAATGATGATGATCATGAAACTTCAGATTAAGTTACTACAGAACCTCGTAGGTCTTCCAGAGTAAGATCCGCACCAGAGTGGTATGGTAATCTTGTTCTGGAAGTTATGTTACTAGACCATGACGAACCTACGAACTATGAGGAAGCGATGATGAGCCCAGATTCCGCGAAATGGCATGAGGCCATAAAATCTGAGATATGATCCATGTATGAGAACAAAGTATGGACTTTGATTGGCTTGCTCAATGATTAGCAAGCCATGTTAAATAAATGGATCTTCAAGAGGAAGACGGACACTGATAGTAGTGTTACTATCTACTAAGCTCGACTTGTTACGAAATGTTTTCAACAAGTTCAAGGTGTTGAATACGATGAGATTTTCTCACTCGTATCGAAGCTTAAGTCTGACTGAATCATGTTAGCAATTGCCACATTTTATGAAATCTGGCAAATGCATGTCAAAACTACATTCCTTAATGGATTTATTAAAGAAGAGTTGTATATGATGCAACCAGAAGGTTTTGTCAATCCTAAAGGTGCTAACAAAATTGTGCAAGCTCCAGCGATCCATCTATGGACTGGTGCAAGCATCTCGGAGTTGGAATATATGCTTTGATGAGTTGATCAAAGCATATGGTTTTATACAGACTTTTGAAGAAGCCTGTATTTACAAGAAAGTGACTGGGAGCTCTGTAGCATTTCTAATATTATATGTGGATGACATATTGTTAATTGGAAATGATATGGAAATTCTGGATAGCATGAAAGGATACTTAAATAAGATTTTTTCAAAGCAAGACCTCGGTGAAGCTGCTTACACATTGAGCATCAAGATCTATATAGATAGATCAAGACGCTTGATAAGATTTTTCAATGAGTACATACCTTGATAAATTTTTGAAATAGTTCAACATGGAACAGTCAAAGAAGGAGTTCTTGCCTGTGTTACAAGGTGTGAAGTTGAGTAAGACTCAAGACCAACCATTGCAGAAAATAGAAAGAGAATGAAAAGTCATTCCCTATGCCTCAGTCATAGGTTCTATAAAGTATGATATGCCGTGAACCAGACCTATTGTATACCTTGCTCTGTGTTTGGCAAAGGAATACAATTTTGATCTAATAAGTAGATCACTGGACATGGGTCAAGAATATCCTTAGTGAGGACTAAGGAGATGTTTCTCGATTATGGAGGTGATAAAAGAGCCCGTCGTTAAAGTTACAGCGATGCAAGCTTTTACACCAATCCAGATGACTCTAAGTCTCAATCTGGATACATATTGAAAGTGGGAGCAATTAGCTAGAGTAGCTCCGTGCAGAGCATTGTGAACATAGAATATTTGCGAAATACATACAGCTCTGAATATGACAGACCCGTTGACTAAGCTTCTCTCACGAGCAAAACATGATCATACCTTAGTACTCTTTTGGGTATTAATCACATAGCGATGTGAACTAGATTATTGACTCTAGTAAACCCTTTGGGTGTTGATCACATGATGATGTCAACTATGGGTATTAATCACATGCAGATGTGAATATTAGTGTGAAATCACATGGCGATGTGAACTAGATTATTGACTCTAGTGCAAGTGGGAGACTGAAGGAAATATGCCCTAGAGGCAATAATAAAGTTATTATTTATTTCCTTATTTCATGATAAATGTTTATTATTCATTCTAGAATTGTATTAACCGGAAACATAATACATGTGTGAATACATAGACAAACATAGTGTCACTAGTATGCCTCTACTTGACTAGCTCGTGAATCAAAGATGGTTAAGTTTCCTAGCCATGGACAAAAGAGTTGTCATTTGATTAACGGGATCACATCATTAGGAGAATGATGTGATTGACTTGACCCATTCCGTTAGCTTAGCACTTGATCGTTTAGTATATTGCTATTGCTTTCTTCATGACTTATACATGTTCCTGTAACTATGAGATTATGCAACTCCCGTTTACCGGAGGAACACTTTGGGTGCTACCATACGTCACAACGTAACTGGGTGATTATAAAGGAATACTACAGGTGTCTCCGAAGGTACATGTTGAGTTGGCGTATTTCGAGATTAGGTTTTGTCACTCCGATTGTCGGAGAGGTATCTCTGGGCCCTCTCGGTAATGCACATCACTATAAGCCTTGCAAGCAATGTGACCATGGTTACGGGATGATGCATTACGTAACGAGTAAAGAGACTTTCCGGTAACGAGATTGAACTAGGTATTGGATACCGACGATCAAATCTCGGGCAAGTAACATACCGATGACAAAGGGAACAAAGTATGTTGTTATGCGGTTTGACCGATAAAGATCTTCGTAGAATATGTGGGAGCCAATATGGGCATCCAGGTCCCGCTATTGGTTATTGACCAGAAACAAGTTCTAGGTCATGTCTACATAGTTCTCGAACCCGTAGGGTCCGCACGCTTAACGTTTCGTTGATGATATAGTATTATATGAGTTATGTATGTTGGTAACCGAATGTTGTTCGGAGTCACGGATAAGATCATGGACATGACGAGGAACTCCGGAATGGTCCGGAGATAAAGTTTGATATATGGGATAATAGTGTTTATCTCCGGAAGAGTTCCGGAATTCACCGGAAGGGGCTCCGGATGTTTCCCGAAATGTTTGGGAACGAGAACACGTTATTTGGGCCAAAGGGGAAAGCCCACAAGGTTTTTGGAAAGTGCAAAAGGAAGTTTTGCGGAGTCCAGGGGCCAGACGCCAAGGTCCCTGGCGTCTGGGTCCAGACGCCGGGAACCCTGGCGTCTGGCCCTGGAGTCCGAGAAGGACTCTTGCCTTTCGGGTGAAACCGACTTTGTGGAGGCTTTTACTCCAAGTTTTGACCCCAAGGCTCAACATATAAATAGAGGGGCAGGGCTAGCACCAAAGACAGATCAAGAAACACCAAGCCGTGTGTCGGCAACCCTGTCCCCTCTAGTTTATCCTCCGTCATAGTTTCCGTAGTGCTTAGGCGAAGCCCTGCGGAGATTGTTCTTCACCAACACCGTCACCACGCCGTCGTGCTGCCGGAACTCATCTACTACTTCGCCCATCTTGCTGGATCGAGAAGGCGAGGACGTCATCGAGCTGAACGTGTGCAGAACTCGGAGGTGCCGTGCGTTCGGTACTTGGATCGGTCGGATCATAAAGACGTACGACTACATCAACCGCGTTGATAAACGCTTCCGCTTGGCGATCTTCAAGGGTATGAAGATACACTCCTCCTCTCGTTGCTATGCATCACCATGATCTTGTGTGTGCGTAGGAAAATTTTGAAATTACTACGTTCCCCAACAGTGTCAAGCCGAGCACGAGTGACGCAGGTGAACGCCCGGAGCAGACTGCGCCTTTACCCGCATTGGAAATCCCCAGCATAAATCTGCGCACTTCCAGGCTCCCAGTCAATGTCGGTGTCCCGTACAGCCCAAACAAGAAGATTGTCAAGAAAGTTGCGGCTGATACCGCTGACAACACGCCCCACCCTGCAAATAAGCCCGATCATTCTGTAGCGGCCGATTCAGATATGTTTGTCGATCTTTCACCCTTGGATTCTGCCCCGCAGGTTGTTTGTGGTCCGGCCAGTAGGAATGAGAGGCACCCAATGGCCTTTACCCCACCGAGCTTCAGCCTTGGCATCAGTCAAGATCAACCGGTGGTGCAAGATCCTATGCCAGTTGCCTTTGCTTTCCCAGGAGGCATGCCCGCAATGATGGCGCAGCCAATGGTCGAGGGGAGGAAGGCTGTCAAGTTCGCAGAGCCAATTGTGCAAGGTACACTTGTCATGTCCTTATGATTTTCTTGCATACATCTTTGTAGTTTGACTTTTGTCCCAACCATATTTTTTGGGGGGTTCTCACTTGTGATGGAAACTGACATGTGATGACATGGCAACTGGATTTGATGCACCATGTCACATACATTTTTTTGCTGCCATGCTGCATTTAACATTTGGGCAACCACGTGGCAACTGAAGTTGATTCAACATGGCAATTGTAGTTGCTGTCACATGGTAAATACAGTGCATTACACATGGCAACTGGATTTGCCACACCATGTCAACTGCATTTTTTGTTTCCATGCTGCATTTTTTCATATGGCAATCACATGGCAAGTGCAGCTGACACAACATGGCAACTGTAGTTGCTGTGATATGGCAACTACAGTCCAACTAGATGGTAACTATAGTGCAACTACATGGCAACTGTAGTTGCTATGACATGGCCACTGTAGTTGGACCACGCATGGCAACTGCCCCACTTTTTCTGCCCACAATCTCACATCATGCACCCTATCTCCTCACAATCCATTTGTTTTTGATTTTCTAGGTATCCTAACACACTTTTTATTTTTTTATCATTGCAGCCACCCTGAGGAGATTTCACCGTCACTTGACGAAGCTTACCGCATGATCGAGGAGGCGGCATTGCATAGGAGGTCCTCACGAGGGCAAGGGCAATCAAGTTCCAACATGCCTACAGATACGGTATCTGAGGATACCATTAGGAGTGCCACTCCTGGTTCTGTGAGGCAGCAGAGGGTAGTTCACCCACCTCCCGCGGAAGACTACGAGCCCGAATTCAGGGCCACTAAGGAACAGACCCGGCTGTACGATATCGTCAAGAGGTTTGGAAATGCGAGGGCCAGCAGCAAGCACATGAAGGAGCTGAAAGCGTAAATGACCACACCCCATAATCTCTCATTTTGCTTTGCTCCTTTTTTACCATTCATCTTCTTCGTACTTCCTATACACGATCCGCTTACGTTTTAGTTCTTTCATATATTTTTTACTTAGTAGGCATGATCCTTCCATGTTATATCGTTTTCATACAGCTCATGTTTGGACAGAACCAAAGTCATTCAATGCGGAGCAACGTATGTCGACCTGGGTGATCTTGCCGAGTCCGTGAGGCCAAACGGTAAAATGTCGACGAATGTAGTTGCATGCGGGATCGACGACATCAACAATCATATGGATGTGTGTGCCAACAAGATAATCATGCATTATAGTGTGACCTGCAAAATATGGGATGGTGACTTCCACCACAAAATCCCGAGGAAGAATTTTGCTCAACACGGTGAATTCAAGCTCACACTGAAGAAATATGTGAGTACTCCTCCCCTTTCTGCACTGTTTTTTCACATGGTGTGGTTTTTTGCCATCATGTGCACTTGTGTTTATGTGGCAGATGTTTTCATGTGGCAACAGCTGTTGTGCACACTGTCATCTTGATTTTTGCATCCCGTGCAAACAATGTGGCAACTTGATAGTAAAATACACGGCACATTTTGTTCATACATGGACGACAACTTTCTTTCAACTACCCCCACCCATAACCCATTCTACGTGATTCTAATTTTTTTGTCCCTCTGCTGTTCTTTATGTGAACTCTGCTTCTTATTTCTTCACTTTTAAATGCAGGTCATGTTCCCCATGTTCCAGGAGCTTGCACCACATGACCAACAAGACAAGTGTGGTCACCGCTATGCCATCTGTCTTGACCTGAAGAACCAACATTTTGAGGTGCTTGATTCAATCCGTTCGGAAGCTGATGCAGACCTTACTACGCATGCCGAATTCTTCATCAACAACCTCAAAGAGACATGGAACCGTCACTACAAACATTCAAAGGTCCAGATCAGGCATTTCCCGACTGAGTATGTGGCGACTGCGAAGCAAGGGAACACGTAATTTCTTAACCCCCTCCTTCATGTGCCATTTACATCAATCCAACCCCTCTTTTGTTGCCACATCTGAATTGAAGTCTATCTTTTGCTACGTCTGTCCTTTTTGCGTGTTCACCTGACTCTTTTTCTCATACAGGACGGACTGTGGCTTTCACGCGTTGGAATACTTTGCAAAGTAGGAAGGCAGAATTGTCCCCGCTATCACAGCTGCAACGGTCGTTGAGCTCCGGAAAATCCACACATGGAACTGGTTGACGAATGAAGATTTCAACAAGCGGTCCGGAGCACGCGAGTTTGTGGAGGAAGCTGTCAAGAAAGTCATCAAGAGGTACAAGTGATCACGCGGCGATACACACCGGACGCATACCTTACATTCTATTGCCGAGGAATGTAAGGTGCTATCTCTTTTGTTCTCGTCAAAAACTATGTTCGTGTGCTATGTTATGGCTGCAACCCCGCGTAGGCTACTATGTTGTGGTGGTGTGTGAGCGACATTTGAATAGTTTCTGTAATATATGTGTGGATGTGAACCTACTTAGGCGTGACAACATATATGTTTTTTATGTTTATCATTATTACTATGGTTTCATCATTTGTATCACCCGTTTGCTGTTTCGAATGTGTCATGATGTTTTAAAACATGGCAAATATAGTTCATCAGACATGTTTAGCGAACGTCATTGTCGTTGTTCATTTGGACGTCTTGCTCCTTCTATTTCATCACTAACTTCACCGGCTAGCATGGTAGGTTTGATCATGTAGCCACAACCTTTGTTGCGGTTTATGCACGTTACGCCTTTTCCAACTTGTTTCCTATACATTGCACACAATACACTATGTGTCTCTAAACCGCGTCGTATTGTCATGGAAATATATGCCATGCAGAGTCATTACAAATACCATGGCATATTTTCAGTACAGCTAACATGGCAGATACAGTACAAACAACATGGCAGACCCAGCATAATTAACATGGCAGATACAGTACAACTAACATGGCAGATCCAGTACAACTGAAATGGCAGATGCAGTACAACTAGCATGGCATATTTAGTATAAAATAGCATGGCATATTTAGTATAAAATAGCATGGCATATTTAGTATAAAATAGCATGGCAGACTAACTACACATAACATGGCAGATTAACTACACATAACATGGCAGATTAAGTACCCATAACATGGCAACTTCATTTATCCACTCAATGAATTTTCCTTCCACTTCCGATGCCCCTCAAGAGTCATTCTCGCAATCTTAAAAAAAATCTCATCATCTAGGGTACAAAACAAAATGTCCACAAGGACCATGTCACGTCGCCCTAATTTTTGCTCATGGATTGCCCGCCCCTTTCTTCGTTTTCTTGTGTTTTGCTTGAATCTCCAATCCCGACTTGTACCTTATCTCTCTTGGACGACCCTTTGTGATGGAACGGGGTGGGTTCCTGACCTGGGTCTGCGTGCTTGCTGTTCCAGATCCTATCTCCGAGTTTTCAGATGATGGCCCCGTGGATGAAGGCACACTTGATGTGCGGGGGAACCGGTGTAAGGCTTCCTTAGCTTTCCTCTTCTTCATCTCATCAAGCTCTCTTTTCAGTGCCTTCCTGTGTTTTTCTGCGACTCTCGCTGTCTCATCACTCTTGCACGCTTCATCAATTAGCTCAGCATAGTTCTTTGTCAGCACAACGTGCCTCACGGCTTCCATGGTTGACTCAGGTCTCTCGTCATGCACAACCAGAACTACATGTGTTGTCTGTGGCGCCAACGCGTCGTCAGAGTTCCAAGTCCATCGTCGCCTTATGAAATGGCAGGGCATCCGTGTCACAGCGTTCATGTCCATTACTTTTAGTATGTGACAGCACACAATGCCGCCCCGTTCGAACTTGCAGCATTGGCAGTAGTACTCGCCTTCGCCTATCGAGGCTTTGACGAAGTAGTTCCTTCATTTGTCCGGGTCTTCAGGTTCTGAATCTGACATGCCCAAAATAGAACACACCTTGAACGTATGTTCATCCACCTGGAAAGCCGTGAACATGCTGGCACGCTTTATTTCTTCCTGGAATCTGCAAGTTTTGTGTGTTTTCTGTTAAACTACCGTGCTTTTTTCTTGTACCACCTTATGTTGTCATGTAAATAGAAATACATTTTTGATTGAACATAGCAAACATAGTTCATTGAACATGACAAATATAGTACGTTGAACATGGCAAATGCAGTACACTAGACATGGCAAATGCAGCACACTAGATATGGCAACTGGAGCACACTAGACATGGCAATTGTAGTATATTTTCAACTGGACATCGTCATTTTCCACACCAACATTACCCAATGGAAGCACATTGCATAAAACATGGCAACTGCCCTTTTATTTAAACATGGCATCTATAGTTGGCTAAACATGCCAGTTGCATTTCAACAAACATGGCAGATTCACTTTATTAAACATGGCAGCTGCATTTCAGCATATGTGTCGCCAATATAACATTTTTCCAGTTGACATTGGCACTTGCATGCCAACATGCCCCAATGGAAGCACAGTGCATTAAACATGGCAACTGCACTTCATTCAACAAGGAAAATGCACTCGAGCAAGCATGGCAAAACAGAATTTTCATTGAACATGGCAACTGCAGCTGAGTAAGCATGGCAAACAGTATTTCATCAAACATGGCAACTTCATATCATGGCAACTGCATTGCACTCTATAAGGCACCTACTGCCTATGTGCTTTTTCTGCAAATAAGACTGTAACGCAACTGACTTACTTGTTAAAGATCTTGTTGGTGTATATCTTGCTCATTTGCCTCTCCATCGGTAAATACGTTAGCAATTTTGGTTGCTTTAGTGTTGTGGTCGCTTCTTGCTGTAGCTCAGATCCCAGAATTTTTTGTTGCAAAGCTGTGTACTGCTTGGCAAACTGTAGCAATGAGTTGCCAGGGCTGATGTACCGCTTCAAAATAGCATTGAACCCCTCGCTGCGCTGCGTAGTCTACAGAAATGGGAAGAAGCACTGCATAAAGTAGGTCGGCACCCAGTACATTCGCTTCTCCCACAGGTTAGCAAGCGTCTCGTTGTCTTGGACTTGATGTGTTTCAATCATGGCCATCCAGATCCTTTCAAACTCCTCCACCGTCAAGCTGTGGTCCACGCACAGCTCGAATGCCTTGTGCAGCTCTGGACGGTCAGTAAAGAACGGTCCTAGCATCTCCTCAGCCTTCTTTATAATGTGCCACCTGCAGTGCCTGTGCACTGCCAACGGAAAGACCTCCTCTATGCTTGCACGCATGCTGAAATCTTGGTCTGTTATTATGTTCATCGGAGCAAGTCCATCCATGCACTCCAAGAAGGTCTTGAACAGCCAAACGTACCCATCCGTGTCTTCGTTCCGGACGAGCCCGCAGCCGAACTACAACAACTGATTATGGTTATTTATTCCTATGAACGGAGCGCATGGCATCTTGTACATATTGGTGAGGTACGTCGCGTCGAATGAAATGCAATCTTGAAAATGTTTGTAGGCTCTCCTTGCAGCACCATCCACCCAATACATGTTCCTGACACAGTCCTCATCGTCCAACCTTATCCTGTAGAAGAAATCTGGATCTTCCTTCACTTTCTCATCGAAGTAGGCAATTGTGGCCTCTATGTCTGCCAACTTGCTCTCTCTACGGTACTTGGCCTGTAGGTTTGTGACGTCAGCTGGTATGTACGGCATGCTACTCAGTTTCCCCTTTTTGCTGTGGATGAGAGATAGTATCTGTACCATTCTTGATGGACCGATGTTACAATCATGTAGCAGCTTTACGAATTGCCTTTTAACGGGGGGTGAACCCTCTATGGGCGGTCAGAAATTTTACCAGGTCGAACTTCTTTATGAGTTGGTGGTTGTGCTCGTCAAAATACTCATTGACCACCCACTATCCTCCATCTACGTTTAGCTTACACCGGATGGGGCACTCAGTCTTGAGAATGATACCTCTCTTTCGTTCCGGAACGACAGGCGCAACACCTTTCCCCTTCTTGTTCCTCCGTGCCTTGTGGCACCTCATCTCACCTCTGCTGTACTCGTTAGTTTTCTTAATTTTTCTATGGTACTCAGTGTTGACCGCAAATCCATGGAACTTTGCATATGTCTGGTAGTATTCCTTTGCTTCTTCGAACGATTCAAATCTCTGCCCAATGTACGGTGGCTGAGGTACCATGATCTCTGATTGCCCACCATCTTCATCCCCTTGTGCGTCGTCGTCAGTTTCATCATTCACTTCAGTATCGGCGGCAGTTCCATCTACTTGAGTGTTGGCAGTGCTTGTGTTCAAAGGGGTGCTTGTCGGCATTGCTGGAATGATTGCCATTCCCGACTCTGACTTGAAATTGTTTGCGGCATGATTGTCTGCTGGCTAGTGGAACGCGTCTTCCGTGCGCTCAGAGCTCCCCGCAATAGATGTCCCCGCGCCGCTGTTCACTGTAGTTGTAGGCCCTGTAATAGAAAAAACAGGTACGAGATTAAGATTTTTGTTTGAATAACATGTGTATCGCAACGGATCACACCATCTTAGAGTGATTTGGCATGACATCATTTCAAACAGCAAGCCGTGAGGCTGCGCGTGGACATGTATGGCAGATGTAGCTGTCCAGTCATGGCAGCTACTGTTCAACAAACATGGCAACTACTGTTTTTCCTACAAATAACTACAAATAACAAATGTAGTGTTGTTTTTGTGGTTCAGTTTTTATCCTTACCTTGTTGTGTTGCATTTGACCATCTTGTGTGGTCTGTGACACCAAAATGACGTGCTCCACCTGCAGTTTGTGAAGCTTGCCACGAGACGTTTGCCGGGTTACCACCAGCGTAATAACATGTAAGCATAGTAGTGGTTGGTCAATTCATGGCAAATGCAGTTTGTGCTAGCACGGCATATGCAGTTGCCCCTAATGTGGCAACTGCAGTTTTACTGGCATGGCAACTGTAGTTGCATCGGTATGGCAACCGCAGTTGTTCCTTCATGGCAACTGCAGTTGCCATGGCATGGCAAATGTAGTTGCACTGGCATGGCAACTGCAGTTGTTCCTCTATGGCAACTGCAGGTGTCTATGGATGGCAACAACAGTTGTCCAGGGATGACAAGTGTAGTTTTTAATTCATGGCAATTGTAGATGTCCAGTCATGGCAATTGTAGATGTCAACAATGCTCCTTCTGCTAATTGAGCATCCGCAACTTCACTTTTTTTATGGACTCACTTGTGTATGACGTCGATGGCAGGTACATGGGTGCTACCTGATGCCACGTGCTACATGAACGCTCTGCATTTTCACCCGTGATAACTCGTGAGTCCTTTTGCCAGTTTTTTTGCATGTTCATTTTTCATGTCCACAGCAGTATGTGCTCTTTTTTCGTTTTGCATTACCTTGATTAGCCATACTAGCTAGTTGAAGTTGGTTGCCCGCACATTTGTCAGTGTTAGCACCTTGTGACTGAACTTGCCACGGGGGCCCCCTAAGAGTGTTTTGGTCATAAGAACCTGCGAAAAAATGAGAGTGTACGACATAAGTAGAATGTCATCTTCATCGTTGCAAAGATGGCAACTGTTCTCTTCTTTTGTTATCACGCATCATACCTATGCTGCATACTGTTCTAGTAGTGGCAGCAACGGCCCTGCAGAGATTAGTTGACTATACTCTGATGCATCCCAAGGGGGCGTTTCTGGCCTTTGAGAACCCCAAACATCAGCGCCATCTTCGTGATTCATTCTTTCCGTGTCTCGCTTCTTTCCGATGTGCTCTCAATCACTGCATGAACAAGAAGGCATCAACAATCCACAAGAATTGTATTCTTCTGCTGCTTGCACATAGAAGATAGGGATGGCAAGCAACAGGTGAAAATAGGTGGTAGCTACTAACAACGAAAGGTGGCAACTGTCGTTATACACAAGTGGCAATTAATTTTTCCAACCCCTTCATTCCAAAAATTGTCCTTCCTGTCCTTTTTTAGGGATTCCTACTCATCCATTTCATACGCAACTACCTGCGTCAATTAAACTAGGAACTTAAGTTAATCTCAACACGTAGATCACAAAACTACTAGATCTCAGAACTACTGGTGTTGCCACCCCCCTATAGCATGGATCCAGTACAAGATCGGGGAGATTTTCAGCCTGAAGGATGAGAAGGATGAGATAGGGAGATTTTCACCTGATTTTAGCTGATCGTCTCTGAAGGGTTGGGTTGGAGTGGGGGGCTGGGGGTCGGGAGGGTTGGGGTGTGGTTTGCGGTGGGTTTGCCCTACGGATCTGCTCTGGTTGCCATGGCAACTAGAGAAGGCCGGCGACGGAGGTAGGGGTTCGAGAGGTGGGGGACGATGGCGGAAGTCGAGAGAGGCGATCGAGCAGAGGACGGGAACGACTGGGTCGTGCGGGCAGCGGGTCGTGTGGCCCGGACGGGGCAGTGCGGGCGGGGTTGCCATGCACCGGACGTGCGGGCCGTGGTTTTGTGCGCGCGGACGTGGTCGTGCGGGCCGGTTCCCGTCCATGCCACACGAGGCGTGCGGGCGGGTTCCCGTCCATGCCACACGTGTGGCAGTTATTCGGACCCTATATTTAATCCCTTTATTTAATATGAATCTCTACAGAAATGATTCTGGATTTAGGGGTTGTGCGGTTGGCGGACACAATTTTTTATAGTACTAGAATGTCCGTGTGTTGTTACGAATTACGATATATATAAATGTGTCAAACACATGATGACTTCTTTTCTAAAGTCAAAGCTCATTTATTCCTTAGGGCATCTCCAATAGTTTTTATGTTAGCTTATTGGTAAAATATGCCATGTCATCAACCAACACCTTAACATACAACAACTCCAATGGGTTGTATCTAGTTTGCCCAATAGAATGTGAGACAATAAATAAGGTGCTCTCTCGTTCTACATTGGAACTTGTGCAAGGGGTGTTGGTTCATGAACATACAACCTTCTTCTCTTCCCTCATTTATTACATGACACATCATCAAAAATCATATGTGGCAAAGTCTACTAACAACTATCTTACAACCATTGGAGATGCCCTTATACATCCGGGCATGTTCACATCAAATGGGAGCCTAGCAAGCTCCCCAAAATTCAATCGTCTGAACAATCTGGACTCTTCCAAATCCAGGCCATATGTGGGGGAGAAATGAGGTTCTCCAGACTATTCATCATGTTATCTTCAACATGCGGGCTCAACAAAAAAATCCCACCCCACAACACATCATCTCCTTTTCCTTGCCGGACCCTCTCCTTCCCGTCTGGTTTCTCACCGTAGAGGGACATTTCCCGTTGGAGCGCTCTCCTTTAAAACCAGATGACGCCCACCTCACCTTCGCCATGATGCCCTCTCTCCTTCACACTGTATTTCTCCATGGACCGCCAAGGAGAAGTCTCCCACTAACTGCCCCGCTCTCCGCCCTGATTCTCTCCCACATGTTTGTGCCGATCCGCCACTCCCATCAAGGGGTAAAAGGCATGTGCCGCCCGTGACACACTCCCATCCGAGCCAAAAAGGTGGATCCAATGTCTCCCGAGCCATCACCGGGTGGTAACATATAGTTGAGTGATGTGCATTCCATAAAAATATTATGTCTGTTGTTGGGCGCACCTCATATTCGCCATGGCGCCCTCTCTCCTTCACACCATACTTCTCAGACCGCCAAGGAGGAGCCCCCTTCCAACCACCCCGCTCTCTGCCCTGATCCCCTCCCCTCGTGTTCGCGTCGATCGGCCACCCGTCCCACTCTCCGCTCTGACCCCTTCCCCTCGCGGGATATGTGGTTATCTGGACAATTTGTCATGTTATCTCCAACATGTGGGGAAAACACAAAACCCCCACCCCCACGATGCACCCTTTCCTATTCCCGCCAGACCCTGCCCTTCCCGCTCAGTTTCGCGCTGTAGAGGGATGTTTCTCGTTGGAGCCCTCTCCTTTAAAACTGGATGACGCGCACCACACCTTCGCCATGGCGCCCTCTCTCCTTCACACCGTACTTCTCCACAAACCGCCAAGGAGGAGTTCCCCACCAACCGCCCAACTATCTGCCCT
Organism: Triticum dicoccoides; assembly: GCF_002162155.2. Classification (NCBI taxonomy): domain Eukaryota; kingdom Viridiplantae; phylum Streptophyta; class Magnoliopsida; order Poales; family Poaceae; genus Triticum; species Triticum dicoccoides. The sequence continues at coordinate 105,273,895 of NC_041383.1, forward strand.
GATCCCCTACACCGTGTTTGTGTCGATCCGCCACCCCCATCAAGGGGTAAGAGGCATGCACCGCTCGTGATGCCCCCCCCTCGAGCCAAGAAGGCAGATCCAACGTCTCCTGGGCCATTTTCACGTTATGACATACAACCCAATGTCGTGCATCCTAAAAACATATGATGTCCATTGTTGGGCACACCTCATCTTCGCCATGGCCCTCTCTCCTCACACTTTACTTCTCCATGGAACGCCAAGTAGGATTCCCCCACCAACCACCCCACTCTCCGCCCTGATCCCTGAGGGTGTCCTGAACAAAGGGGTCCTTGGGCTGCCGACCAATCTCTCATGGGCCGGACTGGTGGGCCGCTCTTGATTTATCAAAGGAAGGCCAGACTACAAGCGACCCCGTACTTTGGAAGGAAGACTCCACAAGACTTGGCGCATAAGACGAGGACTCTTCTAAATCCTAGGCCTTCAGTGCGTTATATAAACCGAGGCCAGGCTAGTCAATATATGATCTAGAACCATCATCCTACTCATTTAGGGTTTAGTTCATCCAATCTCGAGGTAGATCAACTTTGTAACCATCATATACACACATCAATATAATCAAGCAGGACGTGGGGTTTTACATCTTCAAGAGGGCCTGGACCTAGGTAAATATTGTCCCTGTCTTTCCTGTTCCCCATCGATCAAAGATCAACAACTTGGGACCCCCTACCCGAGATCGATCGGTTATGACACTGACATTGGTGCTTTCATTGAGATTTCCATTGTGAGATCAACAGAAGGATCGATGCCTCGTCTGCATATTGATAGCAGTTTTTTCTGGACAGCGGATTCATGTTCACCGTCCCCGTCTTCTCGAGCGTTCCCTTGACGATTGCTTCAGTGGAATTGTGTGGAACTGAGTCTACAACAACCCTCTAAATTTTCTTCGTGTTCCGATGGAGGAATCTCCGGTATACCGGAGACATGTCGAATCTGAACGGAAATCTAGACAAGTTTGGGGACGATGAGTCCACGGTCCATCTCGGACATCCTTTGAAAGATCCAACCGTTCATCAGCTGCGGAATTCCTATATCTACCACCCCTCAAAATTTTATCTCGATCCGACCGTTCAAACCCCGGGAAACCTCCGATAAGTGGATCAATTTTTGGATCTATTTTTCTGTGCAAATACGAATCCGACCTAAGTTCACCTTTCTTCATGGACGGGATATTGGACAACCTTTTTGAAGGAATTTCCTTCTAGGGTATTATTTTTTGTTCTCCAACACGTGCCTACAAATTTTTGAGCCTTTTTTGAGATGGTCTTTGAGGGAGTCTCGGATTAAGGGGTCCTCGGACAGCCGGACTGTATACTTGGTCCGGACTGTTGGACTATGAAGATACAAGATAGAAGACTTCGTCCCGTGTCCGGATGGGACTCTCTTTTGCATGGAAGGCAAGCTTGGCGATTCGGATATGTAGATTCCTTTCTCTGTAACCGACTTTGTACAACCCT
>NC_041383.1:105275551-105286156 GCF_002162155.2 Triticum dicoccoides
CTATATAAACCGGAGGGTTTAGACTTCTAGGGTTCAGCCACAACAATCATAATCTCATAGGCTAGGCTTCTAGGGTTTAGCCATTACGATCTTGTGGTAGATCAACTCTTGTAATACTCATATTCATCAAGATCAATCAAGCAGGAAGTAGGGTATTACCTCCATAGAGAGGGCCCGAACATGGGTAAACATTGTGTCCCCCGCCTCTTGTTACCATTAGCCTTAGACACACAGTTCGGGACCCCCTACCCGAGATCCGCCGGTTTTGACACCGATAGTCTTCACATCACGCTGGTGTCAAATGAGCCCGACAATGTTGCTCCATGGCTGCCGACGGGTGTCATGGAATAAGGGGTCCTCGGGCTGTCGGCCTATCTCTCATGGACCGGACTGGTGGGCTGCTCTTGACTTATCAAAGGAAGGCCGGACTACAGGGGACCCCGTGCTCTAGAAGGAAGACTCCACAATATTTGGCGCACAAGACGAGGACTCTTCTAAATCCTAGGCCTCCGGTGCATTATATAAACCGAGGCCAGGCTAGTCAATAGATGATCTAGAACCATCATCCTACTGATCTAGGGTTTAGTTCATCCAATCTCAAGGTAGATCAACTATGTAACCATCATATACACACATCAATATAATCAAGCAGGACGTAGGATTTTTACCTCTTCGAGAGGGCTTGAACCTGGGTAAATATTGTCCTTGTGTTCCCTGTTCCCAATCGATCCAAGATCCACAGCTTGGAAACCCCGACCCGAGATCCGCCGGTTTTGACACCGACAATCCCCTCCCCTCGTGTTTGTGTCGGTTACCATTGCCCCGCTATCCACTCTGATCCCCTACCCTCGCGGGAAATGTGGTTGCCCGGACTATCTGCCATGTTATGTCCAACACGTGGTCCTAAAACAAAAACCTCATCCCATGACGCATCCTTTCCTTTTCCTGTTGGACCCTCCCCTTCCGACTCAGTTTCCCGCCATAGCGGCACATTTCTCGCTGGATCCCTCTCCTTTAAAACCGGATGACGCCCACTTCACCTTCACCATGGCGTCATCTCTCCTTTACACTGTATTTCTCCACGAAATGCCAAGGTGGAATCTCCTGCCAACCTTCCCACTCTCCGCCCTGATCCCTCCCCTCGTGTTCATGCTGATCCGCCACCCCTATCAAAGGGTAGAAGGCATGCGCCGCCCATGATATGCCAGAGCAAAGAAGGCAGATCTAATGTCTCCTGAGCCATTGACAAGTTGTAACATACAGTTGGATGACATGCATTCCATAAAAATATGATATTCGTTATTGGGCATCCATACCACTGTATCCGTTATAAGCAACCAAGCAATGCATTTAGCATCCTAACTAAAAAAGTTGTCTGACTTGATGAAAAAAAATGTGAATTGTCCACTCATGCAATTTGCTGCAAATCCATCTCTAATTAAGTGCAATTTGTCACATTTTCTAAAGTAGGAAAATGATTCCGCCCAGACAGCCTGTCAGGACCCCGATCCTAAGTCACACCGATCTAGCATGTAACACATCATATCACTTTGTGGCCACACGCACGGTATTCCCACGGGTGCCACCTTACCTGGCCCGGGACCGTTTGCGCCTTTTGGCTCACGTATATGATAGTGCCGCTAGCATCCATATGACAAAGAACCCGGGCTGACATGGCTAGTCGTGAATCCAAAGTGGCACTAACTTATAGGGACAGGCATACATGACCCAGCAACGAACGTGTCGGTCATCAGCGAGTGAATCCGGGCTGTAGCAACTGTGCTAGCAGGACTCCGGTAGACACTGCGTGACATTTCCCCGAAGGGACAGACACAGGAACAAAGAAGGACACATGTCGGCCATCCTAAGTGTTCCGGAGCAGTAGCAAGCTACCAAGGTTCAGTGGAAGCACTAGGAGACATTTCCCGGTAAGAGAGGCTACCAAGGATAAACAACTAGATAGTCAGATCCCACACATACCAAGCATTTCAATAACATACACACAATATGCTCGATATGTGCAAATACAACATGGCATCACAACATGACTCTACAACTCAAGTATTTAATTCAATAGGCTCCGAGGAGCGAGATATTACAAGCATGAGTCTCATGAACCGACATTCAGAGCAAACAAGTCAAGCACAAGCGGAAGCTTAACATGTCTGAGTACAGACATCTACAAAAGAAAAACGCTGAGAAGCCTAACTGTCTATCAGATCCTGCCGAGGGCACAAGATTGTAGCTGAGGTAACAAGCTAAACGTTGAAGTCCACGTGGAACTACTAGTGAGACTGAAGTCTCTCTGCAAAAACATAAAATAGGCAAACGTGAGTACAAATGTACCTAGCAAGACTTACATCAGAACTATCTACATATGCATCATTATCAACAAAGGGGTGTGGGGGTTTAACTGCAGCAAGCCAGCTTTGACTCGGTGGCTATCCTGAACTACGATTGCAAGTAACTATTTGAGGTGGCGCACACGAGTCCACATATTCACCATATCAATACACCACTATGGATCCGCTCGCGTCTCCCTACGAGAATGCAATCCATAGCACTCATGCTTATCTTGCGCATTTTAGAGTATCCACTTTCACTTGTCTATGAACTGTACAGGCAACCCAGAAGTCCTTTACCGCGGACACGGCTATTCGAATAGATCATATTAACCCTGCAGGGGTGTACTTCTTCACACACGCTCTCACCACTTACCGCTGTTTACACGACATGTACTCGGCAACCTTCAAGCGGAAGCCCAGCGAGGGTGTCGGCCACGACCTGACTAACCACACAAGTCTCTCGTCCAGGTTTATCGCCTATTCGGGTTCCATCCGCAAGGAGATCCGGCCGGGGTGTCGCTCACGGCCCCAAACGATGTGAGCAGGGTTCCCAAGCCCACCATTCGGGTGCCACTTGGTACACCGTGCCACTGTGCCTAGTCTGTCCCAAGCCCACCTGTACCGGGTGCCACTTGGTAGACTACTAGCACTACCTACAAACACCAGAAACTAGTTGCAACTCCTGGACAGAGATCATGTTGATTAATAAGTCGAGAGAGTCAATTAAGGATCCCAATGTGTGGTAGTAGCTATTCATGGATCACAAACACAGAACTCAGTTCCTAAGGACGGCTGCAATAAGACAACCCACTATGTACTCCTACATGGCCTCTCACCGCTACCTTTAACAAATCGTGTTCACACACTTAGCTCACACACAGTAGGACATGTTTACACACCTCCAATTCATCCCCGATGAACCAGACCTGACTCAACTCTAAGCAATAGCAGGCATGACAAACAAGCATGAATGAGTAGGCACATCAGGGCTCAAAAAATTCCTACTCATGCTAGTGGGTTTCATCTATTTACTGTGGCAATGACAGGTCATGCAGAGGAAAAGGGGTTCAGCTACCGCAGCATGTAACAGTTGAAACGTTGTTGTCCTAATGCAGTAAAAGAGAGCAGGAGCGAGAGAGTGGGATTGTATCGGAATGAACAAGGTGGTTTTGCTTGCCTGGCACTTCTGAAGATAATATAGTTCTTCATCGGTGTCATCGAACTCATCGTCGGAACCACGTCTAATGAGGGGGAACAAACACCGGCAACAGAGAGAGAACACAATCAATACAATGCAACAATATGATGCATGAGTGTGACATGGCAATATGCTGTGATTTGAGCTAATGCAACTAGCAGCAAATTAAATAGAGTTGGTTTGAACCCTAGGTTCAAATTCAAACTCCATATGTGATTTTGTAAATGCCATTTAGTTGAATTGTCCTAAACAGTAGTCATAAGTTGTTCTAACATGCATGAAAATGGTACAGATGGATAGATTGGATTTTTCTAATCATTTTTCATATATACATTATTTAATTTGGAGTTACGGTTGAATTTCTATGAATTTTAGAAGTTTTGGTTATTTTCTGGAATTTCCTGTAAAAGAATAAATCCAGAAAATGAGTTATTGCGTCAGCAGTGCGTTAGGGTGACGTCAGTGGTCAACGGGGCTGGTCCAGGTCAAACCTGACCAGTGGGGTCCACACGTCAGTGTCTCAGGCTGGTTTGTGTCGCTGACATGTGGGCCCAGTCAACGGCCACGTCAGCTTGGTCAAAGCTGACGCGTGGGCCCACTGAGGTTAATTAAAACTAAACAGAAATTAAGCTATGTTTAGTTAGACAGTGGGGCCTAGCTGTCAGTGGGAGTGGGTTCAGTTAGTGGCGCCATTAGCCGCTAATGACGCTGCCATGTCAGCACGGCCGGAGTTAAGCCGCCGGCGAGGTCAGCGACGGTGGAACGGCTCGGGTTTCGCCCTCCGGTGACCAAACGCCGCGCGGAGAGGCTCTGTGGGTTCCTGGAGCTCGTACGCATCCGGAGGAGGCGACGGAAGGACGCGAGGTGGCCAGATATTGCCGGAACGAAGCTCGCGACGGCGGCCGGAGTTCGTCCAGGTGCGCGCGGGGTGCTGCGGGGCACGGCAGGAGCTGTGGGCGACGGCGTTGGTATTCTGGGAGGTCGCTGAGTGCAGTGACGTGCACGGGTGTGATCTGCGGTGGCCATGGCCATGGCGGCGACATGGCCGGCGGCATGGCGCTCGCGAGTTCAACGGTTAGCAGGGCTACGACGCGAAATCAAGCACGGGTAAGGAGGGGAAACGGAGGAGAGCTCACAGCGATCTCGATGGCGTCGTGCGCAAGGTCGGGGATGCACTGGTGCGGCCGGAACGATGACGGCGATCTCGGGCGGCCGGAGGTGAGGACGATGATGGTGGCGGCGATGCAGCGCGTCCCTGGTCGCTTGGCTCGTCGAGGACGATGCAGACAACGAGGCGGAGCTTCTTGGTGCATCGGCGAGGCGTGGGGTGGCCGGTGGCCGTGGTGGCAGCAGTCAGCGGCGATAGTGGCACTCGGTCGGAGCTCGGGGAGGAGCTAGAGAGGAGGAGAGGGAGCAGCGAGTGGGGGGAGAGGGGACAGGGGGCTTCGGGGCATCTCCGTGGCACGCCTGGGGGTCGAGGCTGAGCGGCTGAAGCAGGAGGTGGCAAGGCGTCGTCGGCGCGCTCGCCACGCACCTGTTTGTCCTCTTGGCAGGAGGAAGACGACAGGGGAAGGCTGGTGGACTGGGCCAACAGTGCTGGGCCGCCAGGCTGGACAGGTAAGCGGCCCAGGTAGTTTCCTCTCTCTCTCTCTCTCTCTCTCTCTCTCTCTCTCTGTTTTCTATTTTAATTACTGTTTTCTATTTTTCTGTAAATTTTAGGGCTTTTCCAAAAATACCTAGACCCTTTCAAAAATCACTAAACTGCACATGCCCACTGTATAGAATATATCCAACATGGAACATTTCAGTTTAGGAGCATTTGGACATTTAAAATATTTATAGAATTTAAATGTCCAAATTCAAATACTTATGATTTAATTCAGTGACCTTATGATGACCTAGAAAATTGTGCACCATTTTTGTCAGAGGTTTAAGACCAAGGCAAAGATGATGAACATTTTAGAAGGCATTTCAGGTTCATTGAAAATGATTTTATGTTGAACCTATTTGATTTGATCTGGTGCTAGGGTTTGATCAGTCCCCATTTCAAGTTCATTTGAAAAATTAAACATGATGCACACATGAAGGGCTAGCCTACTGCAGACCAGGACCAGGGATGTGACAACTCACCCCCACTAAGCAAAAATCTCGTCCCAAGATTCAAGCGTAGGGTAAGATGAAGGGGGAACGCAAACTAACACAATCTTCACGATCCGGGTTGCACTTCATAGGGGCGTTGATTCGATCACCATCTTTGACTCGATGTCTTCCTCTGAGAACTCCAACTAACATGACAAGAAGAGGAAAGGAAAACTCTAGAAGAATAGATCTTCTCGAAGACCGAACAACTCAGGATCAACTCATGGGATGAGACAAAGCAGCATCCCACGACCTGAGACACGAAGCATACATCTAGAGGGATGGAGTGGAACAGATGACGAGGGTTCACTAGGTAGACAACAATTCCACACTTAAGAAGGTGGTAAATGATTGTCAACGTAGCGAGGAGTTGAATTGCCATGATACCATAACGGGGCACCTTAGGGAAGGTGACTTGTAGAAATATCCCCTTAAGTGGCAAAAGAATTACCTTTGATTCAGAGATCATTGAAACTCTTTATACCAGCCTAAGGCAATTCTCAAGCGATCGTTTGGAGGGGTTCGGTAGAATGGCATACCCGAATTAGAATGGATGATGTGGATTACCTTGTTGAAGACAATGCAACGGATGATTTTAATAACTGGCGAGAAGCTCAATAGTGGAGAGTGAGTCCACTGTTGAAAAAATTATAGCATAACCAAGGGAACTGAGAGCAATCCCAGTTAGTGCCGATGATAACACCTAGCGCTTGTGCGTGCTCTCAAGAACTTGATCACTTCCATATTCATCAAGGTATTACCAATATCCGTGTCAAGGATCCTGGCAACACAACGTACTACCATGATGATTGCCGGTAGAATATGCAGATGCAAATGAAGATAACACCTTCTCAGATTTCACCTTGGCGGGGCCAAGGGGACAAAATCTGGATGATCGGCCGAGAGACATTTAGCACTCCGCTTCTAATGTTCTCCTTGATGTGCCAGCGCAACCCATTTATTAAACTAGGTTGATATCTAGGACATCAAGTAAAGGTCGGACTTCGGGAACACAAAAATCATAAGGAATAACTACGAAAGTAAATCCATAAGAAATCCTCATGGGGAGGTGGCCAACTTCTTCAATCAAGATACTACAATAATAGGTCTTCCGGCTGGGTGTGTTGGCCACGACATCCACTTAACCGGTTACAGAGAGACCATTATTATAGTTCTTGGGAAATGTTCCAACCATCATATCTGCCTGAGATTCAGATCTGGTTGGTGTTAGGATAATCCAGACTCATCGAGTCTAGGAAAAGAATGAAAGTTTGCAACACAAATCGACGAGATGGCGTTGCGGGATTCTCGGGGAATGAACTACGATAGAAAGCTCCAAAACATGAGCTGGTTCTGCTACACACATGTGAACACGCTGTCACAGACAAACATGACCACATGGTAGTCTTATAATAAAACACTACCGAGTTTAGGTGGGGAACCATCATCGAGGATATCGGAGTCCTTGTGCACTTATCGATGAACTTCTTATCCTTGAGCAAGTCAATCAGTGGCTTGGTGTGCTAGGAACACATATATAATGGAGGCGGCCAACCTATCAAACCATAGAGTACTTCGCACATGCGTGACTAACTTGGGACGATTCCAGAGGAAGCAAAACTAACTTTCTCGAACCCATGGTGGCAGCTTGCACCAGATGCACATGAGTTAGAGAGAGCCACTTCTTTCATCCGAACATATGCTTCATGAGCTAGCATGAAGAAATGCTTTCAAAAGTTTCCAACACTAGCTTAATGTTCAACATGAATCATGGACAAGATAAGGATGTTGTCGATGGGCTCAACAACAATTCATCCAGTTTCCATATAAATGGAATTCCACAATTAAGTGAACACGGGGATAGTATTGGTCAGACCAAAAGATATAATGGTGTATGCTCAAGGGATCAACCACGAGTAAGACAACATTACGAATATCGTTGGTTCTGATTTGATTTGACGATAATCCATACTCAACTCAAAGATTGGATAAGTTGATATGTCCATTAACTGATCACGAGGTCAATCGATGGAAATACCATCCTTCTTCAACACACATACAAGATATCCCTTAAAATGAACTAAATCGAACAAGCTTCCATCTTCCAACTCTCCAAGTTGTTGTTCAGCTTAACCAACTAGATCAAAGGTACCCAACACAGATCCCTGGAGAAGGGGGTGGTTTACAAGAAACCAACTTGATCACGAACTCAACATAGCGGTCAGGTGACAACCTGGTAACACTTTCGAGAAGATATTCGGAAAATCACGAACCACCGATATGTTACTAAACTCGAGATCGATCTTGATTTTCATGGCAAGATGATATGATCAAAAGAGCGAGGAACCGATACGATCCTGACTCACTGATCGAGGAGTGCACCCGGAATAAGGACTAGGTAGCACGATCAACCTTAGGGCGATGATTCAAAAATCAACATGCTAAGAATGAGGTTATTGTCCATTTAACTACCAAGCAACAGAGTTGCTAGGAGTATAGATTTCACACATCATAGTTCACCTGTCGGCATTCCGGTTACAATAACACGGGAACCGAGGAATTAATAATGATGGCAAGAAGTATTACTGCATCAAGAATTCATAAGAGGTGATGCAATTCTCATGACACTCTTGACATAAAGATGGTAACACTCCAAGGTAGAGCAGAGCAGAAGCTGGATTGGCATTTTGATCTGCGGAATACAATTGCTTTGACACAATCCTAGATATGGATGAGGTTCTGGAGTTTGTTTCTCCTAGTCATTCCGGATTAGAATGGTTTGACGGACCACAAGGGTAATAAGCATCGATTACGGATGCACACATACTCTTGACTATCAATTGATAGACGAGGTCAGAAGACAACTAAAGAGGGACAACTCAAAAGAACATATGATTTTCTGAGTTGTGGATGCATAAATTAGCATGTCGAACGAGTTCAACATATTTCTTCTGGATAACCCATGCAGAAAGGTAGAACTGGCAGAGTCACAACTACGAATGGAGAACTCATCAAGAGCACTCTGGTTGTGATCTTTTGGTTCAAAAGAACTTCTGCCATAAGCAGTTCTTGGTATTTGGAAGAAGGAAATACCACAAACCTCGAGGACTATCGCAAAGGGTAATAATATCCTAAAGGCACTAGCAATTACTATCAACATGAAGTAAGTAGGGTGAATCTCGGGTTCATAACCCAGAAGTAGAATGCCTACTAACTAAATGGCATCACATGATGCTTTCGGGAATAAAGGCCAGAATCATCACACTGGGACACAAATCATGGCTAGTTACTAGATGATCCCCTAAGACACCTAGGGTCATAAATAATAGCTCCAACATATACGTCGAGGCAATAGAGTACCTCAACTCACCGTTTAGTGTGGTTAACCTGGCCAGAAAGGTCATCAAAAATAGAGGGAAAGGATTTTTGCAATTGCATCAGATTATTTAGAAACCTGGGATGACTCGGACAGCATAACGGCTGTAAATGCTCAAAAGAGTGGAGACATGCTACAAAATGGTGGCATAGCCACTCAGAAGCACAATATCAAGGTTTCGAGATCAACTATGAACATACAGAAGATAGTAGGAACTGAACTCAAGCTTAGAACCAACAATCATATAGGTCTACGGATTAGTAACACGTGATCCTGATAGAAAGAAGAGAAAGCCTAGTTCCTTAACCCCGCAGGAAAGATAGGATGAATCGGATCAGAAGGGCATGAGGTAAAGGAGTAAAAAGAGCCTTACGTTCCATCCCACAATCAATTCCCGTATATAACTAAAAAAAACTAGACTCAACTTCGACCAGTTTGGCTTGGTAATCCTACAGGCAGTCAAGCTCTGATACCAAAGCTGTCATGACCCCGATCCTAAGTCACATCAATCTAGCATGTAACACATCATATCACTTTGCGGCCTCACGCACGGTATTCCCACGGGTGCCACCTTACCTGGCCCGGGACCGTTTGCGCCTTTTGGCTCACGTATATGATAGTGCCGCTAGCATCCATATGACAAAGAACCCGGGCTGACATGGCTAGTCGTGAATCCAAAGTGGCACTAACTTACAGGGACAGACATACATGACCCAGCAATGAACGTGTCGGACATGAGCGAGTGAATCTGGGCTGTAGCAACTGGGCTAGCAGGACTCCGGTAGACACCGCGTGACATTTCCCCGAAGGGACAGACACAGGAACGAAGAAGGACACATGCCGGCCAGCCTAAGTGTTCCGGAGCAGTGGCAAGCTACCAAGGTTCAGTGGAAGCACTAGGAGACATTTCCCGGTAAGAGAGGCTACCAAGGATAAACAACTAGATAGTCAGATCCCACACATACCAAAGATTTCAATAACATACACACAATATGCTCGATATGTGCAAATACAACATGGCATCACAACATGACTCTACAACTCAAGTATTTAATTCAAGTCCTGGGAGTGGTTTTAGAAAACTGGTTTAAATGGGTTGGTTTTTATTATGGGCTTGATTGGTTTAGGTCTTATTGGGCTGAGCATTTCTTAAGTTTGGTTTGGTTTCAGTTTTGAGAGGAACCAGTTTGGGTATAGTTGGTTATGGGCTGAAACCATTTGATGCATTATGGGTTACAAACCGTGGGTACAGCCCGGTCCGGTTCGCTGCGTCCAGTTACCCATACGCTGCCCTGAAGCGGTGCTGCCCCTGCCTCTTCCCCCGCGCCGCCCCTGCTACCCTGCCTCTTCCTTGCGCTGCCGCCTCACCGTCACCCTCTGGTGCCGCCCCCTCCTTGCGTTGCCGCCTCGCCGTTACCCTCGGGCGCCACCCCCTCCTTGCGCCGCCGCCTCGCCGTCACTTCCTTGCGCCACCGCCTCGTCGTCACCCTCCAGCGCCGCCCCCTCCTCCGCCGCGCCACCTTCCCTTCGCCGGCAGGTACCCCCCT
>NC_041383.1:105286286-105302028 GCF_002162155.2 Triticum dicoccoides
GCCTCTCTCTCTCCCTCTCCCTCTCTCTCTCTCTCTCTCTCTGACTGGCTCCTCCTGTTGACTAGGTCCTGCTCCTCCCGCGACAAGGTGCTCCGGCGGCAACACCGGCAAGGTGCTCTTGTTGGTCCCCTCCTCGTATGCAACAACAACAACAGCAACCAGGTTGATTCCACAACTTGGGCATTAGTTGGATTCATGATGCAGGATATACAGATCCACATATACTACAGAGTTGAGCTCTTGACATTACTGAATGTGGCGACAGAACATTTACATTACTGAATGTGGCGACAGAACATATATTACAGAGTTGTTGTTTTTTGCTACTGTTCTATCGTAGATTACAATTCGACTGAGCACAACGCAGTTCAGGAACTAAGATAAACAATTTTTTGGTTGGAGTAGATTTGTTTTCTTCTGTTTTTGTATACATGGTTAGATTTTTCTTTTTCTTTTTGGTTTGTCGTCAAAGGATTGAAGGATTAGCCATTAGCCTCCTTTCTGATATATTCTATGGTTTCTTTTGTTTGGAGTTTTTTTACCTGATTCTGGAGACACGGTCATTTACAAACAATACGAAAATTCAGGAACTGAGACAAATTTGCTTGCTCTGTTGGCAAAGGGTTGAATGATCCAACAGAGCAAACAAATTCCATTGCTCCCTTTTGATATACAGATCCACATAGTAAAATAACTGTCTGGTTCTCTCTTCTTTCACTACCTTCTTGCTCTATATTCTACCATTTTCTAACAGTAAGTTTTCACATATTTTCCCCCTGCAGTGTGCTATAAAATTTGAGGCATGTCTACATCAGAGGGTTCGGAGACTGCTGATTCCATGGATGAGGATACGAGTCAAATACCACATGTTAGAAGGTCCAAGGTATGGGAGCATTATGAAGTAGATTTGGTTCTTGTAGATGGTGATTTCAAGGTTGTGTGCAAATACTGTGGAGCGCAACTTCACACCAAGTTTGGGACTAGCAGTTTGAGGACCCATATTGCAGAGGCTTGCCGATCAATCCAAGATGCTTGCAGACAGAGGTTTTTGTTGACCATGAAAAAAAAACCATCCGAAGGACTGTTTGTGTTTGATGAAAAAGTTTGTCGTGAACGCATGCTCAAGTATTGCGTCCATGCTGAGATCCCCTTTCTTAAGTTTGAAGATCCCCACCTTCAACCATGGATTGACTCAATGCAGCCAGCGTTTCAAATCAAGGGTCGTCACACAATTCGTGATGATGCAGTGAAGATGTATAAGGGAATGAAGAAAGATATCGAAGTAGAGCTACAAAATTTGGATTCTCGCATTTGCTTAACATCTGACATGTGGACATCATCACAGGACTTGGGCTACATGTGCATCACCGCCCATTATATCAATGCAGAATTCATCTACAAGAAGAAGACCATAAGTTTCGCAGAAGTGAAGTATCCCCACACAGGCTATGCGATAGAGGAAGAAATAGTTCATTGCTTAACAGAATGGGGCATAAGAGGCAAATTATTCACTTTGACACTAGATAATGCCAGCAATAATACTAATGCATGTGAGGAGTTAATAAAATATCACAAACATGAGCTACTCCTTGAAGGTCAACATTTGCATGTCAGGTGTTGTGCGCACATTCTTAATATCTTGGTTCAGGATGGAATGAAAATAATCCATGAAGCTATTGACATGATACATGAGCTGATGAAGTATATTGACTCTTCTCCTTCAAGACTTCAAGATTTCAATACAATTGCAAGTGGGATGGGTCTACGTGCAAAGAAAGGCATCTCTGTTGATACACCAACCAGATGGAACTCAACCTGGAAAATGCTTGTAGAAGCATTGACGTACAAATCTGTTCTCACTAGTTATGCCAACAGAAAGATGATAGATTCTCCAAGTGAGGAGGAATGGGAGAAGGCAAAAGCTATTTGTGAGTTTCTAAAAGCTTTTGAAGAGCTTACTTTGATCGTTTCAGCTCATAGGAAGCCAACTTCACATAAGTTTCTGCCAGTTGTGCTTTCTATTCGCCATGCATTGAAAGATCCGGGTTGGCAGACCTCTGATGTGTTGAAGGAATTGGCGGCAGTGATGCAAACGAAGCTTGATAAATATTGGGATCCCGAGGAGAAGGAGAATGCAGATCCTAACCGTCGTAGAAAAAGCAAGGGCATTGAGTTTAACCATGCACTTGTCATTGCTACATTCCTGGATCCAAGGAGGAAAGAAGATTACTTGGATTTCTTCTATTGCAAGTTGTCTACTGACGGGGAGCAAATTACAAAACAAGTGGAGATTGCTTTAGAATGGGTGAGAAAGTATGTCAAGGAATATGAGCTACTTGCAGCGACAAGCACTGCACACTCGACACCTTCTAGTCAAGGCAATACCATTATTGGATCACCTGTTGCAGGGAAAAGGAAGTTGGAAGAAGAGTTTGCCCAGCACAAGTCTCGTCGGAGGTCACGTGTACACAAATCCGAGCTTGATGCATACTTGGAAGAAGCATCCGAGAAGGTCGGTGATGACTTTGATGTCTTGGGTTGGTGGAAGAGGCATGGCGAAAAGTTTCCTATATTGGCATCTATGGCCCGTGACTTTCTTGCAATTCCTTTGAGCACAGTGGCATCTGAATCAGCCTTCAGTTGTGGTAAGAGGATACTAGGCGACAAGAGAAGCTCTTTGAACCCTGATATGCTAGAAGTGCTTGTTTGTGGTAAAGATTGGTTGTTCAAACCAAAGGAGGGTGAGTTAACCACTTACATTTTGGTTCTACTACTTGTGTAGAATGGGATATATAAAACTTGCAGTTGCAGTATAGAAGTGTTCATATGCCTTTAAATTAATTCTTTGTTTCATTTGCAGGAGATGGACAGTAAGCACACGGGTAAAAACTTGAAACCAAGAAAATGTAAGAATATGATCCTGATCATCGATTGGTCTTTGCCTTGCTCTTTTTTTCCGTTATAGTGATTGGACAAGCGAAAACACTGTCGCTAAGCGAAACCACTCTTTTCCGTTAAACTTGAAACCAAGAAAAAGTAAACAAGCGAAAACACTGTCGCTAAGCGAATACAATTTGGTGACAAAACTGCTGGTTTGGCAGATTGCATTATAGCAGTGCATTTGTTCTGTTCCACTTGAATTATTCAAGCAATTATCATCTTTGGATGGCTGCTGAGACATGCATTGCTATTCCACAGTTATTTGCAGTGATTTATTCATCTGACTTGAACAACACATATATGTTGTGCATCGCAGTTTCCATTTGATTTCAGTCCTCTACTCAGACCACTAACACCAGTCTTCCTCTCCTTTGCTGTTATGCAGAAATGCCACGTCAAGAACAAGGATATCGGGAAGTTCTTGGATGGTATCTACGCCAGCGACAAGGGCGCCATCAAGGAGGAGTAGAGTGCGAAAACCGTCCTAGAAGCCGTGTTTCGGCCTGCCGTGTTTCATTGTCTTTGTGTCGTCGTCATGATTTTGAACTTTCTCTAGACTGAATTTTGTAGTGGAGTTAATTGTTAGGAATGTGCCATGGACCATGTTATCTTTATTATCCTGCATATTGTCACCGCATGAATCGGTACGGCGCTTGACTTGAAAGTATTTGAGGTTAAAACAGGACATGGATGTGCTCTATCGTTAAATGATTTGGTTATGCGTCCACATTGCCCGCCTTGTCTTTTTTAGCTGTTCTAAGAGTTCTTTGTTGCCGATTCAGGCAAGTCTTGGATGTTTCTGCTAAATTATTGTTTGGCATTTCACTGTTAAACTAAAGTTGAATACGGTTATGTATTGGGTTTAAACCCATGGTTATATACTGGGTGTGGACCGGTTTGGGTGGAAAAAATATTGGGTGCAGTTTTGGTTGGGCTGGAAATGGTATTATTTGGTTATGGTTCAGGTTTGGTTTTGAGAGGTACGTGTACGGGTATAGTTTAGTTTTGGTCCAGTTATTAACCCGTTCTCAGATTTAAGTGGAAGCACTAGGAGACATTTCCCGGTAAGAGAGGCTACCAAGGGTAAACAACTAGATAGTCAGATCCCACACATACCAAGCATTTCAATAACATACACACAATATGCTCGATATGTGCAAATACAACATGGCATCACAACATGACTCTACAACTCAAGTATTTAATTCAATAGGCTCCGAGGAGCGAGATATTACAAGCATGAGTCTCATGAACCAACATTCAGAGCAAACAAGTCAAGCACAAGCGGAAGCTTAACATGTCTGAGTACAGACATCTACAAAAGAAAAAGGCTGAGAAGCCTAACTGTCTATCAGATCCTGCCGAGGGCACAAGATCGTAGCTGAGGTAACAAGCTAAACATCGAAGTCCACGTGGAACTACTAGTGAGACTGAAGTCTCTCTGCAAAAACATAAAATAGGCAAACGTGAGTACAAATGTACCCAGCAAGACTTACATCAGAACTATCTACATATGCATCATTATCAACAAAGGGGTGGTGGGGTTTGACTGCAGCAAGCCAGCTTTGACTCGGTGGCTATCCTGAACTACGATTGCAAGTAACTCTTTGAGGCGGCGCACACGAGTCCACATATTCACCATATCAATACACCACTATGGATCCGCTCCCGTCTCCCTACGAGAACGCCATCCATAGCACTCACGCTTATCTTGCGCATTTTAGAGTATCCACTTTCACTTGTCTATGAACTGTACAGGCAACCCAGAAGTCCTTTAACGCGGACACGGCTATTCGAATAGATCATATTAACCCTGCAGGGGTGTACTTCTTCACACACGCTCACCACTTACCGCCGTTTACACGACATGTACTCGGCAACCTTCAAGCGGAAGCCCAGCGAGGGTGTCGGCCACGACCTGACTAACCACACAAGTCTCTCGTCCAGGTTTATCGCCTATTCGGGTTCCATCCGCAAGGAGATCCGGTCGGGGTGTCGCTCACGGCCCCAAACGATGTGAGCAGGGTTCCCAAGCCCACCATCCGGGTGCCACTTGGTACACCGTGCCACTGTGCCTAGTCTGTCCCAAGCCCACCTGTACCGGGTGCCACTTGGTAGACTACTAGCACTACCTACAAACACCAGAAACTAGTTGCAACTCCTGGACAGAGATCATGTTGATTAATAAGTCGAGAGAGTCAATTAAGGATCCCAATGTGTGGTAGTAGTTGTTCATGGATCACAAACACAGAACTCAGTTCCTGAGGACGGCTGCAATGAGACAACCCACCATGTACTCCTACATGGCCTCTCACCGCTACCTTTACCAAATCGTGTTCACACACTTAGCTCACACACAGTAGGACATGTTTACACACCTCCAATTCATCCCCGATGAACCAGACCTGACTCAACTCTAAGCAATAGCAGGCATGACAAACAAGCATGAATGAGTAGGCACATCAGGGCTCAAACAATTCCTACTCATGCTAGTGGGTTTCATCTATTTACTGTGGCAATGACAGGTCATGCAGAGGAAAAGGGGTTCAGCTACCGCAGCATGTAACAGTTGAAACGTTGTTGTCCTAATGCAGTAAAAGAGAGCAGGAGCGAGAGAGTGGGATTGTATCAGAATGAACAAGGGGGTTTTGCTTGCCTGGCACTTCTGAAGATAATATAGTTCTTCATCGGTGTCATCGAACTCATCGTCGGAACCACATCTACTGAGGGGGAACAAACACCGGCAACAGAGAAATAACACAATCAATGCAATGCAACAATATGATGCATGAGTGTGACATGGAAATATGCTGTGATTTGAGCTAATGCAACTAGCAGCAAGTTAAATAGAGTTGGTTTGAACCCTAGGTTCAAATTCAAACTCCATATGTGATTTCTTAAATGCCATTTAGTTGAATTGTCCTAAACAGTAGTCACAAGTTGTTCTAACATGCATGAAAATGGTACATATGGATAGATTGGATTTTTTTGATCATTTTTCATATATAAATTATTTAATTTGGAGTTATGGTTGAATTTCTATGAATTTTAGAAGTTTTGGTTATTTTCTGGAATTTCCTGTAAAAGAATAAATCCAGAAAATGAGTTATTGCGTCAGCAGTGCGTTAGGGTGACATCAGTGGTCAACGGGGCTGGTCCAGGTCAAACCTGACCAGTGGGGTCCACACGTCAGTGTCTCAGGCTGGTTTGTGTCGCTGACATGTGGGCCGAGTCAACGGCCACGTCAGCTTGGTCAAAGCTGACGCGTGGGCCCACTGAGGTTAATTAAAACTAAACAGAAATTAAGCTATGTTTAGTTAGACAGTGGGGCCTAGCTGTCAGTGGGAGTGGGTTCAGTTAGTGGCACCATTAGCCGCTAATGACGCTGCCACGTCGGCACGGCCGGAGTTAAGCCGCCGGCGAGGTCAGCGACGGCGGAACGGCTCGGGTTTCGCCCTCCGGCGACCAAACGCCGCGCTGAGAGGCTCTGTGGGTTCCTGGAGCTCGTACGCATCCGGAGGATGCGACGGAAGGACGCGAGGTGGCCGGAGATTGCCGGAACGAAGCTCGCGGCGGCGGCCGGAGTTCGGCCACGTGTGCGCGGGGTGCTGCGGGGCACGGCAGGAGCTGTGGGCGGTGGCGTTGGTCTTCTAGGAGGTTGCTGAGTGCGGTGACGTGCACGGGTGTGAACTGCGGTGGCAATGGCCACGGCGGCGACATGGCCGGCGGCGTGGCGCTCGCGGGTTCGACGGTTAGCAGGGCTACGACACGAAATCGAGCACGGGGAAGGAGGGGAAATGGAGGAGAGCTCACAGCGATCTCGATGGCATCGTGCGCGAGGTCGGGGATGCACTAGTGCGGCCGGAACGATGACGGAAATCTCGGGCGGCCGGAGGTGAGGACGACGATGGTGGCGGCGATGCAGCGCATCCCTAGTCGCTTGGCTCGTCGAGGACGATGCAGACGACGATGTTGGGGAACGTAGTAATTTCAAAAAAAAATCCTACGCACACACAAGATCATGGTGATGCATAGCAACGAGAGGAGGAGTGTATCTTCATACCCTTGAAGATCACCAAGCGGAAGCGTTTATCAACGCGGTTGATGTAGTCGTACGTCTTCATAGTCCGACCGATCCAAGTACCGAAAGCACAGCACCTCCCAGCTCTGCACACGTTCAGCTCGATGACGTCCTCGCCTTCTCGATCCAGCAAGACGGGCGAAGTAGTAGATGAGTTCCGGCAGCACGACGGCGTGGTGACGGTGTTGGTGAAGAACAATCTCCGCAGGGCTTCGCCTAAGCACTACGGAAACTATGACGGAGGATAAACTAGAGGGGACGGGGTTGCCGGCACACGGCTTGGTGTTTCTTGATGTGTCTTTGGTGCTAGCCCTGCCCCTCTATTTATATGTTGAGCCTTGGGGTCGAAACTTGGAGTAAAAGCCTCCACAAAGTCGGTTTCACCCGAAAGGCAAGAGTCCTTCTCGGACTCCAGGGCCAGACGCTAGGGTTCCCGGCGTCTGGACCCAGACGCCAGGGACCCTAGCGTCTGGCCCCTGGACTCCGCAAAACTTCCTTTTGCGCTTTCCAAAAACCTTGTGGGCTTTCCCCTTTGGCCCAAATAACATGTTCTCGTTCCCAACTATTTCGGGAAACATCCGGAACCCCTTCCGGTGAATTCCGGAACTCTTCTGGATATCAAACACTATTATCCCATATATCAAACTTTATCTCCGGACCATTCCGGAGTTCCTCGTCATGTCCATGATCTTATCCGTGACTCCGAACAACATTCGGTTACCAACATACATAACTCATATAATACTATATCGCCAATGAAACGTTAAGCGTGCGGACCCTACGGGTTCGAGAACTATGTACACATGACATAGAACTTGTTTCCGGTCAATAACCAATAGCGGGACCTGGATGCCCATATTGGCTCCCACATATTCTACGAAGATCTTTATCGGTCAAACCGCATAACAACATATGTTGTTCCCTTTGTCATCGGTATGTTACTTGCCCGAGATTTGATCGTCGGTATCCAATACCTAGTTCAATCTCGTTACCGGCAAGTCTCTTTAGTCGTTACGTAATACATCATTCCGTAACTAACTCATTAGCTACATTGCTTGCCAGGCTTATAGTGATGTGCATTACCGAGAGGGCCCAGAGATACCTCTCCGACAATCGGAGTGACAAAACCTAATCTCGAAATACGCCAACTCAACATGTACCTTCGGAGACACCTGTAGTACTCCTTTATAATCACCCAGTTATGTTGTGATGTTTGGTACTACCCAAAGTGTTCCTCCGGTAAACGGGAGTTGCATAATTCTCATAGTTACAGGAACATGTATAAGTCATGAAGAAAGCAATAGCAATATACTAAACGATCAAGTGCTAGGCTAACGGAATGGGTCATGTCAATCAAATCATTCTCCTAATGATGTGATCCCATTAATCAAATGACAACACATGTCTATGGTTAGGAAACATAACCATCTTTGATTAATGAGCTAGTCAAGTAGAGGCATACTAGTGACTATATGTTTGTCTATGTATTCACACATGTATCATGTTTCCGGTTAATACAATTCTAGCATGAATAATAAACATTTATCATGATATGAGGAAATAAATAATAACTTTATTATTGCCTCTAGGGCATATTTCCTTCAGTCTCCCACTTGCACTAGAGTCAATAATCTAGATTACAGAGTAATGATTCTAACACCCATGGAGTCTTGGTGCTGATCATGTTTTGCTCGTGAGAGTGGCTTAGTCAACGGGTCTGCAACATTCAGATCCGTATGTATCTTGCAAATCTCTATGTCTCCCACTTGGACTTGGTCCCGAATGGAATTGAAGCGGCTCTTGATGTGCTTGGTCCTCTTGTGAAATCTGGATTCCTTTGCCAAGGCAATTGCACCAGTATTGTCACAGAAGATTTTCATTGGTCCCGATGCACTAGGTATGACACCTAGATCGGAAATGAACTCCTTCATCCAGACTCCTTCATTTGCTGCTTCCGAAGCAGCTATGTACTCCGCTTCACATGTAGATCCGCCACGACGCTTTGTTTAGAATTGCACCAACTTACAGTTCCACCGTTTAATAAAAACATGTATCCGGTTTGCGATTTAGAATCATCCGGATCAGTGTCAAAGTTTGCATCGATGTAACCATTTACGACTAGCACTTTGTCACCTCCATATACAAGAAACATATCCTTAGTCCTTTTCAGGTATTTCAGGATGTTCTTGACAGCTGTCCAGTGATCCACTCCTGGATTACTTTGGTACCTTCCTACCAAGCTTATTGCTAAGCATACGTCAGGTCTGGTACACAGCATTGCATCCATGATAGAGCCTATGGCTGAAGCATAGGGAACATCTTTCATTTTCTCTCTATCTTCTGTTGTGGTCGGGCATTGAGTTTGACTCAACTTCACACCTTGTAGTACGGGCAAGAACCCTTTCTTTGCGTGATCCATTTTGAACTTTTTCAAAATTTTATCAAGGTATGTGCTTTGTGAAAGTCCTATCAAGCGTCTTGATCTATCTCTATAGATCTTGATGCCCAATATGTAAGCAGCTTCACCGAGGTCTTTCATTGAAAAACTTTTATTCAAGTATCCCTTTATGCTATCCAGAAATTATATATCATTTCCAATTAATAATATGTCATCTATATATAATATCAGAAATGCTACAGAGCTCCCACTCACTTTCTTGTAAATACAGGCTTCTCCAAAAGTCTGTATAAAACCATATGCTTTGATCACACTATCAAAGCGTTTTCCAACTCCGAGATGCTTGCACCAGTCCATAAATGGAACGCTGGAGCTTGCACACTTTGTTAGCACCTTTTGGATCAACAAAACCTTCTGGCTGCATCATATACAACTCTTCTTCCAGAAATCCATTCAAGAATGCAGTTTTGACATCCATTTGCCAAATTTCATAATCATGAAATGCAGCAATAGCTAACATGATTCGGACAGACTTAAGCATCGCTACGGGTGAGAAAGTCTCATCGTAGTCAACTCCTTGAACTTGTCGAAAACCTTTCGCAACAAGTCGAGATTTATAGACAGTTACATTACCATCAGCGTCAGTCTTCTTCTTAAAGATCCATTTATTCTCAATTGCTTCCCGATCATCGGGCAAGTCAACCAAAGTCCATACTTTGTTTTCATACATGGATCCCATCTCAGATTTCATGGCCTCTAGCCATTTTGCGGAATCTGGGCTCATCATCGCTTCCTCATAGTTCGTAGGTTCATCATGGTCAAGCAACATGACTTCCAGAATTGGATTACCGTACCACTCTGGTGCAGATCTTACTCTGGTAGACCTACGAGGTTCAGTAGAAACTTGATCTGAAGTTTCATGATCAATATCATTAGCTTCCTCACTAATTGGTGTAGTTGTCACAGGAACCGGTTCTTGTGATGAACTACTTTCCAATAAGGGAGTAGATACAGTTATCTCATCAAGTTCTACTTTCCTCCCACTCATTTCTTTCGAGAGAAACTCCTTCTCTAGAAAGGATCCGATTTTAGCAACGAAAATCTTGCCCTCAGATCTGTGATAGAGGGTGTACCCAATAGTCTCTTTTGGGTATCCTATGAAGACACATTTCTCCGATTTGGGTTCGAGCTTATCTGGTTGAAGTTTCTTTACATAAGCATCGCAGCCCCAAACTTTAAGAAACGACAACTTTGATTTCTTGCCAAACCACAGTTCATAAGGCGTCGTCTCAACGGATTTTGATGGTGCCCTATTTAACGTGAATGCGGCCGTCTCTAAAGCATAACCCCAAAACGATAGCAGTAAATCAGTAAGAGACATCATAGATCGCACCATATCTAGTAAAGTGCGATTACGACGTTCGGACACACCATTTTGTTGTGGTGTTACGGGTGGCGTGAGTTGCAAAACTATTCCGCATTGTTTCAAGTGTAGACCAAACTCGTAACTCAAATATTCTCCTCCACGATCAGATCGTAGAAATTTTATTTTCTTGTTACGATGATTTTCCACTTCACTCTAAAATTCTTTGAACTTTTCAAATGTTTTAGACTTGTGTTTCATCAAGTAGATATACCCATATCTGCTCAACTCATCTGTGAAGGTGAGAAAATAACGATACCCGCCGCGAGCCTCAACATTCATTGGACCACAAACATCAGTATGTATGATTTCCAACAAATCAGTTGCTCGCTCCATAGTTCCGGAGAACAGCGTTTTAGTCATCTTGCCCATGAGGCACGGTTCGCAAGTACCAAGTGATTCATAATCAAGTGATTCCAAAATCCCATCAGTATGGAGTTTCTTCATGCGCTTTACACCGATATGACCTAAACGGCAGTGCCACAAATAAGTTGCACTATCGTTATCAACTCTGCATCTTTTGGTTTCAACACTATGAATGTGTGTATCACTACTATCGAGATTCAATAAAAATAGACCACTTTTCAAGGGTGCATGACCATAAAAGATATTACTCATATAAATAGAACAACCATTATTCTCTGATTTAAATGAATAACCGTCTCGCATCAAACAAGATCCAGATATAATGTTCATGCTCAACGCTGGCACCAAATAACAATTATTTAGGTCTAAAACTAATCCCGATGGTAGATGTAGAGGTAGCGTGCCGACAGCGATCACATCGACTTTGGAACCATTTCCCACGCGCATCGTCACCTCGTCCTTAGCCAATCTTCGCTTAATTCGTAGTCCCTGTTTCGAGTTGCAAATATTAGCAACAGAACCAGTATCAAATACCCAGGTGCTACTGCGAGCATAAGTAAGGTACACATCAATAACATGTATATCACATATACCTTTGTTCACTTTGACATCCTTCTTATCCGCCAAATACTTGGGGCAGTTCCGCTTCCAGTGTCCAGTCTGCTTGTAGTAGAAGCACTCAGTTTCAGGTTTAGGTCCAGACTTGGGTTTCTTCTCTTGAGTAGCAACTTGCTTGCTGTTCTTTTTGAAGTTCCTCTTCTTCTTCCCTTTGCCCTTTTTCTTGAAACTGGTTGTCTTATTAACCATCAACACTTGATGCTCCTTTTTGATTTCTACCTCCGCGGCTTTTAGCATTGCGAAGAGCTCGGGAATAGTCTTGTTCATCCCTTGCATATTATAGTTCATCACGAAGCTCTTGTAGCTTGGTGGCGGTGATTGAAGAATACTGTCAATGACACTATCATCAGGAAGATTAACTCCCAGTTGAATCAAGTGATTATTATACCCAGACATTTTGAGTATATGTTCACTGACAGAACTATTCTCCTCCATCTTGCAGCTATAGAACTTATTGGAGACTTCATATCTCTCAATCCGGGCATTTGCTTGAAATATTAACTTCAACTCCTGGAACATCTCATATGCTCCATGACGTTCAAAACATCGTTGAAGACCCGGTTCCAAGCCGTAAAGCATGGCACACTGAACTATTGAGTAGTCATCAGCTTTGCTCTGCCAGACGTTCTTAACGTCGTCAGTTGCATCAGCAGCAGGCCTGGCACCCAGCGGTGCTTCTAGGACGAAACTTTTCTGTGCAGCAATGAGGATAATCCTCAGGTTACGGACCCAGTCCGTGTAATTGCTACCATCATCTTTCAAGTTTGCTTTCTCAAGGAACGCATTAAAATTCAACGGAACAACAGCACGAGCCATCTATCTACAAACAAACATAGACAAGCAAGATACTATCAGGTACTAAGTTCATGATAAATTTAAGTTCAATTAATCATATTACTTAAGAACTCCCACTTAGACAGACATCTCTCTAGTCATCTAAGTGATCACGTGATCCAAATCAACTAAACCATGTCCGATCATCACATGAGATGGAGTAGTTTCAATGGTGAACATCACTATGTTGATCATATCTACTATATGATTCACGTTCAACCTTTCGGTCTCCATGTTCCGAGGCCATATCTGTATATGCTAGGCTCGTCAAGTATGACCTGAGTATTCCGCGTGTGCAACTGTTTTGCACCCGTTGTATTTGAACGTAGAGTCTATCACACCCGATCATCACGTGGTGTCTCAGCACGAAGAACTTTCGCAACGGTGCATACTCAGGGAGAACACTTCTTGATTATTAGTGAGAGATCATCTTAAAATGCTACCGTCAATCAAAGGAAGATAAGATGCATAAAGGATAAACATCACATGCAATCAATATAAGTGATATGATATGGCCATCATCATCTTGTGCTTGTGATCTCCATCTTCGAAGCACCGTCGTGATCACCATCGTCACAGGCGCGACACCTTGATCTCCATCGTAGCATCGTTGTCGTTACGCCATCTATTGCTTCTACGACTATCGCTACCGCTTAGAGATAAAGTAAAGCAATTACAGGGTGTTTGCATTTCATACAATAAAGCGACAACCATATGGCTCCAGCCAGTTGCCGATAACTTCGGTTACAAAACATGATCATCTCATACAATAAAATATAGCATCACGTCTTGACCATATCACATCACAACATGCCCTACAAAAACAAGTTAGACGTCCTATACTTTGTTGTTGCAAATTTTACGTGGCTGCTACGGGCTTAGCAAGAACCGTTCTTACCTACGCATCAAAACCACAATGATAGTTCGTCAAGTTAATGCTGTTTTAACCTTCGCAAGGACCGGGCGTAGCCACACTCGATTCAGCTAAAGTGAGAGAGACAGACACCCGCCAGTCACCTTTAAGCACGAGTGCTCGTAACGGTGAAATCAGTCTCGCGTAAGCGTACGCGTGATGTCGGTCCGGGCCGCTTCATCTCACAATACCGCTGAGCCAAAGTATGACATGCTGGTAAGCAGTATGACTTGTATCGCCCACAACTCACTTGTGTTCTACTCGTGCATATGACATCTACGCATAAAACCTAGGCTCGGATGCCACTGTTGGGGAACGTAGTAATTTCAAAAAAAATCATACGCACACACAAGATCATGGTGATGCATAGCAACGAGAGGAGGAGTTTATCTTCATACCCTTGAAGATCGCCAAGCGGAAGCGTTTATCAACGTGGTTGATGTAGTCGTATGTCTTCACAATCCGACCGATCCAAGTACCAAACGCACGGCACCTCCGAGCTCTGCACACGTTCAGCTCGATGACGTCCTCGCCTTCTCGATCCAGCAAGACGGGCGAAGTAGTAGATGAGTTCTGGCAGCAAGACGGCGTGATGACGGTGTTGGTGAAGAACAATCTCCGCAGGGCTTCGCCCAAGCACTACGGAAACTATGACGGAGGATAAACTAGAGGGGACGGGGTTGCCGGCACACGGCTTGGTGTTTCTTGATGTGTCTTTGGTGCTAGCCCTGCCCCTCTATTTATATGTTGAGCCTTGGGGTCGAAACTTGGAGTAAAAGCCTCCACAAAGTCGGTTTCACCCGAAAGGCAAGAGTCCTTCTCGGACTCCAGGGCCAGACGCCAGGGTTCCCGGCGTCTGGACACAGACGCCAGGGACCCTGGCGTCTGGCCCCTGGACTCCGCAAAACTTCCTTTTGCGCTTTCCAAAAACCTTGTGGGCTTTCCCCTTTGGCCCAAATAACGTGTTCTCGTTCCCAAACATTTCGGGAAACATCCGGAACCCCTTTCGGTGAATTCCGGAACTCTTCCGGAGATCAAACACTATTATCCCATATATCAAACTTTATCTCCGGACCATTCTGGAGTTCCTCGTCATGTCCATGATCTTATCCGTGACTCCGAACAACATTCGGTTACCAACATACATAACTCATATATACTATATCGTTAACGAAACGTTAAGCGTGCGGACCCTACGGGTTCGAGAACTATGTAAACATGACATAGAACTTGTTTCCGATCAATAAGCAATAGCAGGACCTGGATGCCCATATTGGCTCCCACATATTCTACGAAGATCTTTATCGGTCAAACCGCATAACAACATACGTTGTTCCCTTTGTCATCGTTATGTTACTTGCCCAAGATTTGATCGTCGGTGTCCAATACCTAGTTCAATCTCGTTACCGGCAAGTCTCTTTACTCATTACGTAATACATCATTCCGTAAGTAACTCATTAGCTACATTGCTTGCAAGGCTTATAGTGATGTGCATTACCGAGAGGGCCCAAAGATACCTCTCCGACAATCGGAGTGACAAAACCTAATCTCGAAATACGCCAACTCAACATGTACCTTCGGAGACACCTGTAGTACTCCTTTATAATCACCCAGTTACGTTGTGACGTTTGGTACTACCCAAAGTGTTCCTCCGGTAAATGGGAGTTGCATAATTCTCATAGTTACAGGAACATGTATAAGTCATGAAGAAAGCAATAGCAATATACTAAACGATCAAGTGCTAGGCTAACGGAATGGGTCATGTCAATCACATCATTCTCCTAATGATGTGATCCCATTAATCAAATGACAAGACATGTCTATGGTTAGGAAACATAACCATCTTTGATTAATGAGCTAGTCAAGTAGAGGCATACTAGTGACTATATGTTTGTCTATGTATTCACACATGTATCATGTTTCCAGTTAATATAATTCTAGCATGAATAATAAATATTTATCATGATATGAGGAAATAAATAATAACTTTATTATTGCCTCTAGGGCATATTTCCTTCAGACGAGGCAGAGCTTCTTGGTGCATCGGCAAGGCGTGGGGTGGCCGGTGGCCGTGGTGGCAGCGGTCGGCGGCGATGGTGGCACTCGGGCGGAGCTCGGGGAGGAGCTATAGAGGAGGAGAGGGAGCAGCGAGTGGGGGGAGAGGGGACA
>NC_041383.1:105302346-105321491 GCF_002162155.2 Triticum dicoccoides
GGGGGTCGAGGCTGAGCGGCTGAAGCAGGAGGTGGCAAGGCGTCGTCGGCGCGCTCGCCACGCACCTGTTTGTCCTCCTGGCAGGAGGAAGACGACAGGGGAAGGCTCGTGGGTTGGGCCAACAGTGCTGGGCCGCCAGGCTGGACAGGTAAGCGGCCCAGGTAGTTTCCTCTCTCTCTCTGTTTTCTATTTTAATTACTGTTTTCTATTTTTCTGTAAAATTTAGGGCTTTTCCAAAAATACCTAGACCCTTTCAAAAATCACTAAACTGCACATGCCCACTGTATAGAATATATCCAACATGGAACATTTCAGTTTAGGAGTATTTGGACATTTAAAATATTTATAGAATTTAAATGTTCAAATTCAAATACTTATGATTTAATTCAGTGACCTTAGGATGACCTAGAAAATTGTGCACCATTTTTGTCAGAGGTTTAAGACTAAGGCAAAGATGATGAACATTTTAGAAGGCATTTCAGGTTCATTGAAAATGATTTTATGTTGAACCTATTTGATTTGATCTGGTGCTAGGGTTTGATCGGTCCCCATTTCAAGTTCATTTGAAAAATTAAACATGATGCACACATGAAGGGCTAGCCTACTGCAGACCAGGACCAGGGATGTGACACAGCCATAACTGAGAAGAACAATACCAACCGCCATCTAGATCCACATCCACATATCTCGCATAATATAAGTAGGAGACCCACATGTTTCCACATAATTTTTAACGGGACAAGTGGGCATCCCACATAATCTCACGTCAATGATAGATTCAGCTAAACTGTTGTACCGAAACATAATAATGACACTTCAAGTAACCTACCACTGTTACTCGTTACTTTCCTGTGCATTGCAACGATGGCATATATATTTTAGTAATTCAATATTAATTGTATCTCACATACATATTCAAAATCTTCTTGCACACCAGACTATCTTGATGACTTCTTTTTTACTGGTAAATCACACTCCTTTTATTCCTTTATTTTTTTCTCCGAACAAAAAATGTTTCTCAGAGTGATATGTGAATGGATATATCGACAACCATATAAAATATCAAGAGATAAAAACTCTTTAACCAAAGAATTTAAAAATGTATACATGATGCATTTGACATCGATTCCTTTCCATAAATGTGCCTTGTGTTATCAAACATTGATTTCTTTTCATAGATTTGGTTTTAAAGATTGATTAAGGATCGCCGTGATTGATTCCTTTCCATAACAACATTACTAAATTTATCAGATAAAAATCAATTTAAATAAATTGGTGGGATGGGAAAAAAATGTTAGGTGGGGGTGGTGGTTGGGGGGTTCAACCGGAATGGGCGTGATGCTACCAACTCACCATGGCATACAGGTCTATGTCGATTCTAGTAGTATGCCGAGCAAAAACCAACCTATTGGTAATAAAAAAAATTATAACAGAAAAAAGGAAACCAAAAATCAAAACATAGAAAAAAAATGAAAAAGAAAACGCGCGCACGCGTCAAATAGGCCGGACAACTTTGATTATAGTTGATGTTTTGGTAAGATTTGATTTGATTTGGGTATGAGTAGTGGAAGATCTGGAAAGTTTGGAGTTAGTTCAGATTTTTTAAGATTCGATTGAATGAGTTAATGCATGAAGTTGTTTTGGGAAAGTGTCGATTTTATCGAGTTAATGCACGCGTCAAATGGACCTGTCAAAATTGGTTGCGCTTGAGCGAAATGTCATCAGTAAGACGCTCGTGAGCGTAATATAGAGTTCACCGAGGAGTTGGTGGGAGTGAGGCAAGACTATCAACTCCCCCTTTAGGAGTAGAGATTAATGCACGCGTCAAATGGGCCCGTCAAAATTGGTTGCGCTTGAGCAAAATGTCATTTGTAAGACGCTCTTGGGCGTAGTATAGAGTTCACCAAGAAGTTGGTGGGAGTGAGGCGAGACTACCAACTCCCTTTTTAGGAGTAGAGATAAAGCGAAGGGTCTCTTTTTTTAGGCAAGAGCGACCTTCGCTCTTGCCTTCAATCTCCACTGCACAGAATCATACACCGAGCCTCAGCCTAGGGCATGTGTGTGTTGTGCTAACATTTTTTGGACTTGTGAACAAAAATTTGAAAACGGGCACATTTTGAATTTGAGAACAATTTTTTGAATAAGCACAAACTTTTCTTTTGAAAATTCCTCAAATGTTTTCTAAAACATAAACAATTTTTGGAATTGTGAAAACAATTTGAAAACAGGAACAAATTATGAAACTAAGAACATTTTGAAATTCCCCCAAAAAAGTTGAAATATAAAAATAAACATGAAAAGGAAAAGAAAAAAAAAAGAAAAATAAATATAAACAAGGAAAAATAGAAAAGAAAAATAACCGACCGAAAGCTTTTCGAAGCTTCCCAAGACTGGTCGGGAAGCTCCTAGAAGCTTCCCAGAATCGGCCAGAAGACACAGAAAAACTAGACGTCGTTCACGTTTATGGGTTGGCCCAGTTGCTTGAAGGGGTCTGCGCAGCGTACAAATAGTGAAGGAACAAGCGCCTTAAAGGCCAAATAGGATCTGGCAAGAATGTGTGCCCCTGTCTTGAGCGACCCAACCCTAGTTGTCATCTCCCGAGCTCCTTGTCGCCGCCACATCGCTCCACCTCCACCTTCCCGTTTGGCGTCCTCGTCGGCGGCAAGAGGAGTGGAATCAGTCTATTCGTTTCTTTTGTCTCCTTAGGTGTTTGTTATCCCGACGGCATCGACAAGGTGGTAGCGGCGATGGTGTCTGATTATTTTTCAGCATATCCCTCGATAGGGTATTATGGCTAGGCAAGTAGACCGGAGGGGAAAAGAAGATGATTTACAGAGGTTCAATCCCTCAAGGTAGAGGTAAAACCCTGCTTCCTGCTAGTCTTGTATTGTTTGAGTATAGGGGTGTACATCAAAAGTACCTTTCTCAGCTCGAGAGCAAATGCTATTGGTATGAATAGTGAAATAAAAAAATCAAAATGTTCTAAACTTTGTGTGCGGAAAGCATTAAGGAATGTTTGGAGTGCTTGCAAAGTTTCATCATGGAATCACATTGATGGAAGCTCTGAGAAAAAACAGAGCTCCAAAACGCATTCAAGTACCATTTTTAGAGCATTGATTTTATTTTTTTTGCCATGACTTCTGCGAATGTGATTTGGTGATGAGACTTTGCAAGCACCCGAAACAATCCTTAATGTTTTCCCCCCCAAAAAAAGAATTTTTTAAAAATAAATCCATTTTTTGATCTTACTGTTCATCTAGGGGCATATGAGATCACGAGCAGATACCCCGTGTCTGTGTACAATGACGATCGAGGGATTGAGAATCCAATCCTTCCTATGACATCCTTCTTCAAGATGAGATAGCCATCAAAGGACCGGACGTCATGGTAGAGATGATCAAATCCATTTTTTCACATCCGATAGCGCCGGCGAAAATTGTCATCACATAGGCCATCCAGAGAAAAGTAGTAGTCCAACAGCATCAAATGGCCATGTGCCCTGTTGCAATTGATCACTTGATGACCCTTAATAGATTCCTTGAAACGGAGAACATGCTCTTGTGCATGCTCAGTAGTAGTCTAACAGCATCAAATGGCCATGTGCCCTGTTGCAATTGATCACTTGATGACCCTTAATAGATTCCTTGAAACGGAGAACATGCTCTTGCGCATGCTCCGCGTCTGCAAGGACCGCTTGTATCATCGTCGTCTCACTTGTGTAGTCCTCCTCATTGGATCAACGACTCAACATAGTGCTCGTATATGTACTCCATATCCGAATCCATTGCTTCGAAGAAGAAGAGACAAAAAAAATTAGCACATGCATTTCGTCAAGCACCTGTTGGGCATGGTGACTACCATAGGGGC
Source organism: Triticum dicoccoides (assembly GCF_002162155.2). NCBI lineage: Eukaryota > Viridiplantae > Streptophyta > Magnoliopsida > Poales > Poaceae > Triticum > Triticum dicoccoides. The sequence continues at coordinate 105,306,214 of NC_041383.1, forward strand.
GGATGGTACATGTGAGCGGGGCGGAGGAGAGGTGTGGACCAGTGGTGGAGGACAAACGGCGTGGAGCCCAGGTGTAGCGATGGAGGTGTGGAGCCGCGGAGTTCCAGGAAGGGTGTGGCAAGACAACCGAGGTGGTAGAGCAGCGACGACGTCGCCAAGAGAGAAAACAAATGTCGAGAAAGATAGAAGGATGGAGTCGCAGGGTTTACGAGGATTTTGGGTGGGCCTGGGGTGTTGGAGTCCTAGGTAGTTGTTGTCTGGACTCCAACAAAGCCCCCTAGTTTGCTTCGGGTTTGCGGAAAAAAGAACGTCTGGACCAGTCGACGGACGGATACATGGCCACGTTGAGTAGCAAAATATGTTCGGACATCGCAGTCTAGATGATTGCGGAGGTTTGAGGGTTCGCTTTGAAGATGTATTTTTTTAGGGAAAGCAAAGCTTTATAACTTAACGGTGCTCGGACAAATCGCCCAAAACACAAAGCGCCACACGGGGCGGTACATCATAGTCCCACATCATGCACTCCTTTGGTAGGCAGTCTCGCCCTACCTGAGCAAGTTCATGCACTACAGAGTTAACTTCACGATGACACAGGAGCACCTGTTGCCTAGAGAACCACATCATAAGCTGGAACTTAGAATCTTCGATGAGGGCCGCATACGGGCAGGAGTCCACCCTGCCAAGATCGAGAGCTTCCTGTAGGAGTTTGGAGTCCGTTTCAAACACCACCTGGAGCACGCCAAGTTCAGTAGCTGTACTAATGGCTTGGGTGAAAGCTACCACTTCAGCGCCAAATGGGTCGGCCACCTGCTCAGTTCTACCCGCCCGAGCCTTGATCATGTCTCCAGAATCATCGCGAACCACCACTCCCTAGGTTACTGACTCCTCGCCAAGTCTAAAGCCACCGTCCATGTTCACCTTCAGAGTGCCAGCAGATGGTGGGTGCCATTTCAGTTGTTCCTTCTTTCTCTCCTTGGCGCTGAAAATCTGCATATATTCCATGGTATTGGACAGCACGCGACCGGTTAGCTCATCAGAAGGCACTACCGATTCTCCTTCCCTCACCTTATTCCGGTTGTTCCACCAATGCCACCACATGGTGAGTATATGCACCCGCTTATTCTCGTTAAGCCCCCAAAGGTAATCAAGCATGACATGCACATACGTTATTTCTTCAAGGTCTTGCCTTTCCTTCTCCAGCCCAAGTGCTCGCCACACTACTTTCACTGACTTGCATTTGATGAAAAGGTGCGCCCCATCCTCGTCAGCACAGCCGCAAAACAAGCATTTTGTGCTCTCAATCCTCATACCTCGTTTTACTAGGTTTGTGCGGAATGCCAAAGACTCATGCTTCAGACGCCAGGTGAACATTTGGATCTTTCATGGGCATGGGAGTTTCCAGATTCGCTTCCAAGACGGATCCACACATTCATTTAGATTGCCGGCTATAGCAGTGCTGCTCCCAACATTTCCCTGGCTGTTTACCCTGCCGAGCTTTGAAGATGTCGTTAACTCACGAACTGTGTTAACATGTTTTAATTTTGTGTGTCATTTAAAATGTGTTTATGCCTTTTGAATGATGAAAAGTGTTCACACGTTTTATTTATTGTGTCATTGAAAAATGTGTTTGTGCCTTTTGAAAGATGCCATCTAATTTTTAAAACTCGTTAATGCATTTTAAAATGTTTGTGCGGTTTTAAGAAAAAAGTGTTCACATGTTAAAAAATATTCATGTACTTAAATATGTACCCTTTTCTCACGAAAAACTTCATGTAATTCTCAAAAGTGATTATGTGCTTAAAATTTATTGGTAATTTTAAAAATATTCACGCTCTTTAAAAAGAAGTCCATGTGATACAAACGTGTTTGTGTTTTAGAAGAGTGTGATGTTGATGCATATTAAAAACAAATATACAATTTAAAAATGAGAGGGCGTATGAGGGATGGTCTATGGACTAGGTGTAGCCCTAGCTCGGAGCGCGTCTGGTCGGCGAGATTAGTTCGATGACAGGTGTGTGTGCGCGCGGTGGCCAAGATCATCATATAATTAACCATGCTCAGACGCATTGTTATCAAGGAGAATAAGCAACAACACGGAGGAGACTGTTGAAATTGGTAACGTGGACCTAAAGCGGGTCTTGAGCATACATTATTTGCAACCGCCCATGCATGTTTGCTAGATAAAATGTAATTATAAATCATCCATCTGATGACTACTGTTGGTCTCGACACCCATGATGAAGCAATCCTGACATTTTTTAGGAATAAAATGCACTGGCGATCATTGAACTTGCGTCGATAGCTTACTTTGGTCATCGTACTTAAAAATATGATCAATACAGTCACTATATACGTCTGTTGGTGATTATAGGGTCACTGCATCATCATATAGCTTTGTATTTCTTTTAGTTGACCGGTCAAGGATTCCAAGTGGAGCCTCACCAGCTCGCATTCTCTCTGCCTTATGTAGGCCCAGCATGTCAGTGGGGTAAAAAAGCATTGTCTCTGGCTTTGTGAATCCCCCCATGTGAGTGGGTTAAAGTTAAACTAGAATTATGGACGTTGGGTATCGAACCATGGATCTCTCGCTCGCCGCCGCCGACCACGTAAACTAACCGGTTGAGCGCACAACCTTTTTTGTGTAAAAAATTAAATTGGTTGATACTTTATAGTTTATACTCCGTATAAATTACCCACGACGCACACAGGACGAGAACACATTGTACGCACGCACGCGACGCACACGCTAGCACACAGCACGTATGCACACAACAAACACCGGATCACAAGACTCACAAGAGTATCCGCTCTCACATACAGCCATGCATGCATGTTCTCTCGATGGACGGGTTGCGGCCGATTAGACACACATACAAATAATGGATTTGATCGATTGAACACACACTGGCTAGTGTCGACCAGCTCGGCTGCAGCCGCCGACCGGCAGTACTGTTCGACAGGCGAGATACGTAAAGCCATAAGTCCACGACCACGCGCGCTCGGCGTCAAAGCCGGGGGCGGGGGCAGGCGATGAGCTTGCCGCTGCGCCATGAGCAATACACCGAGAAGTGATGTGCATGCACCTGTGTGTTGCGGGGGCAGGAGGAGAGTAGTCACACGTGTGTGGGCGCGCGCGTTCTTGCGGGCGCACGTGCATGCGTGCTGGGTGTGTGTTGTCCCTTTTTTTTTTTAAGGATCGGGTGTGTTGTCCCTGAGTTGTACTAGTAATAGTAAATAAATTTTGCATCACAAAGGTTTCCGCGCGCGCTCAATTCGCTAGCGCGTCTGGGTTGCACCAACAAGTCCCTCTGTCGATTCGCCTAACAAACATAATTTTAGTTTCTTTTATTTATTTCTTTATCACACTGACATGTGGGACCTGAGCTGATGAGGCACCTTTTGGACTGTTTGACGGGTCAACTGAGGAAAATACGAAGCTATACACGATGAGGCAGTGACCGTATAATCACCAACAGATGTATATAGTAACCGTATTGACCGTATTCTTAAATACGATGACCAAAGTGAGCTATTGATGCAAGTTCAATGACCGCCAGTGCATTTTACTTTTTTTTAGTGGTTGCAACCTTGAGGCCCCCCGTAATAGAAGAACCCGCCGTCGTCCTTTCCGACTTCGTAATCGCTGGCACCGTAGCAGTCTCCGGCGTCCGTGAGCGACGTCAGGTTCCCGGCCGCCGGGGCGGTGGCGCTCCCCTTGGAATCGTACACCTGGATGCTGGCCACGTAGGCCGCGCCGCCGTCCCCCTCGTCCGGGCCGTGCCCGCTCCCCATCGGCGGCCCAGCGACGCCCGACGACGACTGCGCGTTGCCTCCCCAGCCGACCACCGTCGCGTTGCCCGCCAGGCCCGTGAACAGCGAGCCGGGCAAGTACCCGACCGTCTCGTTCTCCCCCGACGCGTCCACGATGAGGGACCAGTTCCCAGCCACCTGCATCAAAAGTTCAAAACACCAGTGATTCATCAATGAACCGAACGTAGAACTTGTAGACGGGCGTCGGTTGGGGTCGGACCTGGAGTATGGTGACGATGTACTCGGTCTGGTTGCCGTGGTAGACGGACGTCGGCGCCACCGTCGACCCGGGGGTGACGCTGGCCGGCGGCGTGGAGCCCACGAAGCCCGGGCAGTCCGTGTCCATGCAGCCCGTGGCGTTGAACCCATCGGCCTGGTCGAGATCGAGACAACAACCATCATATACAGAGTCGTACTCCTCCTGGTTTAGTTGCGCAGTTTATGAATGGTGCACGCACGCCGCACGTACCGTCCATGAGACGAAGAAATGGAGGTGGGTGTCGTTGTACTGCTCGGGGGATACCTGCAACGCAACAGAGTGGAGTGATGATGGACGTGTCGTTTTTGTGTGGTGATTAGAAAGAGATTTAACTCAAGCATGCAGGCAGGAACGTACGTACCATGAAACCCGACATGATCTGATTGTTGCCGCTGGAGAGCCACATGACCGACGAGCTGGCCTCATCGGGCTTCAGCTCCAGGTCCCACGCGTTGATCCTGGCGCTGCCGCCGTACAACTCTCCTCCCCGCCCCGCCGCGGTCTGGTACCCAGCCCACTGCGTCAAGAGAACCATGTGTAGTTAACACAAAGTATTTAAGTTCTTCAAACAGCGAATGCCCACACAATTGCAGAGTACTGTACTCGTATGTGCTGTCCCGTTGTGTAACAGCAACGTTATTGTCACGTTAGGCCATATGCATTATCTTCTTGAGTTCTTGAGTAGAAAACATACACCCAAAAAAAGGGAAATAAAAGGCAATACATGATTTATTTATTTATTTTGAGAAAAGGGCAATACATGATTCATGCTGCTGCTATTTGCGCCGGATACATGACGCAGCCCTCCAGGCGGCATTAGAGCCCTTCCAACGCCATGACCCAGAGATTGTGGTAGCATGAGTTGGACCAGGCAAGCAAACACAGCAGCAGGAACAGCGAGACGTTTCGAGGCCATTTTTCATGAGCAGTTAAGCTATAGTGGAGCGCCTCTGATGTGTGAAGGACTGTAGGTACCCGTCCGGACAACACATATATGAGCGGAAGGAACAAATAGCCCGTACGGTGGCGCCAGCTCTCGCATGAGCGGCCACGACGACGACGAAGATCAAGAGGGTACTTTTGTCGCGAACCATATCGACAGGCAAAGACAGGATGCTGCCTACGGACGTCCCGATTGTGAGTTCGATGCTTCGACATGGACAGCATGTACGTACGTACGTGTTTCCTCACAGGAGGAAGAGGACGAGCAAGAGAGGCAGAGGACGATAGTGAAGTGAGAACAGGCATATGCTTTGCTAACTCACTTGAGCCTATGTATTGGCGTCACACGGAGCAGGGACTGTTCTTAAAGGTCAACATTGCTTTGGTGCTACTCCTATTAGGAGATTACTAAGACTGGTCGGTGCGGATATTTTGGTGAGCAGACACAGACAGCGGTATATACGCATATTGTATACGAATATGTCTATAAATTTACAGGAGGATACACACTACGCACATCACAGAGAGGATTCTTTTTTTCTCCCTCTTAGTTTTGAACCCCGGCGATACACTAGTTCCAAACAAGGCCTAAATGTTCACGCGTTGGAGGACTTTGTGGCTTGGGACCTGACCAATTCCTATCCGTTAAGGTTCAATCATGTTATCACCAGGAATGGCAGCTTTTGTATTGTTCGACGGCTATAAGAAGTGATGGTTAGGGGTCCTCCCCGACTAACCCAGCATGGGATATCTTCTGTAAGCTTAATGTCCCGAGTAAAATCAAGATCTTTGCATGGAGAGCTCTTCATGGCATTATCACTGGATTTGATGTGCTCGCAAAGAGGCATATAAACGCCAGTCCTCGATGTCCGGTGTGTAAGCAGGGGGATGAAGATATTAAACACCTGATGTTTACTTGCCCCAGAGCAAAGCAAGTTCGGAAATCTTTGGGACTGAGTGATGCTATCAAGGACACTTTGAGCATGGAAGTTTTTGGAAGTGTGGTTCTTGTAGTATTGTTGCGAAGAGAAACCAGAAAATCTCCAATCCTTAGCCAGCTAGGGTTCCGAGAAACTCGTGGTGGGTGCATTGTATATATGGTGGGTACGCGTGTTGTGGCATCCATCCATTTACGATGGAATACTAGGCATTGATCGTACGGTGCCTAGCACGTCGGGCAGCGCAACAGCGCGCAAACACTCACACGCTAAAATTACGGAAGTTTTTATGGCATTTGATCTCGCAAGCTAAGTTTTCGCGTAAGCGCATGCACTGAACGAAGAAAGTATAAAAAGAAGGAAAGTAAAAAAGAGGGAAGGAAATCTAACAGGAAACCCAAGGCGAGACGATAGAAATTTGAGAACGTATACGCGCACAACCCATATCCAGTTCATCCATATTGCATGCAAGTCAAATCAGCTATCCTACATGCATGTCAAATCAACAGTGCTGGTACCTCTCTCTTCTTTCTCCCAAACAAACCCATCATTTTATTACCTCTTTGTAAACTTAAATCATTTATACCTTCTAAATCAATATTTCATCTTTATTACTTTTTACATATTTGAACTTCTGATGCAAAGACCTTTAGAACAAGACCAATGTTGAATATATTTGAACTAGTTTGAAAATTTTCATCAAAGTTCGATAAACTTAGATTGTGTGTGGCTTAAACAAGTTCCATGTACCCCACAAAAAAGTTCAGGCAAGCTGCTTATAAGTTCTTTGGTTTCAAATACATTTTCTAGCAAAGTTCTTTAATATTTCTAACAAAGTGCAAACCCACAGTTCAAAAAGTTCTTCACCTTCTAATTCTGTTCATTTAGCACTTTACAATAAAAATGAGAAGTTCTTTACTCTTTTCAGCAAAGTTCCTCAGTAGAAACACTGATAACCTACTAAACAATCATATTGCAGTTTTAGTTAACAAAAATGTGTTTAAAAACTATCCAAGACTGATCTTGTTCTAAAGATCTTGATGTCAATAGTTCAAATATATTAAAAGTTCTAGAAATAAAATTATAATTATAAAGATATGAATCATCTAAACTGTCAGAAGAAAACTAGAAGTAATAAAGTTTGTAGAGAGAAAGGACACTGTAGGCATGCATGTGTAAGACTGTGGTGTTGAAAAGGAGAGAAAGAGGGGCATGCACATGCGAAGTGCAAATAGTTAGGATTAGCCTTATTGGTACGTGAGCACCCCTTATTCTTTTTTTTTACGAAAAAACTTCCAATCTATTCATCCTCAATCATGGCAGTACAACGAATACTAGAAATAAAAATTACATCCAGATTCGTAGACCACCTAACGACGATTACAAGCACTGAAGCGAGCCGAAGGCGCGCCGCCGTCATCGCCCCTCCATCGCCGGAGCCGGGCACAACTTGTTGTAGTAGACAGTCGGGAAGTCGTCGTGCTAAGGCCCCGTAGGACCAGCACCCCAGAACAACAACCGCCGCCGATGAAAAATAACGTAGATCGAAAGGATCCGAATCGAAGACACACGAACGTAGACGAACAACGACGAGATCCGAGCAAATCCACCAAAGATAGATCTGCCGGAGACACACCTCCACACGCCCACCAACGATGCTAGACGCACCGCCGGAACGGGGGCTAGGCGGAGAGACCTTTATTCCATGGGGAGCCGCCGCCGTCTCGCCTTCCTGAATAGGACACAAACCCTAACAAGATTGAAAAAAAACGATTAGAAACGGAGCCCTCCCGCCGGCCCTTGCCAGGATCCACCGCGCCTCCATGGCCCTAGGGCTACCGGAGACGAGGCGGACCTGCGCCGGCGCCGGCGAGAGGCACGAACCCTAACTTTCTTTCTTAGAGAAGGAGGAGAAGGCGGAGCGCCTGATACGTATGCAACCCTTTGTAATTCGTGAGCACCTTATTCGTACGTAATGATCACGCATTTGACTCAACTCTGCAATACAACTCCAAACCGACCCTTAGCAACTCGTGAAATCAACCGAAGCAAAGTAATCAGACCCGTCAGCGATTCTAAACCCGCGATCGATTCGATACGATACGATACGAGACGATGGAGTTCCGAGGAGCCGAGCCGACGAGGAGGCATCATCGTCAGCCTACCGGCGGCGTAGTCTCCGGTGCCCAAGGGTTGGCGGCGCTATCCGCCAGCCTCGCGCGGGCTCTGGCCGACAAGCACGCAGACAGCAACCTGGTCTTCTCTCCGCTGTCCATCTACACCGCGCTGGCGCTCGTCGCGGCCGGCGCCCGCGGCGCCACCCTGGACGAGATCCTCCGCTTCCTTGGCGCGCCGTCCCGGGGCGAGCTCGACGCGTTCGTCGCGCGCGCAGCGGGGGCCGCGCTGCAGGACCAGTCGGGCTCCGGCGGCCCGTGCGTGGCGTTCGCGTGCGGCGTCTGGAGCGACATGGCCTGCCCGCTGAAGCCCGGGTTCCGCAGGGCCGTCGTCGACGGCCCGTACGGGGCCGAGGCCTCCACCGTGGACTTCCGCGGCGACCCCGAGGGATCGCGCCAGCTGATCAACGCGTGGGCGGCGCGCGCCACCAACGGCCTGATCGAGTCCGTGCTCGGCCGGAACTCGGTGAACGAGCTCACGCGCGTCGTGCTCGGCAACGCCGTCTACTTCAAGGGCAAGTGGGACCAGCCCTTCCACAAGAGCGACACCGCCGACGCGCCGTTCCGCCGGGCCGGCGGCGCCGGCGCCGTCGACGTGCCCTTCATGCAGAGCTGGAAGAGGCAGTTCGTGGCTGTGCACGCCGGGTTCAAGGTGCTCAAGCTTAAGTACGAGATGGGGGACGCGCGCCCACGCCCGCCGCTCCATCCCAGAGACGACGCGAGCACGCAAGACAGACGCACCGAAACCTTTCACCGTGATCCCACCAAGCCAGCCCCGTTCTTCCCTAACCGTGCCCCGCTCGGCCATCCTGATCGACTCTCTCATGCTGCTCGCCAGCCCAACGCATCTTTCCGTCTCGCCGGCTTGCCCAGCTCCAGCTCCAGCCCCACACAGTTCTCCATGTGCATCTTCCTCCCGGACGCCGACGACGGTCTGCGCAGTCTGCTCGAGGCCATTGCTTCCCGGCCGGACTTCTTGCACGAGCACCTGCCTACTCAGAAGGTGGGCGTCGGCGAGTTCCGTGTGCCCAGGTTCAAGCTCTCCTTCCACGACAGCGTCGGCGGCGTCCTCAACAAGCTGGGCCTCCGCATGCCGTTCAGCGAGGCGGCCGACCTGTCCGACATGACGGAGGACGACCGCTCCGGCCTCCCGCTGGTCCTGAGCGAGGTCATCCACAAAGCGGTCACCGAGGTGAACGAGGAGGGCACAAGGGCCGCGGCCGTCACCATGTGTCTTATGAAGGAGGGGTGCGAGGCCAGGCCGAGGCCGCCGCCACCAGTGGACTTCGTCGCCGATCATCCGTTCGCCTACTTCATTGTGGAGGAAGGGACCGGCGCCGTCGTCTTTGCCGGCCATGTCCTCGATCCCTCGACACAATAGTAGCAACCTAGGATGTTGGAACTCCCGTATTTCGAATACATTTGCATGCGTTTGAAATAAATGACCAATTTTTTTACACATTTTTGTAAGGTTTATCGGTTAATTTGTTCCTTCAGGCTTAGTTGATCTGCTCGAGTGATTACTCGCTGGCTCGTTGCTGTCACTAAAGTTTCAGATTCCTCAGAAACCAAGTTTCAGTTCCACGCCTAGGTACTCCTTGCATGCTATAGCATGGCCATTAGAGGTGTTAATCATGCCTTTAGTGCACTGATACATGATTGCCAAATCATGGACACACCAATTCAGACGCACAAAGGAGCCATGGACACTGCACCACTCACGATAACAAATGAGTGCGCCCCTCGAGACCTTGTAGAAAATATGGCATTCCAGCGAGCAAGTATAGCAAACAATATACAGGTTATCCACAGTTTCACAGGCGCAGAACTACCCCAAAAAATTAATCACCACGCTACAGCTAACAGCCAAAAAATGAGATTACATGTGTGTGTGTGCCCTTATTGGCAAAAGAGAGAAATATGAAATGAATCTTTGCATCGACGATCTTTCCAAACAGTCTGGACAACGAGACATCATCCTTTGCCTGCTACATAAAAAATCGCAAGATCCCGAAACCATCAATCAATCTGTTCAATGCAATGGACAGATGATGCTGCGTCTGCTCAATACTGTCGACACTGGTAGCCAATGGCAGCACCTCTTCTCCTGTTCAACTGCTGCGTCTAGTTTGTTGTGGATGGTAGCCAATGACAGTGCAGGTCTTGGGAGCTACAGGCATCCAGTAGACAGTGGCGGATTTTAGGTGGAGGCCAGTGGATGTCGCAAACTGTTGTCGAGGGTTCTGATCAAGTGTGCTACGGATTTACATTGCACTCATCCATGAATCGATCTTCTCGAGTGAGAAACCTCCTCCAGTATTTCTTGTAGTCCAGTATGCCTAACTCAAGCCAAGGCTTCATATTGCCATTGTAGTGCAATGCTGCAGAGCTCTGTGCAACCTCCGGATCGATTCCATAATCATATCCAAGTCCAGACAGAGTCGTCCTCCCATCAAGAGGGTAGACGAGATTTTCAAAAGACAACAGGCTTAAAGAAAAGGCAGCTTCTCTCAGAGATACCTCGTCTTTTTTCTTGACCTGCAACACAACAGCAGAATAAATGTCCAGTGCCCTATAACTATATGAAGCACCGTTGTTCGGTATTACACAGAAATTAATACAATAATGACACTTGCCCGTAACAAAAATTAATGCAGCATGCTACCCATTCCATGCAAGTAATTGAGAATAAACTGAATTTCACACCACATATAAACTGTCCAAATCTTCTCCCATGCCGTTTTTTTATGCGGGCTCAGTTTTTTAGCCGGTCCCAAGCCCGGGTAAAGGAGGAGGGTTGTGATAGGCTTGGCGAGCCAACGTAAAAACTAGCCAGTCCCATAGGTATGAAACCGATTTGAGCGAGAGTAGTACTAGGATGGGTGACCTCCTGGGAAGTCCTTGTGAAAGAGTTTCATATCTAAGGGTTGTGATAGGCTTGGCGAGCCAACGTAAAAACTAGCCAGTCTTTTGGGTATGAAACCCATTTGCGCGAGAGTAGTACTAGGATGGGTGACCTCCTGGGAAGTCCTCGTGAAAGGGTTTCATATCTAGCCTACCCCAACTTGTTTGGGATCAAAGGCTTCGTAAGTAAGTAAGTTTTTTATACACTGTAGCATGAAACCAAATAGAGAAGACTTGTACCAACCTGTTTAAGGAGCAGCAGGTAATTCTCTGTCACTTTATGCTTCCTCCATTTATCCAAATTGATCACATTCACCCCAGACATCCATGCACATGATTTAGGATCATACTTTGTCTTACCCAGGAGATTTCTCACTTGACCCAGTCTTACACCACAAAATTCGACAGCACCATTTACCTTGTCCCCCATATCAAGTTTCCACAAGAAAGACAGATCGCGCTGAACAACCACATCATCATCCAATACAACCACCTTTTTTAGATCCTTGAATATTTCAGGAATAAAGAAATGTGAATGGCTGAACAATGACAAGTACTCTATTCTTGTCTGCTCAGTGGGCCGCTCGGTGCTCCTGATGAGAACACGAAACTCCTCAGACAAATACAGCTCTCGCGTACTAAACTTCGGTAGCTTCTCTAAGATCATTTCTTCATAGTTTACGACATGGATAGGTGCCTTTTTGTATGAATTTCTGGCAAACCAGTATTTCATGCCATAGAAGTTTTGGGCATCAGTTAGGATATGAAAAACATTGTTTGCCGGCTCCTACAAGAACAATAAGAACATCAGCAATGCCCATAGCAGAAGATAACAGCAAACTAATAATTTTAAATATCACCCACATACCTTAGAATTGATAATTGTTGAGTTGATGACAACAGAAGCTGCAAGGACATTCTTAGATAGTATAACATAGTGCCTATGGTTTGGGGTATTAAACTTGCGAGCCGGATAAACATCAGAATCCAATGAAGGGGATTTGAAATATTCCAATGTCAACCTCATAGAGAAACAGTGATGAGTTTTTGGCAATGTCTGAGAACCAAGATTGTAGAGGAATGCACTCTGCTTCATATGAAAATGAGCTTCATCATCGGTCATATCAAGTATCTGCCGAAGCTTCCTGACAACATTGTGGCATTCCACAGTGCATGAATTCGCTCTTGCTATTGTGTGCTCCATCTGCTCTATCTTCTTGTTGATACTGAACGAAATAGCTTAGTTGTCATTTAATTATCAAAGTAGTAACTCATATATTGAAAACTGGTAAATTATATGCAGGTTGGGTTTCTACTCCTTTTACAAATAAATGCACAAGACACGTATCAGAACCATATCCACTGAGGCACCAAAAGGTACTCCTTCCATTTCAAAATATAAAGAGTATTCTGACTGTCCAAATTTGTGCTTTGACCAACAATTAGTTGAATAATACGTAGCTTACGTTACACAAAATAGACACCACTATATTCGTGTTGAGAAGCACTTTCTTATGATAATGATTTGTGACAACAATATATTGTATGAGAAATTTACAGTCAAAGTTCAAGTTTAGACAGGCAAATACACTGTATTTTCAAACAGAGGGAGTAACACTCTAATGTCCGTTTCAGTCTGATGTGTGCTGGTAAGATACGGTACCATAATAACCTAGTCATCATAAACTGAAATTTAAGATTTACAAATGGAATGAATTAAGAAAAGACAATAAAAGCTTAACCATTAAAAATGTATTCTTACAAGGATGGTAGATCAGCATCAACAGCAGATGCACTGAGAATCCTCTCATGGTCTTGTATATTTTGCTTCATTTCCTGAGTAAGTGCCTCCTGCCCTTCAAGTTTGGCAATGCTTGGATAGTATGAGCGGGCCACGAATAGTTGGTCTTTTAGCCTTTTCACTACTGAATCCTTCATAATTACTTTGTGTTCTGTTGACCAGAGGCAGTAGCTCCCAAATTCAAGCTGACATGCCTTTAAATTTTCCACTTCATCTGGTTTCAGGTCTTTCTTTTGTCTCTTTATATCCTTGCTAACTTCCTGAAAGCAATGCATGTGCATTATAGCAAAACCACTGGACTCTGATTGATGCAAAGATAAGGGGAGGGATAAGAACATTGATTGGAAAATTAAGTACTATACACTCCGAAAGATGCCGGGTTGCAGTACACTCAGCATTGTCTTAAGATTAGCTTACCTAAGTACACTATCACATCAATCCACTAATATGGAACGCAATTATTTGAAAATATTGCATTGTGTGCCTAAGATCTTTTATGAGATTGAGCTGACAATCTAATATCTAAAAATTATATACTTGCTGCTACTGCTGTAGAACCCCCCATTTTCATTTTGTTGACTAAACATGTCAAAACATAAGCAGAGCTTGAGCCCAGTTCTGAAAAATACAGTATATATTTGAATGCAGAAGGCGTACAATTGTTCTTTGAGTTGATCCCTTCACAGCCTTTGGCGGTTCAGTTCTTGGTACCGGAAGAACTGCATATGTCATCAATTACTGAGTCAGATGTAAAGATAAACTAAACAAACAGCTGCACCATACAGGATAAAAGACCAATAAAGAAAGGACTGCAACCTATAAATAGGTTCCACGTAAAACAAAACATATAAACAGCTCGTCCAAAGAAAGCGAGGTTGTTCTCGAAACATCAAACTGGTTTGTTTGGAAATATTTGGGTAGAATAAATTGCTTCTCGTATCTAAAGTAAACTACAAGAGGTAGACGTCAAAGAAAACCGAGATAGCACATGCACTTCATAGTCTGTTTGGAAATATTTGGGTAGAATAAAAATTGCTTCTAGTATGTAAAGTGAGCTAGGAATTTTGAGGGAAGCAAGAGTTAGAGGCCAAAGAAGAATTGACATAGCACATGCACGTTATAGTCTGTTTGGAAATATTTGGGTAGAATAAATTGCTTCGTCTATGTATAGTAAACTACTCCCTCCTTCAGAAAATATAAGAGCGTTTAGATCACTAAAGTAGTGATCTAAACACTCTTATATTTCTTTACAGAGGGAATAGGAATTTTAACGGAAGCAAGAGGTAGAGACCAAAGAAAAACCGAGATAGCACATGCACGTCTTCGGGTATTATCACATTATCAGAAAGCTGGAGACCTAAGAGCACTGGTTTAAATCATGCCACGCGGTATATTCATGATGCACACTTTCCTCAAGTAAATACCTCAAAGGCACAAACAGCAGGTTTTGCTAATAAGTATACCATGTTTCTTTGCAATTGCATAGGCATACTTACATTCATTAAATGATTTTCTAGCATTTGCAACACTTTCACTGATTCACTCCTATCTCAAAAGCTTAGACAAAGAAAAAAAATTAACTGGGCACCGGGTTTTTTCTGTTACTATGCGGTACCTTTTGGTTTAGGACTAACAGCCAAAGGGGGGCGATCAATTTGCTTATGATGTGGCGGCGGCACCCCACTGCTGCCATTCGAAATCTTCCTGGGTGCATCCTGAGAAGAAAAAAAGCAAGTGTAACATATCGCAGATGCAAATTTGCCCATTCTTGAACTGCGCTGTCAAAATACTTTGTTATCTTTCATACTCCATAAACATGAAACAAAGTGAAAATCGAGTATAATACATTCCCCCTAGTGCTAAGGGTTATATAAGAAGAGAACGGTATCTCAACAAAGCTAATACGCGACAGACACTACACCAAAAAAAGCTTGCCATTGCAGATCAGCCGTTCCACTCAGCATCCTATGCTTAATTCCGGGTAGAATCTTGACATAAAGGAGCACAACAAACGATGATGACTAGACATCACTGAGGTCGCCATCACGGAACCATACAAATCTACTAGTACTACAAAAGAGTCGACATCATGGATAAAAGGGGTATGGCAGCGCAGCCAACCTGTATCGCTCGTTTGACAGGGACTGGATCGACAGCGCCACCGCCAACAATCGGCTCCACGGGATCGAATGGATGAAAGACGACCTCCTAAATCCACACACACAAAAACACAAAAATCAGCACGAATCGCCCACCGGCCCCGCTCCAACCGCAATGAAGGCGGAAACAAACAGTGCCACACCTGTCGGCGCCGCTCGTCGGTGGTCACGTAGCCTGCATCGCAAACCAGTCAAGAAGAGGCGGTTAATAATCCAGAGAAGTCCAGATCCACCCGGAGGCGCGCGCGCGCATCCGCGCCGCATTCGCCGAACCCCCAATCGGAGCGGGCG
>NC_041383.1:105321869-105367987 GCF_002162155.2 Triticum dicoccoides
GGATGCTGCGAGTTGGGCGACGCGGTTGCGGGGTGGGGTGCGGAGATTTGATCGGAGCGGCGCGCGTGCGTGCGTGGGGGGTTGGTTGCGCCAGGGGGGAGGGGAGGGGAGTGAAGCGAGTCGGGGACGAGGGGGTGCCAGGGTGATGTGGGTGGGTGGGCCGCCGTGCGCGCGGCACATGTGCCACATGGGCCTCGTGCCATCGTCTTTGCCAGCGAAGAAGGTCCGTCCGCTCCGGTTGAAACGGGTTGTGTGCCTGCCACGCTGCCAGCGAAGGTACTAGGAACCAACTCAATTTGTCGCCCTAAAAAAAACTCAATTTGTCTCAACAAAAAAAGGAACCAACTCAATTCCCTACATTTCAAAACGAAAAAACATCGATTCCCTACATTTCAATTAAAAAACTCAGTTCCCCAATCTTCTTAAAAATACTCAATTCCCTAAATCTTCTTTAAAAAACTAAATTCCCTAGCCAAAAAAAGAACCAACTCAGCTCAAAAGTCCAACCCTGTGCATGCTAGGGACAATGTCCGGACCGAAGTGAAGCCAACAACGGTTCAATCATGCGTCCTATCAAAATTTCGAAGGAAATGGCCAGCGTTATTTTGCTCTCTACGAGTATATGAGTAAGCATTGATTCCCATAGGTCGCTTCACCTCCTACGGGTGGCATATTGAGATTTGTCCTTGGCTTCCAAGTTCGCCATATTCATCCCTTGCGGACAGTCAGACTCGAGAATGATTGGCAGCGACGATCAATGGATAGCAAGGGTAGCCCTTCCACGCATCCAGTCAATTCAACTTGCAAAGCACCAGTGCAAAACCGTCATGAGTGGCAGGCCGAGAATATAATGACGTCGAAGTGGCCTAGAAGGGCCATCTGGGCGCCCACACTTCCATCTCCAGTCGAGAAAGACCCATCGAAATTGAGCTGAACTCATCCAGCCGAAGGGGGCTAACATTTCATGTGTTGTGAAGGAGGGATATGCTCGTGCGATATAGGAGACCCAACACCCGCTTCATCTGATCACTATTTTACCCTTTTTCCAAGTCGTTGTCTGGATGTTGTTGGATGCCTAGTAGGGGCGTGTACCTCTACAGGAATTCCCTTGAGGCCTTGACCGGTGGTGCATGCTTGTCATGCTTGATCCCATTACCAATGTGTTACCACCGTCGTAGTACCATCAATAGCCGTTGGCGGTCGTTGTCCTTAATGTTAGCGAGTACGTCCAGCGGCTGCTCAAGTTGCGCCATAGCTCGCTGTAAGTTCACCACAAACGGGCACCTACAGAAGGACAAGGTATCGGATCTCTACCTATTTAGCAAAGGATAGGAGCGAAATCGTGTACCCCATCCTACTATTCCTATCCATTTGTCGTGCCCGTCATTGCTACCCTTTTGACTTTTGTACCAAAGAAAGTGCCACAAAGTTAGTTTAGTTCTTTATACCACAAGAAAGTGGTAGAGAATGGCAAATGAGTCAGGAAACGAGTGAATCATGTTCAGAGAGAAAAGCAAATGACAGAATCGCCATTCTTTATTGATGATGAAAAACTATATATACAATCTGAGGGGTGTGTTGTACAGACACGTGTTGGGTAACGTAGCAATAATTCAAAATTTTCCTACGTATCATCAAGATCCATCTAGGAGATTCTAGCAACAAGAGAGAGAGAGAGGAAGTGCATCTTCATACCTTTGAAGATCGCTAAGTGGAAGCGTTACAAGAACGCGGATGATGGAGTCGTACTCGCTGCGATTCAAATCGCAGAAGATCCGATCTAGCGCCGAACTGACGGCGCCTTCGCGTTCAACACACGTACAGCCTGGGGACGTCTCCTCCTTTTTGATCCAGCAAGGGGAAAGGAGAAGTTGAGGGAGAGCTCCGGCGGCACGACGGTGTGGTGGTGGAGCTCGTGGTATTTCTGCAGGGCTTCGCCAAGCCCTACAGAGGAGGGGAAGGTGTTGGGGAGGGAGGGGTTGCGCCAGGGGAAGGGGTGCGGCAGCCCCCCCCCCACTATTTATAGGGGAAGGGGAGAGGGGCCCGGCCCCCTTAGATCTCATCTGGGGGGGCAAGGGGGGGAGCTTGCCCCCCAAGTTTGGTGGGAGGCGCCCCCACCCCTAGGTTTTCAACCCTAGGCGCCTTGGGCCATTGGGGGGGGCGCATCAGCCCACCAGGGGTTGGTTCCCACCCTTTGTTCAGCCCACTAAGTCCCCCGGGGCAGGTTGCCCCACCCGGTGGTCCCAGTACAATACCGATAACCCCCGAAACTATTCTGGTGACTGAAACAGGACTTCCCATATATAAATCTTTACCTCCGGACCATTCCGGAACTCCTCATGGCGTCCGGGATCTCATCCGGGACTCCGAACAACCTTCAGTAACCATATACTATTTCCCATAATAACTCTAGCGTCACTGAACCTTAAGTGTGTAGACCCTACGGGTTCGGGAACCATGCAAACATGACCGAGACATATCTCCGGCCAATAACCAACAGCGGGATCTGGATACCCATCTTGACTCCCACATGTTCCACGATGATCTCATCGGATGAACCACGATGTCGGGGATTCAATCAATCTCCTATACAATTCCCTTTGTCCATCGGTATGTTACTTGCCCAAGATTCGATCGTTGGTATCCCAATACCTCGTTCAATCTCGTTACTGGCAAGTCTCTTTACTCGTTCCATAATGCATGATCCCGTGACTAACTCCTTAGTCACATTGAGCTCATTATGATGATGCATTACCGAGTGGGCCCAGAGATACCTCTCCATCATACGGAGTGACAAATCCTAGTCTCGATTCGTGCCAACCCAACAAACAATTTCGGAGATACCTGTAGTGCACCTTTATAGCCACCCAGTTATATTGTGACGTTTGGTACACCCAAAGCATTCCTAAGGTATCCGGGAGTTACACGATCTCATGGTCTAAGGAAATGATACTTGACATTAGAAAAGCTCTTAGCAAACGAACTACATGATCTTGTGCTATGCTTAGGATTGGGTCTTGTCCATCACATCATTCTCCTAATGATGTGATCCCGTTATCAACGACATCCAATGCCCATGGTCAGGAAACCACAACCATCTATTGATCAATGAGCTAGTCAACTAGAGGCTTACTAGGGACATATTACGGTCTATGTATTCACACATGTATTACGGTTTCCGGTCAATACAATTATAGCATGAACAACAGACAATTATCATGAACAAGGAAATATGATAATAACCATTTTATTATTGCCTCTAGGGCATATTTCCAACAGTCTCCCACTTGCACTAGAGTCAATAATCTAGTTACATTGTGATGAATTGAACACCCATAGAGTTCTGGTGTTGATCATGTTTTGCTCGTGGAAGAGGTTTAGTCAACGGATCTGCGACATTCAGATCCGTATGCACTTTACAAATATCTATGTCTCCATCTTGAACATTTTCACGAATGGAGTTGAAGCGACGCTTGATATGCCTGGTCTTCTTGTGAAACATGGGCTCCTTGGCAAGGGCAATAGCTCCAGTGTTGTCACAGAAGAGAGTAATCGGGTCCGACGCATTGGGTATAACTCCTAGGTTGGTAATGAACCCCTTCATCCAAATTGCTTCATGTGTTGCCTCCGAGGCTGCCATGTACTCCGCTTCACATGTAGATCCCGCCACCACGCTTTGCTTGCAACTGCACCAGGTGACTGCCCCACCATTCAAAATATACACATATCCGGTTTGTGACTTGGAGTCATCCAGATATGTGTCGAAGCTAGCATCGACGTAACCCTTTACGACGAGCTCTTCGTCACCTCCATAAACGATAAACATATCCTTAGTCCTTTTCAGGTACTTCCGGATATTCTTGACCGCTATCCAGTGTTCCATGCCGGGATTACTTTGGTACCTCCCTACCAAACTTACGACAAGGTTCACATCAGGTCTGGTACACAGCATGGCATACATAATAGACCCTATGGCTGAGGCATAGGGGATGACACTCATCTTTTCTCTATCTTCTGCCGAGGTCGGGCATTGAGCCGTGCTCAATTTCACACCTTGCAATACAGGCAAGACCCCTTCTTGGACTGATCCATATTGAACTTCTTCAATATCTTATCAAGGTATGTGCTTTGTGAAAGACCAATGAGGCGTCTCGATCTATCTCTATAGATCTTGATGCCTAATATGTAAGCAGCTTCTCCAAGGTCCTTCATTGAAAAACACTTATTCAAGTAGGCCTTTATGCTTTCCAAAAGTTCTATATCATTTCCCATCAATAGTATGTCATCCACATATAATATGAGAAATGCTACAGAACTCCCACTCACTTTCTTGTAAACATAGGCTTCTCCATAAGTCTGCATAAACCCAAACGCTTTGATCATTTCATCAAAGCGAATGTTCCAACTCCGAGATCCTTGCACCAGCCCATAGATGGAGCGCTGGAGCTTGCACACATTGTCAGCATTCTTAGGATCGACAAAACCTTCCGGCTGCATCATATACAATTCTTCCTTAAGGAAACCGTTAAGGAATGCCGTTTTGACATCCATTTGCCATATCGCATAATCATAGAATGCGGCAACTGCTCACATGATTCGGACGGACTTCAGCATCGCTACAGGTGAGAAGGTCTCATCGTAGTCAACCCCTTGAACTTGTCGATAACCCTTAGCGTCAAGCCGACCCTTATAGACGGTCACATTACCATCCGCGTCAGTCTTCTTCTTAAAGATCCATTTATTTCCTATGGCTTGCCGATCATCGGGCAAGTCTGGCAAAGTCCATACTTTGTTTTCATACATGGATCCTATTTCGGATTTCATGGCTTCAAGCCATTTGTTGGAATCCAGGCCCGCCATCGCTTCTTCATAGTTCGAAGGTTCACCGTTGTCTAACAACATGATTTCCAAGACAGGGTTGCCATACCATTCTGGTGTGGAACGTGTCCTTGTGGACCTACGAAGTTCGGTAGTAACTTGATCTGAAGTTTCATGATCATCATCATTAACTTCCTCTCTAGTCGGTGCAGGCACCACAGAAACATCTTCCTGAGCTGCGCTACTTTTCGGTTCAAGAGGCAGTACTTCATCAAGTTCTACTTTTCTCCCACTTACTTCTTTTTAGAGAAATTCTTTCTCTAGAAAGGATCCGTTCTTGGCAACAAAGATCTTGCCTTCGGATCTGAGGTAGAAGGTATACTCAATGGTTTCCTTAGGGTATCCTATGGACGCATTTTTCTGACCTGGGTTCGAGCTTTTCAGGTTGAAGTTTCTTTACATAAGCATCGCATCCCCAAACTTTTAGAAACGACAACTTAGGTTTCTTCCCAAACCATAATTCATAAGGTGTCGTCTCAACGGATTTAGACGGTGCCCTATTTATAGTGAATGCGGCTGTCTCTAAAGCATAACCCCAAAATGATAGCGGTAAATCGGTAAGAGACATCATAGCTCACACCATATCCAGTGCGATTATGACGTTCGGACACACCATTACGCTGAGATGTTCCAGGCGGCGTGAGTTGTGAAACAATTCCATATTTCCTTAAGTGCGTACCAAACTCGTGACTCAAATATTCTCCTCCACGATCTGATCGTAAGAACTTTATTTCTTTTCGCCTTGATTCTCCACCTCACTCTGAAATTCCTTGAACTTTTCAAAGGTCTCAGACTTGTGTTTCATTAAGTAGACATACCCATATCTACTTAAGTCATCAGTGAGGGTGAGAACATAACGATAGCCACCGCGAGCCTCAACACTCATTTGACCGCACACATCAGTATGTATTATTTCCAACAAGTTGGTTGCTCGCTCCTTTGTTCCGGAGAACGGTGTCTTGGTCATTTTGCCCATGAGGCATGGTTCGCACGTGTCAAATGATTCATAATCAAGAGACTCCAAAAGTCCATCTACATGGAGTTTCTTCATGCGTTTGACACCAATGTGACCAAGGCGGCAGTGCCAGAAGTATGTGGGACTATCATTATTAACCTTACATCTTTTGGTATCCACACTATGAATATGTGTAACATCACGTTCAAGATTCAATAAGAATAAACCATTGACCAGCGGGGCATGACCATAAAATGACCATAAAACATATCTCTCATATAAATAGAACAACCATTATTCTCAGATTTAAATGAGTAGTCATCTCGCATTAAACGAGATCCAGATACAATGTTCATGCTCAAAGCTGGCACTAAATAACAATTATTGAGGTTTAAAACTAATCCCGTAGGTAAATGTAGAGGTAGCGTGCCGACAACGATCACATCGACCTTGGAACCATTCCCGACGCGCATCATCACCTCGTCCTTCGCCAGTCTCCGCTTATTCCGCAGCTCCTGTTTTGAGTTACAAATATAAGCAACCGCACCGGTATCAAATACCCAGGAGCTACTACGAGCGCTGGTAAGGTACACATCAATAACATGTATATCACATATACCTTTGGTGTTGCCGGCCTTCTTATCCGCTAAGTACTTGGGGCAGTTCCGCTTCCAATGACCATTTCCCTTGCAATAAAAGCACTGAGTCTCGGGCTTGGGTCCATTGTTTGGCTTCTTCCCGGCAACTAATTTACCGGGCGCGACAACTCCCTTGCCGTCCTTCTTGAAGTTCTTTTTACCCTTGCCTTTTTGAAACTAGTGGTCTTATTCACCATCAACACTTGATGTTCCTTTTTGATTTCCACCTCTGCTGATTTCAGCATTGAATATAACTTAGGAATGGACTTCTCCATCCCTTGCATATTGTAGTTCATCACAAAGCGCTTGTAGCTAGGTGGGAGTGACTAGAGGATCCTGTCAATGTCCGAGTCATCTGGAAGATTAACTCCCAGCTGAGACAAACGGTTGTGCAACCCAGACATAGTGAGTATATGCTCACCGACAGAACTGTTTTCCTCCATCTTACAACTGTAGAACTTGTCGGAGACTTCATATCTCTCGACCTGGGCATGAGCTTGGAAAACCATTTTCAGCTCTTGGAACATCTCATATGCTCCGTGCTGCTCAAAACGCTTTTGGAGCCACGGTTCTAAGTTGTAAAGCATGCCGCACTAAACCAGGGAGTAATCATCACTACGCGACTGCCAGGCGTTCATAACGTCTTGAGTTGCTGGGAAAATGGGTGTGTCACCTAGTGGTGCTTCAAGGACATATGCTTTCTTGGCAGCTATCAGGATGATCCTCAAGTTTTGGACCCAGTCCGTATAGTTGCTACCATCGTCTTTCAGCTTGGTTTTCTCTAGGAACGTGTTGAAGTTGAGGGCAACATTAGCATGGGCCATTTGATCTACAAGACATATTGTAAAGATATTTTAGATTATATTCATGATAATTAAGTTCTTCTAATCAAATTACTTAATGAACTCCCACTCAGATAGACATCCCTCTAGTCATCTAAGTGATACATGATCCGAGTCAACTAGGTCGTGTCCGATCATCACGTGAGACGGACTAGTCATCATCGGTGAACATCTCCATGTTGATCGTATCTACTATACGACTCATGCTCGACCTTTTGGTCTCTCGTGTTCCGAGGCCATGTCAGTACATGCTAGGCTCGTCAAGTCAACCTAAGTGTTTTGCATGTGTAAATCTGGCTTACACCCATTGTATGCGAACATTATAAACTATCATACCCGATCATCACATGGTGCTTCGAAACAATGAACTTTCGCAACGGTGCACAGTTAGGGGGAACACTTTCTTGAAACTTTAGTGAGGGATCATCTTATTTACTCTACCATCGTTCTAAGCAAATAAGATGTAAACATGACAAACATCACATGCAAATCATAAAGTGACATGATATGGCCAATATCATCTTGCGCCTTTGATCTCCATCTTCGAGGCGCGACATGATCACCTTCGTCACCGGCATGACACCATGATCTCCATCATCGTGTCTTCATGAAGTTGTCTCGCCAACTATTACTTCTACTACTATGGCTAACGGTTAGCAATAAAGTAAAGTAATTACATGGCGTTTACATTGACACGCAGGTCATACAATAAATTAAGACAACTCCTATGGCTCTGCTACCTCTTGAGCATGCATTGGTTTTTCCCTTGAGGAGGAAAGGGTGATGCAGCAAAGTAGCGTAAGTATTTCCCTCAGTTTTGAGAACCAAGGTATCAATCCAGTAGGAGGCTACACTCCAAATCCCTCATACCTACACAAACAAATAAGAACCTTGCAACCAACGCGATAAAGAGGTTGTCAATCCCTTCACGGCCACTTGCAAAAGTGAGATCTGATAGAGATAATAAATATTTTGGTATTTTTATGATATAGATTAGAAAGTAAAGATTGCAAAATAAAATAGATCGGAAACTTATATGATGGAAAATAGACCCGGGGCCATAGGTTTCACTAGTGGCTTCTCTCAAGATAGCATAAGTACTACGGTGGGTGAACAAATTACTGTCGAGCAATTGATAGAAAAGTGCATAGTTATGAGAATATCTAGGCATGATCATGTATATAGGCATCACGTCCGCGACAAGTAGATCGAAACGATTCTGCATCTACTACTATGACTCCACACATCAACCGCTATCCAGCATGCATCTAGAGTATTAAGTTCATAAGAACAGAGTAACGCATTAGGCAAGATGACATGATGTAGAGGGATAAACTCAAGCAATATGATATAAACCCCATCTTTTTATCCTCGGTAGCAACAATACAATACGTGCCTTGTTGCCCCTGCTGTCACTGGGAAAGTACACCGCAAGATTGAACCCAAAGCTAAGCACTTCTCCCATTGCAAGAAAAATCAATCTAGTAGGCCAAACCAAACTGATAATTCGAAGAGACTTGCAAAGATAACAAATCATACACAAAAGAATTCAGAGGAGATTCAAATATTGTTCATAGATAATCTTGATCATAAACCCACAATTCATCAGATCTCGACAAACACACCGCAAAAAGAATTACATCGAATAGATCTCCAAGAAGATCGAGGAGAACTTTGTATTGAGATCCAAAGAGAAAGAAGAAGCCGTCTAGCTAATAACTATGGACCCGAAGGTCTGTGGTAAAGTACTCACACTTCATCGGAGAGGCTATGGTGTTGATGTAGAAGCCCTCCGTGATCGATTCCTCCTCCGGCGGAGCGCCGGAAAAGGCCCCAAGATGGGATCTTACAGGTACAGAAGGTTGTGGCGGTGGAAATAGGGTTTCCTGGTGCTCCTGGATGTTTTCAGGGTATATGAGTATATATAGGCGAAGGAAGTCGGCCAGGGGAGCCACGAGGGGCCCACAAAGGTGGGGGGCGCGCCCACCCCCCTAGGGCGCGCCCTCCTGCCTCATGGCCGCCTCGTTTCTTTCTTGACGTCCACTCCAAGTCTCCTGCATTGCGTTTGTTCCAAAAATAACTCTCCTGAAGGTTTCATTTCGTTTGGACTCCGTTTGATATTCCTTTTCTGTGAAACACTGAAATAGGCAATAAAACAGCAATTTGGGCTGGGCCTCCGGTTAGTAGGTTAGTCCCAAAATAATATAAAAGTGCTTAGTAAAGCCCATTAAACATCCAAAACAGGTAATATAATAGCATTGAACAATCAAAAATTATAGATACATTGGAGATGTATTAAGCATCCCCAAGCTTAATTCCTGCTCGTCCTCGAGTAGGTAAATGATAAAACAGAATTTTTGATGTGGAATGCTACCTAGCATAATTCTCAATGTAATTTTCTTTATTGTGGCATGAATATTCGGATCCAAAAGATTCAAGATAAAAGTTTAATATTGACATAAAAATAGTAATACTTCAAGCATACTAACAAAGTAATCATGTCTTATCAAAATAACATAGCCAAAGAAAGCTTATCCCTACAAAATCATATAGTTTGACCATGCTTCATTTTCGTAACACAAAATACTCCCATCATGCACAACCCCGGTTTCAGCCAAGCAATTGGTTCATACTTTTTAATGCGCTTCAGCTTTTTCAACCCTCACGCAATACATGAGCGTAAGCCATGGACATAGCACTATGGGTGGAGTAGAGTATGATGATAGGGATTGTGTGAGAAGACAAAAAGGAGAAAGTCTCACATTGATGCGGCTAATCAATGGGCTACGGAGATGCCCATCAATTGATGTCAATGCGAGGAGTAGGGATTGCCATGCAACGGATGCACTAGAGCTATAAATGTATGCAATCTCATCAAAAAGAAACTAAGTGGGTGTGCATCCAACTTGCTTGCTCACGAAGACCTAGGGCATTTTGAGGAAGCCCATCATTGGAATACACAAGCCAAGTTCTATAATGAAAATTCCCACTAGTATATGAAAGTGACAACATAGGAGACTCTCTATCATGAAGATCATGGTGCTACTTCAAAGCACAAGTGTGGAAAAAGGATAGTAACATTGTCCCTTCTCTCTTTTTCTCTCATTTTTTATATTTTGGATAGGCTTCTTTGGCCTCTCTTTTTGGGGGGGGGGGGGCTTCTTTGGCCTCTTTTATTTTTCATAAAGTCTGGAGTCTCATCCCGACTTGTGAGGGAATCATAGTCTCCATCATCCTTTCCTCACTTGGGACAATGCTCTAATAATGGAAATCACCACACTTTTATTTATTTACAACTCAAGAAT
Source organism: Triticum dicoccoides (assembly GCF_002162155.2). NCBI lineage: Eukaryota > Viridiplantae > Streptophyta > Magnoliopsida > Poales > Poaceae > Triticum > Triticum dicoccoides. Next base: position 105,332,488 of record NC_041383.1, read on the forward strand.
TACAACTCAATACTTAGGACAAAATGTGACTCTATGTGAATGCCTCCGGCGCTGTACCGGGATATGCAATGAATCAAGAGCAACATGTATGAAAGAATTATAAAGGTGGCTTTGCCACAAATACGATGTAAACTACATGATCATGCAAAAGCAATATGACAATGATGGAGCGTGTCATGATAAATGGAACGGTGGAAAGTTGCATGGCAATATATCTCGGAATGGCTATGGAAATGCCATAATAGGTAGGTATGGTGGCTGTTTTGAGGAAGATATAAGGAGGTTTATGTGTGATAGAGCGTATCATATCACGGGGTTTGGATGCACCGGCAAAGTTTGCACCAACTCTCAAGGTGAGAAAGGGCAATGCACGGTACCGTAGAGGCTAGCAAATTGTGAAAGGGTAAGAGTGCGTATAATCCATGGACTCACATTAGTCATAAAGAACTCATATACTTATTACAAAAGTTTATTAGCCCTCGAAGCAAAGTACTACTACGCATGCCCCAAGGGGAAGGGGTGGTAAGAGTTAACCATCGCGTGATCCCGACCTCCACTCATAAGGAAGGTAATCAAAGAACACCCCATGCTTCAAATTTGTCACACAACGTTCACCATACATGCATGCTACGGGACTTGCCAACTTTAACACAAGTATTTCTCAATTTCATAATTACCCAACTAGCATGACTCTAACATTACCACCTTTATATCTCAAAACAATTATCAAGTATCAAATTTATCATAGTGTTTAATGCACTCTATATGATAGTTTTTATTATACCCAACTTGGATGCCCATCATATTAGGACCAATTTTATAACCAAAGAAAATACCATGCTGTTCTAAAAGACTCTCAAAATAATATAAGTGAAGCATGAGAGATCAATAATTTCTACAAAATAAAACCACCCCCGTGCTCTAAAAAGATATAAGTGAAGTACTAGAGCAAAATTATCTAGCTCAAAAGATATAAGTGAAGCACATAGAGTATTCTAATGAATTTCGATTCATGTGTGTCTCTCCAAAAGGTGTGTACAGCAAGTATGATTGTGGTAAACTAAAAAGCAAAGACTCAAATCATACAAGACGCTCCAAGCAAAACACATATCATGTGGTGAATAAAAATATAGCCTCAAGTAAAGTTACCGATAGACAAAGACGAAAGAGGGGATGCCTTCCGGGGCATCCCCAAGCTTAGGCTTTTGGTTGTCCTTGAATTTTACCTTGGGGTGCCTTGGGAATCCCCAAGCTTAGGCTCTTGCCACTCCTTATTCCATAATCCATCAAATCTTTACCCAACACTTGAAAACTTCACAACACAAAACTCAACAGAAAATCTCATGAGCTCTGTTAGTACAAGAAAACAAACCACCACTTTAAGGTACTGTAATGAACTCATTCTTTATTTATATTGGTGTTAAACCTACTGTATTCCAACTTCTCTATGATTCATACCCCCCCCCCCAATACTAGCCATAGATTCATCAAAATAAGCAAACAACACACCAAAAATAGAATCTGTCAAAAACAGAACAATCTGTAGCAATCTGTAACTTTCGAATACTTCTAGAACCCTAAAACTTCTACCAAAATAGGAAGTCCTAGGAAATTTGTCTATTAATCTACTGCAAAAAGAATCAACTGAAAAACACGCTTCTGTGATTTTTTGAAATTATTCTCGCGCGCGCAAAAGTTTTTGTTTTTCAGCAAGATTAAATTAACTATCACCCAAGATGATCCTATAGGTTATACTTGGCACAAACACTAACTAAAACATAAAACCACATATAATCAGAGGCTAGATGAATTGTTTATTACTAAACAGGAACAAAAAGCTAGGAACAAAAATAAAATTGGGTTGCCTTCCAAGAAGCGCTATCGTTTAACGCCCCTAGCTAGGCATAAAAGCTAGAATAGATCTAAGTATTGCCATCTTTGGTATTTGTCTTTAATTGGAGTTATGCTCAGATCCAGGAGGTTCCTTGCATTTTCCTTCATGCTCGGAGATCTTTAGATCTAGAGCATCCAACCGCTTATTGCAAAGTGTAATCAAAGTATTCATGCGGTTGAGATCCCCACCAACATTTTTAAGAGGTTCAATAGATTTTTGCAATTCGCATAATTTCTCTAAGATTTGGATTCCTTCTTGAGTAAGGGGTGGTCCCTTTTGTAGGGGAAGTACTCCTACTATCCCCTCTATAATTTCATAAGCAAAGTTATGATCAATTTCAATAAAATTCCCTTTGGCGGCAAAATCAAGGAGTTGTCTATGGGATATGGTTAGCCCAACATAAAAATTGCAAAGTAAAATCTTGAAATCTCCTTCTATAATGCAACTACAATAGGATTCTAACATCCTGTACCAAGCATCTTTTAAGTTTTCTCCTTGTCTTTGTTTGAAGTGGAGGACTTCAAAATCAGGAGACGAATGAAGGAGGAAAGAGCTAGCAATGACGATGAACGATGACACAAGAAGCAAGTGAAAAAGAGGCGAATGGGAAAGAGAGGGCGAATAAAATGGCAAGGGTGAAGTGGGGGAGAGGAAAACGAGAGGCAAATGGCAAATAATGTAATGCGAGGGATAAGGGTTTGTGATGGGTACTTGGTATGTCTTGACTTGTGCGTAGACTCCCCGGCAACGGCGCCGGAAATCCTTCTTGCTACCTCTAGAGCATGCGTTGGTTTTTCCCTTGAAGAGAAAAGGGTGATGCAGCAAAGTAGCGTAAGTATTTCCCTCAGTTTTGAGAACCAAGGTATCAATCCAGTAGGAGGCTACACTCCAAATCCCTCGTACCTACACAAACAAATAAGAACCTTGCAACCAACGCGATAAAGGGGTTGTCAATCCCTTCACAGCCACTTGCAAAAGTGAGATCTGATAGAGATAATAAATATTTTTGGTATTTTTATGATATAGATTAGAAAGTAAAGATTGCAAAATAAAATAGATCGGAAACTTATATGATGGAAAATAGACCCGGGGCCATAGGTTTCACTAGTGGCTTCTCTCAAGATAGCATAAGTACTACGGTGGGTGAACAAATTACTGTCGAGCAATTGATAGAAAAGTGCATAGTTATGAGAATATCTAGGCATGATCATGTATATAGGCATCACGTCCGCGACAAGTAGATCGAAACGATTCTGCATCTACTACTATTACTCCACACATCAACCGCTATCCAGCATGCATCTAGAGTATTAAGTTCATAAGAACAATGTAACGCATTAGGCAAGATGACATGATGTAGAGGGATAAACTCAAGCAATATGATATAAACCCCATATTTTTATCCTCGATGGCAACAATACAATACGTGCCTTGCTGCCCCTGCTGTCACTGGGAAAGGACAACGCAAGATTGAACCCAAAGCTAAGCACTTCTCCCATTGCAAGAAAGATCAATCTAGTAGGCCAAACCAAGCTGATAATTCAAAGAGACTTGCAAAGATAACAAATCGTACATAAAAGAATTCAGAGATTCAAATATTGTTGATAGATAATCTTGATCATAAACATACAATTCATCGGATCTCGACAAACACACCGCAAAAAGAATTACATCGAATAGATCTCCAAGAAGATCGAGGAGAACTTTGTATTGAGATCCAAAGAGAGAGAACAAGCCATCTAGCTAATAACTATGGACCCGAAGGTCTGTGGTAAACTACTCACACTTCATCGGAGAGGCTATGGTGTTGATGTAGAAGCCCTCCGTGATCGATTCCCCCTACGGCGGAGCACCGGAAAAGGCCCCAAGATGGGATCTCACGGGTACAGAAGGTTGCGGTGGTGGAAATAGGGTTTCTTGGTGCTCCTGGATGTTTTTAGGGTATATGAGGATATATAGGCGAAGGAAGTCGGTCAGGGGAGCCACGAGGGGCCCACGAGGGTGGGGGGGGGGGGCGCCCACCCCCCTAGGGCGCGCCCTCCTGCTTCGTGGCCGCCTCGTTTCTTTCTTGACATCCACTCCAAGTCTCGTGAATTGCGTTTGTTCCAAAAATAACTCTCCCGAAGGTTTCATTCCATTTGGACTCCGTTTGATATTCCTTTTCTGCGAAACACTGAAATAGGCAATAAAACATCAATTTGGGCTGGGCCTCCGGTTAGTAGGTTAGTCCCAAAAATAATATAAAAGTGCTTAGTAAAGCCCATTAAACATCCAAAACAGGTAATATAATAGCATGGAACAATAAAAAATATAGATACCTTGGAGACGTATCAGGCTCCTGCCGGTTGTCATACTCATCGACTTGCAAGTCGTGATTCCTATTACAAGAACATGATCAATCTCATACATCACATATTACATTCATCACATCCTTTTTGGCCATATGACATCACATAGCATACCCTGCAAAAACAAGTTAGACGTCCTCTGATTGTTGTTGCATGTTTTACGTGGCTGCTATGGGTTACTAGCAAGAACTTTTCTTGCCTACGCAAAAGCCACAACGGTGATATGCCAATTGCCATTTACCCTTCGTAAGGACCCTTTTCATCGAATCCGATCCGACTAAGGTGGGAGAGACAGACACCTGCTAGCCACCTTATGCATCAAGTGCATGTCAGTCGGTGGAACCTATCTCAAATAAGCGTACGTGTAAGGTCGGTCTGGGCCGCTTCATCCCACAATGCCGTTGAATCAAGATAGGACTAGTAAGGATAAGCAAATTGAACAAACCGACACCCACAACTACTTGTGTTCTACTCGTGCATAGAATCTACTCATAGACCTAGCTCATGATGCCACTGTTGGGAAACATAGCAATAATTCAAAATTTTCCTATGTATCACCAAGATCCATCTAGGATATTCTAGCAATAAGAGAGAGAGAGGAAGTGCATCTTCATACCTTTGAAGATCGCTAAGCAGAAGCATTACAAGAACGCAGATGATGGAGTCGTACTCGCGGCGATTCAAATCACGGAAGATCCGATGTAGCACCGAACTGACGGCGCCTCCGCTTTCAACACACGTACAGCCGGGGACGTCTCCTCCTTCTTGATCCAGCAAGAGGAGAGGAGAAGTTGAGGGAGAGCTCTAGCAGCATGACGACGTGGTGGTGGAGCTCGTGGTATTTCTGCAGGGCTTCGCCAAGCTCTACGGAGGAGGAGGATGTGTTGGGGAGGGAGGGGCTGCGCCAGGGGAAGGGGTGCGGCAGCTCTCCCACCCCCCACTATTTATAGGGGAAGGGGAGAGGGGGCCGGCCCCCTTAGATCTCATCTAGGGGGGGGGGGGGGCGGCAGCCAAGGGAAGGAGATTGCCCCCCAAGTTTGGTGGGAGGCGCCACCAGCCCTAGGGTCTTCGACCCTAGGCGCCTTGGGCCCTTGGGGGGCGCACCAGCCCACCAGGGGCTGGTTCCCACCCTTTGTTCTGCCCACTAAGTCCCCCGGGGCAGGTTGCCCCACCCGGTGGGCCCCCGAACACCTTTCGGTGGTCCCGGTACAATACCGATAACCCCCGGAACTATTTCCGGTGACTGAAACTGGACTTCTCATATATAAATCTTTACCTCCAGACCATTCTGGAACTCCTCGTGGCATCCAAGATCTCATCCGGGACTTCGAACAACCTTCGGTAACCACATACTATTTCCCATAACAACTCTAGCGTCACCGAACCTTAAGTGTGTAGACCCTACGGGTTCGGGAACCATGCAGACATGACCGAGACATCTCTTGGGCCAATAACCAACAACGGGATCTGGATACCCATGTTGACTCCCACATGTTCCACGATGATCTCGTCGGATGAACCATGATGTCAGGCATTCAATCAATCTCGTATACAATTTCCTTTGTCCATCGGTATGTTACTTGCCCGAGATTCGATCGTCGGTATCCCAATACCTCGTTCAATCTCGTTACCGGCAAGTCTCTTTACTCGTTCTATAATGCATGATCCCATGACTAACTCCTTAGTCACATTAAGCTCATTATGATGATGCATTACCAAGTGGGCCCAGAGATACCTCTCCGTCATACGGAGTGACAAATCCTAGTCTCGATTCGTGCCAACCCAACAGACACTTTCAGAGATACTTGTAGTGCACCTTTATAGCCACCCAGTTACGTTGTGACGTTTGGTACACCCAAAGCATTCCTACGGTATCCGGGAGTTGCACAATCTCATGGTCTAAGGAAATGATACTTGACATTAGAAAAGCTCTTAGCAAACGAACTCCACGATCTTGTGCGATGCTTAGGATTGGGTCTTGTTCATCACATCATTCTCCTAATGATGTGATCCCATTATCAACGACATCCAATGTCCATGGTCAGGAAACCACAACCATCTATTGATCAACGAGCTAGTCAACTAGAGGCTTACTAGGGACATATTATGGTCTATGTATTCACACATGTATTACGGTTTCCGGTCAATACAATTATAGCATGAACAAGACAATTATCATGAACAAGTAAATATAATAATAACCATTTTATTATTGCCTCTAGGGCATATTTCCAACAATACGACCCTTACAAAGGAGGGCAACTGTAACACCCCCCATGTATTAACTACAGTGAACACCCTTTTGATAATACCAATTCATCATGATTAACTAGTCTTAATCATGTTTGATTCATATCTCATTTCAAATTCCACTTTAAATCAAATTCAAATTGTAAGTGAAATTAAGAAACTCACAAATAAGAAAACTAAAAAGTACATGTAATGGCAAATAATTCATAGTTAATTACTGTTCGCACACGACCACGTCACCGTGTACCTCCGACGCCGAGGGTGATGCACCGCAGCTCACGTCGAAGGAGACCCGTCCGGAAGCGCGGTACGCAAGCAATCCGGCGGGCGCTTTTGAGCACCCGAAACCCCACGCGCCCGGGAGGGACCCCGTCTGGACGCGCGGCGGCTATGGGCTGCCCTAGGTCAGTTCGCCCGCCCCTAGAGCCTCGAGGATCGCTGCCCTTCAACGAAGAACGAGAGAGAAAGAACAAGGGAGAGATGTAAAACTAGGCTAAAAAGTAGATTAATTGTTCGATTGTGTGTTGTTGTTCAATCGGCCATCACCCCTTAGGTATATAAGAGGCGGCTGGACTTCCCGTGCAAGGAAAAGGCTTGGATTCACGTTCAGAACCCTAGTCAAATTCGGGTTGGTCTTGTCCGAACTTTCCAAAACTGTTCGGTTTAAACTGGCTGCACCTTGCGGGTCTTTTTTGTGGTGGTAAACGATTTCGGATGAAAACGAGTCCAAAAGCAATCTTTACCGTTTCGATGATACGAACAACTTTCATGTTGAACGTTTTTTGATCAGAGGTCATCTTGAGGGTCAAATAGCTCGCGCAAAAGATCTCTTTACTCGCGCTACCAATCAGACATGGCGTCTGGTGGGGCGCGCCATATTCCGCCTCGTGACAGGGCTGCACTCCGATTGCTCTAACTTTTGCATACGAATTCGGATTTGGACGATTTTTATATTAAAATCGATCATTTCGATGATACGAAGACAATCCGTGTAGATCATATTTCCATTTGAGGTCGTCTTGGGGGCTTAATCGGCCAAACTGTACTCTGAATATAAGTTCTTAGTACTTTGAGCATAGTTTCGGCCTTCGAGATGAAATCGGACGGCGATGACCCAAACTTCAAAGATGTTCATATCAACAATACGGAACTCTTTCATGAAGATCACTTCTCCATTTGAGGCCATCTTAAATAAGTTATTGACCGTGCCAAAATCTGGTGTCAACACATGCCCCCCTGTTTTTCGGCAAAACTTGCGTGCCGAAAAATAATTTGCAATGTATTTGTTCTAAGGACGATGTCAACACTCCATCGGCCATTTATTTTTCTCAGGACGATAATTATGTATCGACCATGTTTATGCTAAGGGCGATAGTTATATATCGGCCGTTGATTTTAGCTTCTTGTTCACATCATACCTTGTAACCGATTACCACCAATCGGCTTTAAAGAGATGGGAATGAACCCGTTCCTTGTAGCACTAAGGAAATCAAACTCCGAGAGGTCACGCCCTGTTAAGCAAGTTACATCGGGATGATTCCAATCCACCGATGCATCGGCCAAAGCAACACAAGCCGAATTATCCGCGTGAATGATTTCTACCTCATCATCCATCCATTGTATTAAAAATTGATGCATGGTAGACAGCACACATTGGTTAGCATGAACCCAATCGCGACCTAATATAACATTATAGTTACCTTGCACCTCGGCGATGAAGAATGTGGTGGCCAAAGTTTTGCTTCCCACGGTGAGTTCCATGCACATCACACCTTTGGCCTCTGTCTTTTCTTTACCCTCGAATCCATTAAGTACCATATTGGTCTTCATCAATGCATCATCATCTAACCCCAACTTTTTGAAGACCAAGTAGGGTATAAGATTTACCACAGCACCACCATCAACGAGCATCCTAGCAACCGGCAATCCGTTAATATGACCTTTGAGGTACAATGGCTTCAAGTGTTTCACCGGTTCTCTTGGCTTCTCGAAAATAGCATTCTTAGGACCAAAATTCAGCTGGGCTACCTCCCCTTCTTCACCTATAGCACAAAACTCGGCAGGTAAGTAATATACCATATTAATATCCATACCTTCCCGAACCGGCGTAGATTCATAATCCACCATCTCATCTTCATCTCCCAATGTGTATATTGGGCTTAAAGATTCCTCAATTGAAGGGGATGTTTCAGGTAGTGTAGACGATGTAATAGGGGTCGCATCATCCTCTTTTGGTGGTGAAGGTGTTGCTGCAACTAATGTAGAAGCATCTATGTTTTGTTTTTGTTTAGGCCTCCACACTTGTTTTGTGAGTGCTATGGGCCAAATTTCACTAAACAAGTCGTCCCTTTGCCTCTCCTCTTTGTGTTCTACCTTCTCGTGGTTCCTCATGCGTGGTAACCTCCTTTTCATGGTCTTAGTTAAACCGGGAGGACACCACTTAGGTTGAGTATATTTGGGATCCCTTGGTTTGGCCTTTCTTGTGCTCGCCTCATGATCATCAACCATGGAACCCTGCTGAACAATAACAATATCACCATTAGAAGTAACCAGATTACCAACAACCGGCCTTTTGATCTCCTTTTGCTTGTCGCATTCTGAAATTTCCGCATTAGGTGACTTAACACGCCACACTTTTTTATTGGCCTTACTTGGAGAATTTTTTATTGGCCGATTAGCACCATAACTCAAACGGCCTTGGGTGGAATAATAAAGCCTCTCGCGAGCAGGCCTTCTAGGTGTTGTCCACCCCATATGGAAAGCATAAGGAACCATTGGGGGCTGCCCCCATCCTCCATTGAAGTCTCTCATGTAATATGGTGCATAGGAGGGTTGTGACATCCATGGTGTCGGTGCCCATGACCCATATGGCCTTGCATAGTGTCGAAACTCTTGCTCCAGAAGCGATCTTGAACGCTTCGAATGTGATGGCCGATTAGAGCTAGAACCGGCCACTTGACTTGCATATTTGGATAGCAGCATATCGAAAGCTGGCTTGATTCGCTTGCGCTTAGCTTCACTCTTTCCTCACTTGCCAACTTCTGAATTCTTGGGCTTGATAAATTTAACATGAGTATCTTCTTGTACTTGTGGTTGCCCCCCGAGTACAGGATTTTTTATGGTGATCTTCAATACTTCCTTGCCATCGGGTTGCTTATCAAGCACAACCTCTCTTCCCAAGACTTTGTCGCCCTCCTTGCCTTTCCTGGGCTCACCAATAACAACATTATCTTTATTAGCAGATTCGGCTATGTTAGGCCGAATTAACATTTTCTTTCCCTCCAAGTCCATGGTGTTCATCGGAAAGGGGTGTTTATCAACTTGCATCTCAGCAAAATTCAATCGTCCATCATTAATGGCCGATTGTATCTCTCGTCGAAAAACATTGCAATCGTTAGTAGCATGGGAAAATGAATTATGGTATTTGCAATAAGCACGCCGTTTTAGCTCATCAAACGGCGGTATGGTGTGTGATATTCTAATCATCTTATCCTGCAAGAGAGCATCAAATATCTTATCACACTTAGATATATCAAATGTAAACCTCATCTCCTCATCACGATTCTTGCGAATCGGCTTAAGCGCATTGCATGTATAGGGCTTGGCCTTTGAGGACCAAACAAACTCAGTAGTATAAACATCAACCTCATCATCCGAATTATCATCATTGTGTTCAACCATATGCATTCTAGGACGATCGGTTGTAGACCTATGAATCTCTTTACTTCGACTCTCTTGAGCCAAAGCTTTTTGTAAGACTTGATTAATGTTCAAAAACTCATAACTTTCTAGCCTCTCTTTAATGTGAGTTTTCAAACCATTAAGAACAAGATCTGCCAAGTCTCTCTCAGTTATCACTAAGCTATAACATCGGTTTTTTATGTCTCTAAATCTCTTGACATAATCGGTGACCGATTCATCATGTTTTTGCCTAACCGATGTAAGATGTGACAACTTTAGCTCATTATCGCCGCTATAAAAGTGATCATGAAACTTTTGTTCTAATTGCGACCATAAGAGAATTGAGCCATGTGGTAAAGCAGCAAACCATGAAAATGCGGTGCCAGTTAAAGATAAGGGAAATAAACATACTTTCAACTCTTGTATGGAACCTGCTTCACCCAACTGTGCTAGATACTGACTCACATGCTCCCAAGTTGTTTTCGTACCCTCACCACTAAATTTAACAAAATCAGGAACCTTATAACCTTGAGGGTAAGAAATTGCATCGAAGTGTTCAGGATAAGGCTTTTGATACACACGACTCTTTACTTTCGGCTCGTTTCCGAAAGTTTCTAGAAACATCTTATGCAAATCCTCCCTTAATTTAGCTAAAATTGGATCTGATGTAGATGAAGATGTTTGTGGCAATGACATAGGAGCAACCTGAGTACTAGCTATTGGTGCAACTTGTGGGATGGGCGCCGAACCATAATTCGGCGGAAGACCAAACATGCTTGCACCTATGGGTGGTGTGACAAAGTGATTCGGCGTTGACGCCGAATTGGGCACACTCATAATATGATTAGGGTATGTAGGTGTAGCCACAAGCTGGTTGGTTTGAGTAGGGTAAAAATTCAACGGCATATTATATTGTTGTTGCATAGGTAGTGCCGATGAAATAGGTAAAATTGGACTAGGGTTTTCAGATATACCAACAGTACCACTAGATGATGGAGGCATATTTTTCTGAGCATTAGCACTAGCCACAAAACAATTGTATGCCATCACATTACCCTTACTAACAAGACTTTCAATCACAGCCACTTGCTCTGGAGAAAAAACTTTACTCACAGTGATCACATCTTGTTCGTCGATGAGGGGAGGAAAATTGACGTTTCCAGCCGGAGTGATGTTGCCTTGACGGTCCTTCTTGAAACCTGAAAGAAACGCTTCCAAATCCTCCTCCTCACGCTTCTTCTTGAGCGCCTCAAAAGCCTCTTCACGCTGCTTCTTGCGCGCTTCGTAGGCTTGGCGATATTCATCCGATAGTTCATCAAGACCGGGCTTAATGATGTTATCGGCGTCAACTTCTGAGGGCTTGGGGAGATTAGACATGGTTGATGATGATTCTTGATCTTTCGTCCCCAACGGAGTCGCCAAAAAGTGTGTTCGCACACGAACACGTCACCGTGTACCTCCGACGCCGAGGGTGATGCACCGCAGCTCACGTCGAAGGAGACCCCGTCCGGAAGCGCGGTACGCAAGCAATCTGGCGGGCGCTTTTGAGCACCCGAAACCCCACGCGCCCGGGAGGGACCCCGTCTGGACGCGCGGCGGCTATAGGCTGCCCTAGGTCGGTTCGCCCGCCCCTAGAGCCTCGAGGATCGCTGCCCTTCAACGAAGAACGAACGAAGAACGAGAGAAAAAAAACAAGGGAGAGATGTAAAACTAGGGTAAAAAGTAGATTAATTGTTCGATTGTGTGTTGTTGTTCAATCGGCCGTCACCCCTTAGGTATATAAGAGGCGGCTGGACTTCCCATGCAAGGGAAAAGCTTGGATTCACGTCCAAAACCCTAGTCAAATTTGGATTGGTCTTGTCCGAACTTTCCAAAACTGTTCGGTTTAAACTGGCTGCACCTTGCGGGTCTTTTTTGTGGTGGTAAACGATCTCGGATGAAAACGAGTCCAAAAGCAATCTTGACCGTTTCGACGATACGAACAACTTTCATGTTGAACGTTTTTTTATCAGAGGTCATCTTGAGGGTCAAATAGCTCGCGCAAAAGATCTCTTTACTCGCGCTACTAATCAGACATGGCGTCTGGGGCGCGCCATATTCCGCCTCGTGACAGGGCTGCATTCCGATTGCTCTAACTTTTGCATACGAACTCGGATTTGGACGATTTTTATATCAAAATCGATTGTTTCGACGAGACGAAGACAATCCGTGTGGATAATTTTTCTATTTGAGGTCGTCTTGGGGGCTTAATCGGCCAAACTGTACTCTGAATATAAGTTCTTAGTACTTTGAGCATAGTTTCGGCCTTCGAGATGAAATCGGACGGCGATGACCCAAACTTCAAAGATGTTCATATCAACAATACGGAACTCTTTCATGAAGATCACTTCTCCATTTGAGGCCATCTTAAATAAGTTATTGACCGTGCCAAAATCTGATGTCAACAATTACGGTGGTGAAAAACTATGTCACTTGTTTGCTTATTTAAAGTTGTCACCCAAAGACAATGACTAAAACGTCCACTTTAATCCATTTGCATTTAATCAAAAATCAAATGTTTTCAAATATTACCACAACCATTTTATAGTAGTGACAAATACTGCATGGTATTTGTTGAGCCAAATCCTATATTTTACAAAAGTCATTTTGTACCCAAACAATTAGTGAACTATGAGAGTATTCAAATGGCAGAAAAAGAAGATAGAAAATGGAAAAAGTTCCATGTGCACTATGGCCCAGCCGCGCTACAGGCTGGCTTGACCCGTTTAAGCCGGCCTTTCCCCTACCTCCTGACGCCTCGCGCAAAGGCCGGCGCGCCGTGGCGCCACCGGCGCATGCTCGCACGGCCAGCGAGGGTCGTGGATGGATAAGACCCCCTCCCTCGGCGCTCTCTCTTCCCCGCGAACCCTAGCCCCCCTCAGACCCCTCCCCCTCTCGCTCGCCCCTCGCACTTCCCCACCTCGTCCGAGTGGAGCCATGGTCGCCCTCCATAGAACTCGCGGCCACTGTCGCCCTTAAGCCACCAGAGCTTGACCGGAAGGACTGCCGTCCACATCCACTTTGTCTACACCCTCCCGTTCAACCGGAGTAACCCGACATCGATGCTTGTGACCTCTTTCTCAACCACGGGCCCCGAGCTCGTCGCCTTTGATTCGGTCGTCTCCGACCGCCCCGGCCTCCCCGCCCCCCTGCAATGATGTGAGCGGATGCACCTTCCCCTCTCTCCTTGAGCTCCGGCTCCTCTCCAGTGTGCTCCCCCCTTAGTTGCCGCTCTGCCACCGCCATGATCGCCGCACGCGCATCGTGCGCTCTCCCGAGAACCCGTGCGAACCGCTAGCGCCCTCCCGGGTGCGTGTTGCGTCGAACCGAACCCCTAGCTTGCCCCATGGCCCGCTCCAACCTCATCTAGGTCCACACCCGATAGCCACCACCGCTTCGTCTTGTCGTCGACGCCCTTGCCGGCCACCCCATGGCGAACCACCACCACCACTTGACACGCCTCAACGCGTCGGTCCTGTTGGACCCACGCGCGCGCAAAACCATGGCATGTGGCCGTTTTTCGGTGAAGGACCGAGCCGCGCCGCCGCGTTGTTGGCTCATCGCTGATGCGCCACCGCCCTGGTCACCACCAGGTGGGCCCCGGGCCACTAACACACCCCACTGGCCCACTGACATGTGGGCCCGCCCGTGTTTAATTAACCCCTAACCACTAATTAACCTAAGCCTAACCCAGACCACCCACTGACAATGGGCCCCACTGCAAATAATTGTCTATTTAAAAAACAGTGGTTATGATAGTGGGGCCCGCCCCTAATTAGATTAATTTAACACTCTCTTAAATACATGAGTCACTGACAGTGGGGCCCCACCAGTCAGTTTGACCAGGTTAATAGTCAACAGAGTTGACTGCTGACTGGGCTGCTGACTAGGCAGCGGCCCACCTGTCAGCCACAGTGGCTAGCTCACTGCTAGGTATAAAAAGTATTTGCTGTTTTTAATTTGAATTTAATACTTAAAATAAATTTTAGAAAATCATTTAAACTTTGAAATTTCATATAAAATAATTCATAAGTCAGATGGAAATAATTTAGATATGAAAGTTGTTCAGAAAAATATGACGAATCCGGATATGCTATCTGCATACCTGTCACATGTACCTAACACTACAAACATGGAACCTTCCCCTTCGTTTCATCTATCTGATAACTGCCTAAAGCCGAGATAACATTTCTAGATGTTTTCCCACTCCGTGTGTACCGTGTAGCATTGCGTTAGGTCACCCTTAGCACAACATATTGCCATGCCATGCATCGTGATGTATTTGATTGCTTTATATTTACTGTTTCTTCCCCCTCTTCTCTCCGGTAGACCCCGAGACTGACGCTGCTCCCGTGTACAACTACGCCCCTGATGTCCAGCTGCCCTCAGCAGAGCTTCCTAGAAAGCAAACCCCCTTGATCATTCATATATCGCCCATTCTCTCTCTCGTGCTTGCATTAGATTTTGCTACTGTTGTTCCGTAGCTCCTATTCTGATGCATAACCTGCTATTGTACTTTACCTGATATCATGTATGCTTAGTATAGGTTGGTTAGTACTCCTTCACGTGGACCTCTTCTTCCAGTCTGGGACCAGGTTATGCACCAGAGTGTTCACGGAGCGCAGGCCCCTCATATCGAGAACCATCTGATTCTTCGTCACCTGCAACTGCCTGGCTTCAGAGGTTTTCCCCGATGTTGATGTAGCTGAAGGAAATATGCCCTAGAGGCAATAATAAAGTTGTTATTTTATATTTGCTTATTTCATGATAAATGTTTATTATTCATGCTATAATTGTATTAACCGGAAACTTGATACATGTGTGAATGCATAGACAAAATATTGTGTCCCTAGTAAGCCTCTGCTAGACTAGCTCGTTAATCAAATATGGTTAAGTTTCCTAACCATAGACATGTGTTGTCATTGGATGAACGGGATCACATCATTAGTAGAATGATGTGATGGACAAGACCCATTCGTTAGCTTAGCATTATGATTGTTTAGTTTTATTGATATTGCTTTCTTCATGTCGTATACATATTCCTTTGACTATGAGATTATGCAACTCCCAGATACCGGAGGAATACCTTGTGTGCTATCAAACGTCACAACGTATCTGGGTGATTATAAAGATGCTCTATAGGTATCTCCGAAGGTGTTTGTTGGGTTGGCATATATTGAGAATAGGATTTGTCACTCCGAGTATCGAAGAGGTATCTTTGGGCCCTCTTGGTAATACATATCATAAGAAGCCTTGCAAGCAAAGTGACTAATGAGTTAGTTGCAGGATGATGTATTAAGGAAGGATTAAGAGACTTGCCGGTAACGAGATTGAACTAGGTATGAAGATACCGATGATCGAATATCAGGCAAGTAACATACCGATGACAAACAGACTAACGTATGTTGTCATAACGGTTCGACCAGTAAAGATCTTCGTAGAATATGTGGGAGCCAATATGAGCATCCAGGTTCTGCTAGTGGTTATTGACCGGAGAGGTGTCTCGGTCATGTCTACATAGTTCTCGAACCCGTAGGGTCCGCACGCTTAACGTTCGATGACGATTTTGTATTATATGAGTTATGTGATTTGGTGAACGAATGTTGTTCGGAGTCCTAGATGAGATCACGGACATGACAAGGAGTCTCAAAATGGTCGAGAGGTAAAGATTGATATATAGGACGATGGTATTTGGACATCGGAAGTGTTCCGGAGGGTACCGGGTACATATCGGGTCACCGGAAAGGAGTTTCGGGCAACCCCGGCAAAGATATGGGCTTAATGGGCCGAGGGAGGGACAGACTAGCCCACAAGGGGCTTGTGCGCCCCTTTCCTTGGCTGCATGTCCTAGAGGAAGGAAAGGAGGGGGCGCCAGCTCTTCCCGCCTTTCCCCCTTGGTGGGAGAAAGGAAAAGGGGGGGGGCGCCACCTCCTCCTTCTTTCCCCTCATCGCCAAAAGAAGGAAAGGGGGGCGCCAGCCTAGGGAAGGAGCCCAAGTAGGATCCCTCCTACTTGGGGCGCCCCAAGTCTTCTCCCCTCCCCCTCCCACCTATATATACATGGGGAGGGGGCGCCTAGAACACACACCAACGATCGTTAGCCGTGTGCGGCGTCCTCCTCCATAGTTTACGCTTCCTGCCATATCTTCGTCGTGCTTAGGAAAAGCCCTGCACGGATCACTTCACCATCACCGTCACCATGTTGTCGTGCTGATGGAACTCATCTAATTCCTCAACACCTTGCTGGATCAAGAAGGCGAGGAACGTCATCGCGCTGAACATGTGCAGAATTCGAAGGTGTCGTATGTTCGGTACTTGGTCGGTAGGAGCTAGAATAAGTTCGACTACATCAATCGCGTTGTCAAACGCTTCCGCTTTTGATCTACGAGGCTACGTAGACACACTCTCTCCCTCTCGTTGCTATGCATCTCCTAGATAGATCTGGCATGAGCGTAGGAATTTTTTGAAACTGCATGCTATGTTTCCCAACAGTGGTATCAGAGCCAGGTCTATGCGTAGATGATATGCACGAGTAGAACACAAAGAGGTCTGGGCGGCGATCGTCATACTGCTTACCACCAATGTCTTATTTTGATTCAGCGGTATTGTTGGATAAAGCGGCTCGGACCAACCTTACATGACCACGTTCATGAGACCGATTGCACCGACAGACATGCAACTAGTTTTGCATAAAGGTGGCTGATGGGTGTCTGTTTCTCCTACTTTAGTTGAATTGAATTTGACTGCGGCCGGTCCTTGTTGAAGGTTAAAACAACAAACTTGATAAATGACTGTTGTGGTTTTTGTGCCATAGGTAAGAACCGTTATTGCTAGAAGCCCGTAGCAACCACGTAAAACTTGCAACAACAAAGTAGAGGACGTCTAAATTGTTTTTGTAGGGCATGCTTGTGATGTGATATGGTCAAGACATGATGTGATATAAGTTATTGTATGAGATGACCATGTTTTGTAAAAGTTATCGGCAACTGGCAGGAGCTTTATGGTTGTCGCTTTATTGTATGAAATGCAAACGCCATGTAATTGCTTTACTTTATCACTATGCGTTAGCGATAGTTGTAGAAGCAATAGTTAGCAAGACGACCACGACGCTACAATGGAGATCAAGGTGTCAAGTCGGTGATAATGGAGATCATGACAATGCTTTGGAGATGGAGATCAAAAGCACAAGATGATGATGGCCATATCATGTCACATATTTTGATTGCATGTGATGTTTATCTTTATGCATCTTATTTTGCTTAGTACGGCTGTAGCATTATAAGATGATCCCTTAACTAAATTTCAAGGTATAAGTGTTCTCCCCGAGTATGCATCGTTGCGACAGTTCTTCGTGCTGAGACACCACGAGATGATCGGGTGTGATAGGCTCTATGTTCACATACAACGGGTGCAAGACAGTTTTGCACATGCGGAATACTCGGGTTAAACTTGACGAGCCTAGCATGTACAGACATGGCCTCGGAACACTGGAGACCGAAAGGTCAAACGTGAATCATATAGTAGATATGATCAACATAGAGATGTTCACCATTGATGACTACCCCATCTCACGTGATGATCGAACATGGTTTAGTTGATTTGGATCATGTATCATTTAGATGACTTGAGGGATGTCTATCTAAGTGGGAGTTCTTAAGTAATATGATTAATTGAACATAATTTATCATGAACTTAGTCCTGATAGTTTTTGCAAATTATGTTGTAGATCAATAGCTCACGTTGTAGCTCCCCTATGTTTTTTGATATGTTCCTAGAGAAAACTAAGTTGAAAGATGATAGTAGCAATGATGTGGACTGGGTCCGTGATCTGAGGATTATCCTCATTGCTGCATAGAAGAATTATGTCATTGATGCACCGCTAGGTGACAGACCTATTGCAGGAGCAGATGGAGACGTTATGAACGTTTGGCTAGCTCAATATGATGACTACTTGATAGTTTAGTGCACCATGATTTACGACTTAGAACTAGGACTTCAAAAACGCTTTGAACGCCACAAAGCATATGAGAAGTTCCAAGAGCTGAAATTGGTATTTCAGACTCATGCCCATGTCGAGGGGTATGAGACCTCTTACAAGTACTTTGCCTACAAGATGGAGGAGAATAACTCAGCTAGTGAGCATGTACTCAGAATGTCTGGGCTCTACAATCGCTTGAATCAAGTGGGAGTTAATCTTCTAGATAAGATAGTGATTGACAGAGTTCTCTAGTCACTATCACCAAGCTATTAGAACTTCGTGATGAACTATAATATGCAAGGGATGACAAAAATGATTCCCGAGCTTTTCGCAATGCTAAAATCGGCAAAGGTAGAAATCAAGAAAGAGCATCAAGTGTTGATGGTTAATGATACGTCTCCAATGTATGTACTTTTCCAAACCCTTTTGCCCTTGTTTTGGACTCTAATTTGCATGATTTGAATCGAACTAACCCGGACTAACGCTGTTTTCAGCAGAATTGCCATGGTGTTATTTTTGTGCAGAAATAAAAGTTCTCGGAATGACCTGAAACTTCACGGAGTCACTTTTTGGAATTGATAAAAAATACTGGCGAAAGAATCAACAGAAGGGGGCCCACACCCTAGCTACGAGGGTGGGGGGCGCCCCCTGCCTCGTGGGCCCCCTGGAGCTCCACCGACCTCAACTCCAACTCCATATATTCACGTTCAGGGAGAAAAATAGGAGAGAAGGATTCATCGCGTTTTACGATACGAAGCCGACACCAAGCCCTGTTCTTCCCTGGGGGGGGGGTGATCTGGAGTACGTTCAGGGCTCCGGAGAGGGGAATCTGTCGCCATCATCATCATCAACCATCCTTCATCACCAATTTCATGATGCTCACTGTCGTGCATGAGTAATCCCATCATAGGCTTGTTGGACGGTGATGGGTTGGATGAGATTTACCATGTAATCGAGTTATTTTTTTATGGTTTGATCCGTAGTATCCATTATGTTCTAAGATTGATGTTGCTATGACTTTGCCATGCTTAATGCTTGTCACTAGGGCCCAAGTGCCATGATTTCAGATCTGAACCTATTATGTTTTCATGAATATATGAGTGTTCTTGATCCTATCTTGCAAGTTATAGTCACCTACTATGTGTTATGATCCGGCAACCCCGAAGTGACAATAATTGGGACCACTCCCGATGATGACCATAGTTTGAGGAGTTCATGCATTCACTAAGTGCTAATGCTTTGGTCTGGTACTCTATTAAAGGGGGCCTTAATATCCTTTAGTTTCCAATAGGACCCCACTGCCACAGGAGGGTAGGACAAAAGATGTCATGCAAGTTCTTTTCCATAAGCAAGTATGACTATATTTGGAATACATGCCTACATTATATTGATGAACTGGAGCTAGTTCTGTGTCACCCTATGTTATAACTGTTGCATGATGAATGCTATCCGACATAATTATCCATCATTGATCCATTGCCTACGAGCTCGTTTCATATTGATCCTTGCTAAGTTACTTCTCCGTTGCCACTGTTACGATTGCTACAAAACTGCTACTGTTACTTTTGCCACCGTTACCATTACTTCCATACTACTTTGCTACTAAATACTTTGCTGCAGATATTAAATCTTTCAGGTGTGGTTGAATTGACAACTCAACTTCTAATACTTGAGAATATTCTTTGGCTCCCCTTGTGTCAAATCAATAAATTTGGGTTGAATACTCTACGCCCGAGGACCCCCTAATCCAGGACTCCCACAGTCGCAGACAAGAAAAGTTCCATGAAGGACTTCATCCTGATATCAAGCTCGCGCTCCTTATTCATGACTTCGCCACCTTGGTGAACAAGGTCATTCAGGTTGGGACTGGTCTGCAGGAACCACCAGGGAGCCCTCAAGCGCAACTGTGACAGGCTCATCTTCGGGCTCGTCATTGCAGAAGCGTAGGATATGGATCCCCGCAACATGTATGACCCAGCTGCCCTTGCACCAAGGTCGTCCTATGCTGCACCCCGTCTTCCTCCTCCACTACCCAGGCAACTGAGACTTCAAGCTGCACCACCCCGAGCTCCTGCTTCTCATCCCAATGATGGGTTGTGCTTCAAGTGCGGTCGTCCAGGTCACTGTGCCAGAGAATTCTATCAGAATCAGAACCATCTTGCACTTTCATCAACCGGCCGTGGCAATGGCCATGGTAGCAACCAGCCCCGCAACAACAATACCAGACCTTTATATGGTCATGGTCAGGCTAACCACATTGATCTGATGAAGCTCAAAACCAACCTGCCACTGTGATGGGTACTCTTCTTGTTAATTCAGTACCAGCTTCTGTTTTATTTGATTCAGGAGCATCACATTCTTTCATATCAGAAGATTTTGCATTCATGCATGGCATTAAATACGAAGAGATGAACACTCCGCTAGTGGTACACACCCCTGCGAGCCAATGTCGAACCTTCATGGTTAGTGCTACCTCTTGAGCACTGCGTTGGATGAGGAGAGGATGATGCAGTAAAGTAGCATAAGTATTTCCCTCAGTTTTTGAGAACCAAGGTATCAATCCAGTAGGAGGCCACGCACAAGTCCCTCGTACCTGCACAAAATGATAGCTACTCGCAACCAACGCGATTAGGGGTTGTCAACCCCTTCACGGTCACCTACGAGGGTGAGATATGATAGAGATGATAAATAATATTTTTGGTATTTTTGATATAGAGATGCAAAGTGAAAAGTAAAAGGCAAAGTAAAAACAAAGCAAGTATTAAAGTAATGGAGATTGATATGATGAGAATAGACCCGGGGACCATAGGTTTCACTAGTGGCTTCTCTCAAGAGCATAAGTATTCTACGGTGGGTGAACAAATTACTGTTGAGAAATTGATAGAATTGAGCATAGTTATGAGTATATCTAGGTATGATCATGTATATAGGCATCACGTCTGAGACAAGTAAACCGAAACGATTCTGCATCTACTACTATTACTCCACTCATCGACCGCTATCCAGCATGCATCTAGAGTATTAAGTTAAAAATAGAGTAACGCCTTAAGGAAGATGACATGATGTAGAGGGATAACTGTTGGGGAACGTAGTAATTTCAAAAATTTCCTACGCACACGCAAGATCATGGTGATGGCATAGCAACGAGAAGGGAGAGTGTTGTCTACGTACCCTCGTAGACCATTAAGCGGAAGCGTTATGACAACGCGGTTGATGTAGTCGTACGTCTTCACGATCCGACCGATCCAAGCACCGAACGTACGGCACCTCCGTGTTCAGCACACGTTCAGCTCGATGACGTTCCCCGGGCTCCAATCCAGCAAAGTGTCGGGGATGAGTTCCGTCAGCACGACGGCGTGGTGACGATGATGATGTTCTACCGGCGCAGGGCTTCGCCTAAAACTCTGCAACGATATGACCGAGGTGGAATATGGTGGAGGGGGGCACCGCACACGACTAAGGAACGATCTGTAGATCAACTTGTGTGTCATGGGGTGCCCCCCTGCCCCCGTATATAAAGGAGCAAGGGGGAGGGGGCGGCCGGCCAAGGGAGGGCGCGCCAGGGAGGAGTCCTACTCCCGCCGGGAGTAGGATTCCCTCCTTTCCTAGTCCAACTAGGAGACCTTCCATGTAGTAGGAGTAGGAGAGAAGGAAAGGGAAGAGAGAAGGGAAGGAAGGAGGGGGTGCGGCCCCTCCCCCTAGTCCAATTCGGACTAGGCCTTGGGGGGGGGGGCTACCCTAGGCAGCCCCTCTCTCTTTCCCGTATGGCCCAATAAGGCCCAATACTTCTCCCGGCGAATTCCCGTAACTCTCCGGTACTCCGAAAAATAACCGAATCACTCGGAACCTTTCCGAAGTCCGAATATAGTCGTCCAATATATCGATCTTTACGTCTCGACCATTTCGAGACTCGTCGTCATGTTCCCGATCTCATCCGGGACTCCGAACTCCTTCGGTACATCAAAACTCATAAACTCATAATATAACTGTCATCGTAACGTTAAGCGTGCGGACCCTACGGGTTCGAGAACTATGTAGACATGACCTAGAACTGTTTCCGGTCAATAACCAATAGTGGAACCTGGATGTTCATATTGGCTCCTACATATTCTACGAAGATCTTTATCGGTCAAATCGCATAACAACATACGTTGTTCCCTTTGTCGTTGGTATGTTACTTGCCCGAGATTCGATCGTCGGTATCCAATACCTAGTTCAATCTCGTTACCGGCAAGTCTCTTTACTCGTTCCGTAATACATCATCCCACAACTAACTCATTAGTTGCAATGCTTGCAAGGCTTTAAGTGATGTGTATTACCGAGAGGGTCCAGAGATACCTCTCCGACAATCGGAGTGACAAAACCTAATCTCGAAATACGCCAACCCAACATGTACCTTCGGAGACACCTGTAGAGCACCTTTATAATCACCCAGTTACGTTGTGACGTTTGGTAGCACACAAAGTGTTCCTCTGGTAAACGGGAGTTGCATAATCTCATAGTCATAGGAACATGTATAAGTCATGAAGAAAGCAGTAGCAACATACTAAATGATCGTGTGCTAAGCTAACGGAATGGGTCAAGTCAATCACATCATTCTCCTAATGATATGATCCCATTAATCAAATGACAACTCTTTTGTCCATGGTTAGGAAACATAACCATCTTTGATAAACGAGCTAGTCAAGTAGAGGCATACTAGTGACACTATGTTTGTCTATGTATTCACACATGTATTATGTTTCCGGTTAATACAATTCTAGCATGAATAATAAACATTTATCATGATATAAGGAAATAAATAATAACTTTATTATTGCCTCTAGGGCATATTTCCTTCAATAACTTCATGCAATATGATAAAACCCCATCTTGTTATCCTCGATGGCAACAATACAACACGTGCCTTGCAACCCCTTCTGTCACTGGGTAAGGACACCGCAAGATCAAACCCAAAGCTAAGCACTTCTCCCATTGCAAGAACTACCAATCTAGTTGGCCAAACCAAACGGATAATTCGAAGAGACTTGCAAAGATAACTCAATCATACATAAAAGAATTCAGAGAAGATTCAAATATTATTCATAGATAATCTGGATCATAAACCCACAATTCATCGGTCTCAAAAAACACACCGCAAAAAAAAGATTACATCGAATAGATCTCCACAAGAGAGGGGGAGAACATTGTATTGAGATCCAAAAAGAGAGAAGAAGCCATCTAGCTACTAGCCAAGGACCCGTAGGTCTGAGGTAAACTACTCACACTTTATCGGAGAGGCTATGGTGTTGATGTAGAAGCCCTCCATGGTGGATGCCCCCTCCGGTGGAGCTCCGGAACAGGCCCCAAGATGGGATCTCGTGGATACAGAAAGTTGCGGCGGTGGAATTAGGTTTTTGGCTCTCTCCTTGATCTGTCGGGGGTACGTAGGTATATATAGGAGGAAGGAGTACGTCGGTGGAGCAACAGGGGGCCCACGAGGTAGGGGGGCATGCCCAGGGGGAGGGCGCGCCCCCCACCCTCGTGACCGCCTCAGTTGTTCCTTGGAGCAGGGTCCAAGTCTCCTGGATCACGTTCGGTGAGAAAATCACGTTCCCGAAGGTTTCATTCCGTTTGGACTCCATTTGATATTCTCTTTCTTCGAAACACTAAAATAGGCAAAAAAACAACAATTCTGGGTTGGGCCTCCGGTTAATAGGTTAGTCCCAAAAATAATATAAAAGTGGAAAATAAAGCCCAATATAGTCCAAAACAGTAGATAAAGTAGCATGGAGCAATCAAAAATTATAGATACGTTGGAGACGTATCAGTTAGCCCCAACGTCACAATTGAAATTGAAGGTGGACTTCAATGTCTCTCCCATTATTTTCAAGTCTTCCAACATTGATCTCATTCTAGGAATGGATTGGTTGAAAACGCATACTACTTCAATTGTTTGTGCCACTAAAAACGTCCACCTTCTACATCCTTTGGATGAGATAGTAAGCTACTATGCTCGTCTTGTTCAAAATGTCGATGCCCGGTTTTATTTCTTCAATGCATTGGACGCATCACCTATTGAGGGAATAGAAAACGTTCAAGTCATTTCCAACTTCCAAGATGTCTTTCCAGAAGAACTTTCAGGAGTACCCCCTGTTAGAGTTGTCAAATTTGTAATCGACTTGAAACCAGGCACCACTCCTATTACCAAACGACCCTACAAGATGCCGACGCGTGAACTCCTTGAACTTAAGGAGGAAATCAACAATTCACTTGGCAAGGGTTTCATTAGTCCAAGTTCCTCTGCTTGGGGAGCACCTTCTCTCTTTGTCAAGAAGGATATGGTACGAATCGTTTGGTCCAAGCTTGCCGACCTATCAACCAGGCAACAATTTAGAACAAGTATCCCCTTCCTCAGATCAATGATCTATAGGATCAACTTGCTGGTTCATCCGTATCCCCTAAATAGGTTTTCTATTTTACTGATCTCATGGTTGTAGTTGGGAGATCGGGTTATAGGATCAATTGTTGTACTATCAAGGGGGGATCTCAAGTGAGTAGCTTGATCGTATCGTTCATAGAGAGCTCAAACCACTGCATCCTTGCATCATCTTTCTTGGTTCTTGTTTGGTTTTTCTCTTTGTGAGATTTGGAGCTTTTGGTCATCCTCATGACAAGCTCATGTTCATCGAAAATGGAGTTCACTTGCATCTTCTATGATGTTTTCGATGTTGGAGGTTATGTTGGTTCTTCTCTGATGGACGTTTCACTCCTCTATATTTTAGGCATACCTCCCCTGCCTCTTCTTACTATAACCAGTCGTTGTTTGGATGCTACTCATCATCATCTATCCAACAAGCTTGAGTTTTCTCATTTCAAAGCTCATATGCATAAGTTATTGCAGTTCTGGTTTTCTTGTTGCGTCTTTAAGCTGCTAGCGGTAGTACCACTCTGGGCAGCGGCAGTACCACTGTCTAGTACCACGCATACTACCACTCCTTCCGAGTCTCGAGTTTTTCATGGTTTCAACGGTAGTCCAGCGGTTGTCCCACTAGCCTACTACCCTTGAGCTCTTTTTGACTCAGATGGACGAGCGGCAATAGGTGCAGTAGTACCGCTTATAAGCGGTAGCACCGCCCTACGATTCTGTTGCTACTTCTGGTCTCCTCTGGTTTCTCAGCAGTAGTAGGGCGGCAGTAAAGAGTGGTAGTGCCACTTATTAGTGGTAGTACCGCTGCTGTGGTACTATCGTCCTACTCTGCTCAGCCCTACCATCATAGTTCTTGTGTTCTGCTTATCCCGCGGTAGTACCGCTGGGATGGGCGGTAGTACCACTTCGGCGGCTCTATCGCCCTGAGGTTCCTCGTTGTTTCCTCTATTTTCCTAGATATTTCGCTCGAGCGGTAGTACCGCTCCATGGAGCGGTAGTACCGCTTGTGTGCGAGCTGAGCACATAATAGTTGGATTCGGGAGGTCCTATAAAAGGGGTTCTTCTTCCCCATTGGACCTTATCTCTTGAGCTCATGCTCTTCCCCCATTGTTGACCTTCTTTGATCTTGCTATCTCTCAATCCCTCCAATGATTCTTGCTAGTTCTTGAGGGAAAAGAGAGAGGAGATCTAGATCCACATTTCCACCAACCACTTTCTCTTCTTTGTGAGGGGAAACCCTTCGATCTAGATCTTGGAGTTCTTTGAGTTCTCTTCTTCGTTCTTCCTCTCATCTTCCTCCATAGCATTAGTTGTTGTGGTGGGATTTGGGAGAGAATGACTTGGGCACTCCGTGTGCCCTTGCCATTACATTTGGCACATCGGTTTGAGTTCTCCATGGTGATACGTGGAAGTTACAAGTTGAGTAGCTTATTACTCTTGCGTGCTTGGTACCCTTGAGCTTGTTCCTCTTGGGTGCTTGGGTGCCCTAGACGGTTGGTGGAGTTTGGAGCTCAATCATTGTGGTGTAAAGCTTCGGGGTCTCCAATTAGGTTGTGGAGATCGCCCCGAGCAATTTGATGGGTTTCGGTGATTGCCCCCAAGGGTTGCCAAAGTGTACAGGTTCGGTTACCGCCCTCAACGGTTGCCATTTGTACGGGTTTTGTGACTGCCCTTAAAGGTCCCTTAGTGGAATCATGACATCTTGCATTGTGCTAGGGCGTGAGGAGATTACGATGGCCCTAGTGGCTTCTTGGGGAGCATTGTGCCTCCACACCGCTCCAAACGGAGATTGGCATCAGCAAGGGTGTGAACTTCGTGATACATCGTCATCTCCGCGTGCCTCGGTTATCTCTTACCCGAGCCCTTTACTTATGCACTTTACTTTGTGATAGCCATATTGTTTCTTGTCTTATATCATGCTATCACTTAGTTGTTATCTTGCTTAGCATAAGTTGTTGGTGCACATAGGTGAGCCTAGTTGTTTTAGGTTTTGTGCTTGACAAACTAAACGCTAGTTTTATTCCGCATTTGTTCAAGCTTAAACCATATTTATTTTAAAGCCTAAACCATATTTATTTAAAGCGCCTATTCACCCCCCTCTAGGCGACATCCATGATTTTTCAGCTATGTAGCTGTTAACCTCATCGAAATCCCATTCCCCGATACTCTCGACAACACCCTACACACCATGCCCAACTGCTACGACCTTGACATACTCGGCCAATCCACGGAAACCCCGGGCAGCAGCGTTGCATTCGGAGGATCCGACGGACTGGACTGTGCTGCACAGCCTATCTAGCGATTAGGTGCATGACAACACGAAAGGTTCCCAGTGTGGGCGGTGAATGGGTGTCTTCTGAAGCTATCAAGCAGTAGTTCAATAAGAAAAAAAGTTGGTAGCAGTAATAAGAATACAAATCAAGCATGGATTCAATAAAAACAAGAGAAAAATATATACATGTGGAAAACCACTTTTCAAAATCAGCAATAATGTAACTATATACCAATATCAAGAATTGCACCTAAATAACTATACGAGACGGGCCACACACGACCTGTACGACACCACGTACAACGACGGCCGCTCGTATGCTGCACCCAACGTACTAGGGTTTATAGTGCCTCCAGCTGCCGGCGGCGCCGATTTACCTCATCTCTTGTGGTCTTAGGACCATGGAGGTGTGGTGGATCCCGGCCCTTACTGACGGGAGGGCTCTATTTTCTAATATGTTTTGAGTTTTGTTAGGGTTTGTGCACTGCTCAAAGATACAAGGCGAAGGCGGCAATCTGTAGATGGAATAATGTCATCCCTGTTGGGGATCGTAGCAGAAATTAAAAAATTTCTACGCATCACCAAGATCAATCTATGGAGTAACTAGCAACGAGAGAGAGGAGAGTGCATCTTCGTACCCTTGAGGATCGCGAGTCAGAAGCGTTGCAAGAACGCGGTTGGAGGAGTCGTACACGTAGCGATGCAGATCACGGCCGAATCCGATCTTAGCACCGAACAACAGTGCCTCCGCGCTCAATACACGTGCAGCCCGGTGACGTCTCCCACGCCTTGATCCAGCAAGGAGGAGGGAGAGGTTGAGGAAGAAAGCTCCAACAGCAGCACGACGACGTGGTGGTGATGGAGTGGCAGTTCTCCGGCAGGGCTTCGCCAAGCTCTTACGGAGGAGGAGAGGTGTTGGGGAGGGGAGGGGCTGCGCCTTGGATGTTGTGTTGCAGCCCTTGTTAGGGAACGTAGTAATTTCAAAAAATTTCCTACGCACACACAAGATCATGGTGATGGCATAGCAACGAGAGAGGAGAGTGTTGTCCATGTACCCTCGTAGACCGTAAGCGGAAGCGTTATCACAACGCGGTTGATGTAGTCGTACGTCTTCACGACTCGACCGATCCAAGTACCGAACATACGGCACCTCCGTGTTCAGCACATGTTCAGCTCGATGACGTTCCCCGGGCTCCAATCCAGCAAAGCGTCGGGGATGAGTTCCGTCAGCATGACGGCGTGGTGACGATGATGATGTTCTACCGGCGCAGGGCTTCGCCTAAACTCCGCGACGATATGACCGAGGTGGAATATGGTGGAGGGGGCACCGCACACGGCTAAGGAACGATCCGTAGATCAACTTGTGTGTCCTAGGGTGCCCCCTGCCCCCGTATATAAAGGAGCAGGGGGGAGGCTGGCCGGCCCCTTGGGGTGCGCCAAGGAGGAGGAGTCCTCCTCCTAGTAGGAGTAGGACTCCCCCTTTCCTACTCCTACTAGGAGGGGGAAAGGAAGGGGGGAGGGGAAAGGAAAGAGGGGGGCGCCGCCCCCCCTCCTAGTCCAATTCGGACCAGAGGGAGAGGGGGCACGCGGCCCACCCTGGCCGCCCCTCTCTCTTCCCACTAAGGCCCATGTGGCCCATTAACTCTCCCAGGGGGGCTTCCGGTAACCCTCCGGCACTCCGGTTTTCTCCGGAATCACCCGGAACACTTCCGGTGTCCGAATATAGTCGTCCAATATATCAATCTTTATGTCTCGACCATTTCGAGACTCCTCGTCATGTCCGTGATCACATCCGGGACTCCGAACAAACTTTGGTACATCAAAACTTATAAACTCATAATAAAACTACCATCGTAACGTTAAGCATGCGGACCCTACGGGTTCGAGAACTATGTAGACATGACCTAGAACTATTCTCGGTCAATAACCAATAGTGGAACCTGGATGTTCATATTGGTTCCTACATATTCTACGAAGATCTTTATCGGTCAAACCGCATAACAACATACGTTGTTCCCTTTGTCATCGGTATGTTACTTGCCCGAGATTCGATCGTCGGTATCCAATACCTAGTTCAATCTCGTTACCAGCAAGTCTCTTTACTCATTACGTAATACATCATTTCATAACTAACTTATTAGTTACAATGCTTGCAAGGCTTAAGTGATGAGTATTACCGAGAGGGCCCAGAGATACCTCTGCGACAATCGGAGTGACAAAACCTAATCTCGAATTATGCCAACTCAACATGTACCTTTGGAGACACCTGTAGAGCACCTTTATAATCACCCAGTTACGTTGTGAAGTTTGGTAGCACACAAAGTGTTCCTCCGGTAAACGGGAGTTGCACAATCTCATAGTTGTAGGAACTTTGTATAAGTCATGAAGAAAGCAATAGCAACATACTAAACGATCAAGTGCTAAGCTAACAGAATGGGTCAAGTCAATCACAACATTCTCCTAATGATGTGATCCCATTAATCAAATGACAACACATGTCTATGGTTAGGAAACATAACCATCTTTGATTAATGAGCTAGTCAAGTAGAGGCATACTAGTGACACTATGTTTGTCTATGTATTCACACATGTATCATGTTTCCGGTTAATACAATTCTAGCATGAATAATAAACATTTATCATGATATGAGGAAATAAATAATAACTTTATTATTGCCTCTAGGGCATATTTCCTTCAGTCTCCCACTTGCACTAGAGTCAATAATCTAGATTACATAGTAATGATTCTAACACCCATGGAGTCTTGGTGCTGATCATGTTTTGCTCGTGAGAGAGGCTTAGTCAATGGGTCTGCAACATTCAGATCCGTATGTATTTTGCAAATCTCTATGTCTCCCACTTGGACTTGGTCCCGAATGGAATTGAAGCGTCTCTTGATGTGCTTGGTCCTCTTGTGAAATCTGGATTCCTTTGCCAAGGCAATTGCACCAGTATTGTCACAGAAGATCTTCATTGGTCCTGATGCACTAGGTATAACACCTAGATCGGAAATGAACTCCTTCATCCAGACTCCTTCATTTGCTGCTTCCGAAGCAGCTATGTACTCCGCTTCACATATAGATCCCGCCACAACGCTTTGTTTAGAAGTGCACCAACTTACAGCTCCACCGTTTAACAAAAATACGTATCCGGTTTGCGATTTAGAATCGTCCGGATCAGTGTCAAAGCTTGCATCGACGTAACCATTTACGACTAGCTCTTTGTCACCTCCATATACGAGAAACATATCCTTAGTCCTTTTCAGGTATTTCAGGATGTTCTTGACCGTCGTCCAGTGACCCAATCCTGGATTACTTTGGTACCCCCTGCCAAACTAATAGCAAGGCACACATCAGGTCTGGTACACAGCATTGCATACATGATAGAGCCTATGGCTGAAGCATAGGGAACTCCTTTCATTTTCTCTCTATCTTCTGCAGTGGTCGGGCATTGAGTCTGACTCAACTTTATACCTTGTAATACAGGCAAGAACCCTTTCTTCGCCTGATCCATATTGAACCTTTTCAACACTTTATCAAGGTACGTGCATTGTGAAAGTCCAATCAAGCGTCTTGATCTATCTCTATAGATCTTAATGCCCAATATGTAAGCAGCTTCACCGAGGTGTTTCATTGAAAAACTTTTATTCAAGTATCCTTTTATGCCATTCAGAAATTCTATATCATTTCCAATCAACAATATGTCATCCACATATAATATTAGAAATGCTACAGAGCTCCCACTCACTTTCTTGTAAATACAGGCTTCTCTAAAAGTCTGTATAAAACCATATGCTTTGATCACACTATCAAAGCGTTTATTCCAACTCCGAGAGGCTTGCACCAGACCATAGATTGATCGCTGGAGCTTGCACACTTTGTTAGCTCCCTTAGGATCGACAAAACCTTCTGGTTGCATCATATACAACTCTTCTTCCAGAAATCCATTCAGAAATGCGGTTTTGACATCCATCTTCCAAATTTCATAATCATAAAATGTGGCAATCGCTAACATGATTCGGACAGACTTAAGCATCGCTACAGGTGAGAAAGTCTCATCGTAGTCAACCCCTTGAACTTGTCAAAAACCTTTCGCAACAAGTCGAGCTTTATAGACAGTTACATTACCGTCAGCGTCAGTCTTCTTCTTAAAGATCCATTTATTCTCAATGGCTTGCCGATCATCGGGCAAGTCAACCAAAGTCCATACTTTGTTTTCATACATGGATCCCATCTCAGATTTCATGGCTTCTAGCCATTTTGCGGAATCTGGGCTCATCATCGCTTCCTCATAGTTCGTAGGTTCATCATGGTCAAGTAACATGACTTCCAGAATAGGATTACCGTACCACTCTGGTGCAGATTTTATTCTGGTAGACCTACGAGGTTCAGTAGAAACTTGATCTGAAGTTTCATGATCAATATCATTATCTTCCTCACTAATTGGTGTAGATGTCACATGAACTGATTTTTGTGATGAACTACTTTCCAATGAGGGAGCAGACATAGTTATCTCATCAAGTTCTACTTTTCTCCCACTCACTTCTTTCGAGAGAAACTCTTTTCTAGAAAGGATCCATTCTTAGCAACGAATGTCTTGCCTTCGCATCTGTGATAGAAGGTGTACCCAACAATCTCTTTTGGGTATCCTATGAAGACACATTTCTCCGATTTGGGTTCGACCTTATCTGGTTGAAGTTTCTTCACATAAGCATCGCAACCCCAAACTTTAAGAAACGACAACTTTGGTTTCTTGCCAAACCATAGCTCATAAGGCGTCGTCTCAACGGATTTTGATGGTGCCCTATTCAATGTGAATGCAGCCGTCTCTAAAGCATAACCCCAAAATGATAGCGGTAAATCAGTAAGAGACATCATAGATCGCACCATATCTAGTAAAGTACGATTACGACGTTCGGACACACCATTACGTTGTGGTGTTCCGGGTGGCATGAGTTGCGAAACTATTCCGCATTGTTTCAAATGTAAACCAAACTCGTAACTCAAATATTCTCCTCCACGATCAGATCGTAGAAACTTAATTTTCTTGTTA
Organism: Triticum dicoccoides; assembly: GCF_002162155.2. NCBI lineage: Eukaryota > Viridiplantae > Streptophyta > Magnoliopsida > Poales > Poaceae > Triticum > Triticum dicoccoides. Next base: position 105,364,409 of record NC_041383.1, read on the forward strand.
CGATGATTTTCTACTTCACTCTGAAATTCTTTGAACTTTTCAAATGTTTCAGACTTGTGTTTCATTAAGTAGATATACCCATATCTGCTCAAATCATCTGTGAAGGTGAGAAAATAACGATATCCGCCACGAGCTTCAATATTCATCGGTCCACATACATCTATATGTATGATTTCCAACAAATCTGTTGCTCTCTCCATAGTACCGGAGAATGGTGTTTTAGTCATCTTGCCCATGAGGCACGGTTCGCAAGTACCAAGTGATTCATAATCAAGTGATTCCAAAAGTCCATCAGTATGGAGTTTCTTCATGCGCTTTACACCAATATGACCTAAACGGCAGTGCCACAAATAAGTTGCACTATCATTATCAACTCTGCATCTTTTGGCTTGGACATTATGAATATGTGTATCACTACTATCGAGATTCAATAAAAATAGACCACTCTTCAAGGGTGCATGACCATAAAAGATATTACTCATATAAATAGAACAACCATTATTCTCTGATTTAAATGAATAACCGTCTCGCATCAAACAAGATCCAGATATAATGTTCATGCTCAACGCTGGCACCAAATAACAATTATTCAGGTCTAAGACTAATCCCGAAGGTAGATGTAGAGGTAGCATGCCGACCGCGATCACATCGACTTTGTAACCGTTTCCCACGTGCATCGTCACCTCGTCCTTGGCCAGTGCTCGCTTATTCCGTAGTCCCTGTTTCGAGTTGCAAATATTAGCAACAGAACCAGTATCAAATACCCAGGTGCTACTACGAGCTCTAGTTAGGTACACATCAATAACATGTATATCACATATACCTTTGTTCACTTTGCCATCCTTCTTATCCGCCAAATACTTGGGGCAGTTCCGCTTCCAGTGACCAGTTTGCTTGCAGTAGAAGCACTTAGTTTCAGGCTTAGGTCCAGACTTGGGTTTCTTCTCTTAAGCAGCAACTTGCTTGCTGTTCTTCTTGAAGTTCCCCTTCTTCTTCCCTTTGCCCTTTTTCTTGAAACTAGTGGTCTTGTTAACCATCAACACTTGATGCTCCTTCTTGATTTCTACCTCCGCAGCCTTTAGCATTGCGAAGAGCTCGGGAATTGTCTTGTTCATCCCTTGCATATTATAGTTCATCACGAAGCTCTTGTAGCTTGGTGGCAGTGATTGGAGAATTCTGTCAATGACGCTATCATCCGGAAGATTAACTCCCAGTTGAATCAAGTGATTATTATACCCAGACATTTTGAGTATATGCTCACTAACAGAACTATTCTCCTCCATCTTGCAGCTGTAGAACTTATTGGAGACTTCATATCTCTCAATCCGGGCATTTGCTTGAAATATTAACTTCAACTCCTGGAACATCTCATATGCTCCATGACGTTCAAAACGTCGTTGAAGACCCGGTTCTAAGCCGTAAAGCATGGCACACTGAACTATAGGGTAGTCATCAGCTTTGCTCTGCCAGACGTTCACAACATCTGGTGTTGCACCTGCAGCAGGCCTGGCACCCAGCGGTGCTTCCAGGACGTAATTCTTCTGTGCAGCAATGAGGATAATCCTCAAGTTATGGACCCAGTCCGTGTAATTGCTACCATCATTTTTCAACTTTGTTTTCTCAAGGAACGCATTAAAATTCAACGGAACAACAGCACGAGCCATCTATCTACAACAAACATAGACAAGCAAAATACTATCAGGTACTAAGTTCATGATAAATTTAAGTTCAATTAATCATATTACTTAAGAACTCCCACTTAGATAGATATCTCTCTAGTCATCTAAGTGATTACGTGATCCAAATCAACTAAACCATAACCGATCATCACGTGAGATGGAGTAGTTTTCAATGGTGAACATCACTATGTTGATCATATCTACTATATGATTCACGCTCGACCTTTCGGTCTCTGTGTTCCGAGGCCATATCTGCATATGCTAGGCTCGTCAAGTATAACCTGAATATTCTGCGTGTGCAAAACTGGCTTGCACCCGTTGTAGATGGACGTAGAGCTTATCACACCCGATCATCACGTGGTGTCTGGGCACGACGAACTTTGGCAATGGTGCATATTCAGGGAGAACACTTCTTGATAATTTTTAGTGAGAGATCATCTTAAAATGCTACCGTCAATCAAAGCAAGATAAGATGCATAAAGGATAAACATCACATGCAATCAATATAAGTGATATGATATGGCCATCATCATCTTGTGCTTGTGATCTCCATCTTCGAAGCACCGTCGTGATCACCATCGTCACCGGCGCGACACCTTGATCTCCATCGTAGCATCATTGTCGTTACGCCATCTATTGCTTCTACGACTATCGCTACCGCTTAGTGATAAAGTAAAGCAATTATAGGGCGTTTGCATTTCATACAATAAAGCGACAACCATATGGCTCCTGCCAGTTGCCGATAACTACGGTTACAAAACATGATCATCTCATACAATAAAATATAGCATCACGTCTTGACCATATCACATCACAACATGCCCTGCAAAAACAAGTTAGACGTCCTCTACTTTGTTGTTGCAAATTTTACGTGGCTGCTACGGGCTTAGCAAGAACCGTTCTTACCTACGCATCAAAACCACAACGATAGTTTGTCAAGTTAGTGCTATTTTAACCTTCGCAAGGACCGGGCGTAGCCACACTCGATTCAGCTAAAGTGAGAGAGACAGACACCCGCCAGTCACCTTTAAGCACGAGTGCTCGCAACGGTGAAACCAGTCTCACGTAAGCGTACGCGTAGTGTCGGTCCGGGCCACTTCATCTCACAATACCGCCGAACCAAAGTATGACATGCTGGTAAGCAGTATGACTTGTATCGCCCACAACTCACTTGTGTTCTACTCGTGCATAATGACATCTACGCATAAAACCTGGCTCGGATGCCACTGTTGGGGAACGTAGTAATTTCAAAAAATTTCCTACGCACACACAAGATCATGGTGATGGCATAGCAACGAGAGGGGAGAGTGTTGTCCACGTACCCTCGTAGACCATAAGCGGAAGCGTTATCACAACGCGGTTGATGTAGTCGTACGTCTTCACGACTCGACCGATCCAAGTACCGAACGTACGGCACCTCCGTGTTCAGCACACGTTCAGCTCGATGACGTTCCCCGGGCTCCAATCCAGCAAAGCGTCAGGGATGATTTCCGTCAGCACGACGGTGTGGTGACGATGATGATGTTCTACCGGCGCAGGGCTTCGCCTAAACTCCGCGACGATATGACCGAGGTGGAATATGGTGGAGGGGGCACCGCACACGGCTAAGGAACAATCCGTAGATCAACTTGTGTGTCCTAGGGTGCCCCCCTGCCCCCGTATATAAAGGAGCAAGGGGGGAGGCCGGCCGGCCCCTTGGGGCGCGCCAAGGAGGAGTCCTCCTCCTCCTAGTAGGAGTAGGACTCCCCCTTTCCTACTCCTACTAGGAGGGGGAAAGGAAGGGGGAGAGGGGAAAGGAAAGAGGGGGGCGCCGCCCCCCCTCCTAGTCCAATTCGGACCAGAGGGAGAGGAGGCGCGCGGCCCACCCTGGCCGCCCCTCTCTCTTCCCACTAAGGCCCAT
>NC_041383.1:105368222-105443648 GCF_002162155.2 Triticum dicoccoides
GGTAACCCTTCGGCACTCCGGTTTTCTCCGAAATCACCCGGAACACTTCCGGTGTCCGAATATAGTCGTCCAATGTATCAATCTTTATGTCTCGACCATTTCGAGACTCCTCGTCATGTCCGTGATCACATCTGGGACTCCGAACAAACTTCGGTACATCAAAACTTATAAACTCATAATAAAATTGTCATCGTAACGTTAAGCGTGCGGACCCTACGGGTTCGAGAACTATGTAGACATGACCTAGAACTATTCTCGGTCAATAACCAATAGTGGAACCTGGATGTTCATATTGGTTCCTATATATTCTACGAAGATCTTTATCGGTCAAACCGCATAACAACATACGTTGTTCCCTTTGTCATCGGTATGTTACTTGCCCGAGATTCGATCGTCGGTATCCAATACCTAGTTCAATCTCGTTACCGGCAAGTCTCTTTACTCGTTACGTAATACATCATTTCATAATTAACTTATTAGTTACAATGCTTGCAAGGCTTAAGTGATGAGTATTACCGAGAGGGCCCAGAGATACCTCTCCGACAATCGGAGTGACAAAACCTAATCTCGAATTATGCCAACTCAACATGTACCTTTGGAGACACCTGTAGAGCACCTTTATAATCACCCAGTTACGTTGTGACGTTTGGTAGCACACAAAGTGTTCCTCCGGTAAACGGGAGTTGCACAATCTCATAGTTGTAGGAACTTTGTATAAGTCATGAAGAAAGCAATAGCAACATACTAAACGATCAAGTGCTAAGCTAACGGAATGGGTCAAGTCAATCACAACATTCTCCTAATGATGTGATCCCGTTAATCAAATGACAACACATGTCTATGGTTAGGAAACATAACCATCTTTGATTAATGAGCTAGTCAAGTAGAGGCATACTAGTGACACTATGTTTGTCTATGTATTCTCACATGTATCATGTTTCCGGTTAATACGATTCTAGCATGAATAATAAACATTTATCAAGATATGAGGAAATAAATAATAACTTTATTATTACCTCTAGGGCATATTTCCTTCAGCCCTCCCCTCACCCCCTCTATTTATAGGGAGAATGGGGAAGGGGGCCGGCCCCCTCTAGATGAGATCTAGAGGGGGGGGGGCGGCGACCAAGGGGAGGGGGCTTGCCCCCCCGAGCAAGGGGGGCGCCCCCTTTAGGGTTTCCCTCCCAACCCTAGGCGCATGGGCCCAAAGGGGGGGGGGTGGTGCCCAGCCCTCTTAGGGGCTGGTTCCCTTCCCTCTACAGCCCACGAGGCCCTCTGGGACAGGTGGCCCCTCCCGGTGGACCCCCGGCACCCCTCCGGTGGCCCCGGTACAATACCAGTATGCCCCCGAATATTTCCGGTGACTGTATGACAACTTCCCATATATAAATATTCACCTCCGAACCATTCCGGAACTCCTCGTGACGTCCGAGATCTCATCCGGGACTCCGAACAACATTCAGTAATCACATACAAATCTTCCTTATAACCCTAGCGTCATCGAACCTTAAGTGTGTAGACCCTACGGGTTCGGGAATCACGCATACATGACCGAGACAGCTCTCCGGCCAATAACCAACAACGGGATCTGGATACCCATGTTGGCTCCCACATGTTCCACGATGATCTCATTGGATGAACCACGATGTCGAGGATTCAAGTAACCCCGTATACAATTCCCTTTGTCAATCGGTACGTTACTTGCCCGAGATTCGATCGTCGGTATCCCAATACCTCGTTCAATCTTGTTACCGCCGAGTCACTTTACTCGTTCCGTAATGCATGATCCCGTGACCAACCACTTGGTCACATTGAGCTCATTATGATGATGCATTACCGAGTGGGCCCATAGATACCTCTCCGTCATACAGAGTGACAAATCCTAGTCTTGATTCGTGCCAACCCAACAAACACTTTCGGAGATACCTGTAGAGCACCTTTATAGTCACCTAGTTACGTTGTGACGTTTGGTACACCCAAAGCACTCCTACGGTATCCGGGAGTTACACAATCTCATGGTCTAAGGAAATGATACTTGACATTAGAAAAGCTCTAGCAAACGAATTACACGATCTTGTGCTATGCTTATGATTGGGTCTTGTCCATCACATCATTCTCCTAATGATGTGATCCCGTTATCAATGACATCCAATGTCCATAGTTAGGAAACCATGACCATCTGTTGATAAACGAGCTAGTCAACTAGAGGCTCACTAGGGACATGGTGTGGTCTATGTATTCACACATGTATTACGGTTTCCGATCAATACAATTATAACATGAACAATAGACAATTATCATGAACAAGGAAATATAATAATAACCATTTTATTATTGCCTCTAGGGCATATTTCCAACAGTCTCCCACTTGCACTAGAGTCAATAATCTAGTTAGATTGTGATGAATCGGACACCCATAGAGTTCTGGTGTTGATCATGTTTTGCTCGCGGAAGAGGTTTAGTCAATGGATCTGCGACATTCAGATCCGTATGCACTTTACAAATATCTATGTCTCCATCTTGAACGTTTTCACGAATGGAGTTGAAGCGACGCTTGATGTGTCTGGTCTTCTTGTGAAACCTGGGCTCCTTGGCAAGGGCATTAGCTCCAGTGTTGTCACAGAAGAGAGTCATCGGGCCCGACGCATTGGGAACAACTCCTAGGTTGGTAATGAACTCCTTCATCCAGATTGCTTCATGTGCTGCCTCCGAGGCTGCCATGTACTCCGCTTCACATGTAGATCCTACCACGACGCTTTGCTTGCAACTGCACCAGCTTACTGCCCCACCATTCAAAATATACACGTATCTGGTTTATGACTTGGAGTTATCCAGATCTGTGTCGAAGCTAGCATCGACGTAACCCTTTATGACGAGCTCTTCGTCACCTTCATAAACGAGAAACATATCCTTTGTCCTTTTCAGGTACTTCAGGATATTCCTGACCGCTGTCCAGTGTTCCATGCTGGGATTACTTTGGTACCTTCCTACCATAGTTACGACAAGGTTTACATCAGGTCTGGTACATAGCATGGCATACATAATAGACCCTATGGCTGAGGCATAGGGGATGACACTCATCTTTTCTCTATCTTCTACCGTGGTCGGGCTTTGAGCTGAGCTCAATTTCACACCTTGCAATACATGCAAGAACCCTTTCTTGGACTGATCCATATTGAACTTCTTCAATATCCTATCAAGGTATGTGCTTTGTGGAAGACCTATGAGGCGTCTCAATCTATCTCTATAGATCTTGATGCCCAATATGTAAGCAGCTTCTCCAAGGTCCTTCACTGAAAAACACTTATTCAAGTAGGACTTTATGCTCTCCAAGAGTTCTATATCATTTCCCATCAACAGTATGTCATCTACATATAATATGAGAAATGCTACAGAGCTCCCACTCACTTTCTTGTAAACGTAGGCTTCTCCATAAGTCTGCATAAACCCAAACGCTTTGATCATTTCATCAAAGCGAATGTTCCAACTCCGAGATGCTTGCACCAGCCCATAGATGGAGCGCTGGAGCTTGCATACCTTGTTAGCATTCTTAGGATCGACAAAACCTTCCGGCTGCATCATATACAATTCTTCCTTAAGAAAGCCGTTAAGGAATGCCATTTTGACGTCCATTTGCCATATCTCATAATCATAGAATGCGGCAATTGCTAACATGATTCGGACGGACTTTAGCTTCTCTACGGGTGAGAAGGTCTCATCGTAGTCAACCCCTTGAACTTGTCGATAACCCTTAGCGACAAGTCGAGCTTTATAGATGGTAACATTACCATCCGCGTCTATATTCTTCTTAAAGATCCATTTATTTTCTATCGCTCGCCGATCATCGGGCAAGTCTGTCAAAGTCCATACTTTGTTTTCATACATGGATCCTATCTCGGATTGCATGGCTTCAAGCCATTTGTTGGAATCTGGGCCCGCCATCGCTTCTTCATAGTTCGAAGGTTCACCATTGTCTAACAACATGATTTCCAGGACAGGGTTGCCATACCATTCTGGTGTGGAACGTGTCCTCGTGGACCTACGAAGTTCAGTAGCAACTTGATCGGAAGTTCCTTGATCATCATCATTAACCTCCTCTGTAACCGGTGCAGGCACCACAGAAACATCTTCCTGTGCTGTGCTACTTTCCGCTTCAAGAGGCAGTACTTCATCAAGTTCTACTTTCCTCCCACTTACTTCTTTCAAGAGAAACTCTTTCTCCAGAAAGGACCCGTTCTTGGCAACAAAGATCTTGCCTTCGGATCTGAGGTAGAACGTATACCCAATGGTTTCCTTAGGATATCCTATGAAGACGCATTTTTCCGACTTGGGTTCGAGCTTTTCAGGTTGAAGTTTCTTGACATAAGCATCGCATCCCCAAACTTTTAGAAACGACAGCTTAGGTTTCTTCCCAAACCATAATTCATACGGTGTCGTCTCAACGGATTTGACGGAGCCCTATTTAAAGTGAATATGGCAGTCTCTAAAGCATAGCCCCAAAATGAGAGCGGTAGATAGGTAAGAGACATCATAGATCACACCATATCCAATAGAGTGCGATTATGATGTTCGGACACACCATTACGCTAAGGTGTTCCAGGCGGCGTGAGTTGTGAAACGATTCCACATTTCCTTAAGTGTGTGCCAAATTCGTGACTCAAATATTCCCCTCCGCGATCTGATCGTAAGAACTTTATCTTTTTGTCACGTTGATTTTCAACCTCACTCTGAAATTCCTTGAACTTTTCAAAGGTTTCAGACTTGTGTTTCATTAAGTAGACATACCCATATCTACTTAAGTCATCAGTGAGGGTGAGAACATAACGATTGCCACCGCGAGCCTCAATGCTCATTGGACCGCACACATAAGTATGTATGATTTCAAATAAGTTGATTGCTCGCTCCATTGTTCCGGAGAACGGAGTCTTGGTCATCTTGCCCATGAGGCATGGTTCGCACGTGTCAAATGATTCATAATCGAGATACTCCAGAAGTCCATCTGCATGGAGCTTCTTCATGCATTTGACACCAATGTGACCAAGGCGGCAGTGCCACAAGTATGTGGGACTATCATTATCAACCTTACATCTTTTGGTATTCACACTATGAATATGTGTAACATTACGTTCGAGATTCATTAAGAATAAACCATTGACCAACGGGGCATGACCATAAAATGACCATAAAACATATCTCTCATATAAATAGAACAACCATTATTCTTGGATTTAAATGAGTAGCCATCTCGTATTAAACGAGATCTAGATATAATGTTCATGCTCAAAGCTGACACTAAATAACAATTATTGAGGTTTAAAACTAATCCTATAGGTAAATGTAGAGGTAGCGTGCCGACGGCGATCACATCGACCTTGGAACCATTCCCGACGCGCATCGTCACCTCGTCCTTTGCCAGTCTCCGCTTATTCCGCAGCTCCTGTTTTGAGTTACAAATATGAGCAAACGCACCAGTATCAAATACCCAGGAGCTACTACGAGTACTGGTAAGGTACACATCAATAACATGTATATCACATATACCTTTGGTGTTGCCGGCCTTGTTGTCCGCTAAGTACTTGGGGTAGTTCCACTTCCAGTGACCATTTCCCGTGCAATAAAAACACTCAGTCTCAGGCTTGGGTCCATTCTTTGGCTTCTTCTCGGTAGCTTGCTTACTGGGCGTGACAACTCCCTTGCCGTCTTTCTTGAAGCCCTTTTTTACCCTTGCCTTTCTTGAACATAGTGGTTTTATTCACCATCAACACTTGATGTTCCTTTTTGATTTCCACTTCCGCTGATTTCATCATCAAATATACCTCAGGAATGGTTTTCTCCATCCCCTGCATATTGAAGTTCATCACAAAGCTCTTGTAGTTTGGTGGGAGCGACTGAAGGATTCTGTCAACGACCGCGTCATCCAGGAGATTAACTCCCAGTTGGGACAAGCGGTTGTGCAACCCAGACATTTTGAGTATGTGTTCGCTGACGGAACTATTCTCCTCCATCTTACAACTGTAGAACTTGTCGGAGACTTCGTATCTCTCGACCCGAGCATGAGCTTGGAAAACCATTTTCAGCTCTTGGAACATCGCATATGCTCTGTGCTGCTCGAAACGCTTTTGGAGCCCCAGTTCTAAGCTATAAAGCATGCCGCACTGAACCAGGGAGTAATCATCAACACGTGACTGCCAGGCGTTCGTAACATCTTGGTTCGCTGGGACAGGTGCTTCACCTAGCGGTGCTTCAAGGATATATGCTTTCTTGGCAGCTATGAGGATGATCCTCAAGTTCCGGACCCAGTCTGTATAGTTGCTACCATCGTCTTTCTGCTTGGTTTTCTCTAGGAACACGTTGAAGTTGAGGACAACTTTAGCGTGGGCCATTTGATCTACAAGACATATTGTAAAGATTTTTAGACTAAGTTCATGATAATTAAGTTCATCTAATCAAATTATTTAATGAATTCCCACTCAGATAGACATCCCTCTAGTCATCTAAGTGATACATGATCCGTGTCAACTAGGCCATGTCCGATCATCACGTGAGACGGACTAGTCATCATCGGTGAACATCTTCATGTTGATTGTATCTTCTATACGACTCATGTTCGACCTTTCGGTCTTTTGTGTTCCGAGGCCATGTCTATACATGCTAGGCTCGTCAAGTCAACCTAAGTGTTTTTGCATGTGTAAATCTGCTTGCACCCGTTGTATGTGAACGTTAGAATCTATCACACCTGATCATCACGTGGTGCTTCGAAACAACGAACTTTCGCAACGGCGCATAGTTAGGGGGAACACTTTCTTGAAATTATTATGATGGATCATCTTATTTATGCTACCGTCGTTCTAAGCAAATAAGATGCAAAAACATGATAAACATCACATGCAATCAAATAGTGACATGATATGGCCAATATCATTTTCCTCCTTTTGATCTCCATCTTCAGGGCGCCATGATCATCATCGTCACTGGCATGACACCATGATCTCCATCATCATGGTCTCCATCATCGTGTCTCCATGAAGTTGTGTCGCCAACTATTACTTCTACTACTATGGCTAACAGTTTAGCAATAAAGTAAAGTAATTACACGGCGTTATTCAATGACACGCAGGTCATACAATAAATAAAGACAACTCCTATGGCTCCTACCGGTTGTCATACTCATCGACATGCAAGTCGTGATTCCTATTACAAGACCATGATCAATCTCATACATCACATATATTTCATTCATCACATCCTTCATGGCCATATCACATCACACGGCATATGCTGCAAAAACAAGTTAGACGTCCTCTAATTGTTATTGCAAGTTTTTACGTGGCTGCTATAGGTTTCTAGCAAGAACGTTTCTTACCTACACCAAAAACCACAACGTGATATGCCAATTGCTACTTACCCTTCATAAGGACCCTTTTCATCAAATCCGATCCGACTAAAGTGGGAGAGACAGACACCCGCTAGCCACCTTATGCAACTAGTGCATGTCAGTCGATCAAACCTGTCTCACGTAAGCGTACGTGTAAGGTCGGTCCGGGCCGCTTCATCCCACGATGCCGCCGAAACAAGATAAGACTAGTAGTGGCAAGTAAATTGACAAAATCGACGCCCACAACAAACTTGTGTTCTACTCGTGCATAGAAACTACGCATAGACCTAGCTCTGATGCCACTGTTGGGGATCGTAGCAGAAATTATCTATGCATCACCAAGATCAATCTATGGAGTAACTAGCAATGAGAGAGAGGAGAGTGCATCTTCATACCCTTGAAGATCGCGAGTCGGAAGCGTTGCAAGAACGCGGTTGGAGGAGTCATACACGTAGCGATTCAGATCGTGGCCGAATCCGATCTAAGCACCGAACAACGGTGCCTCTGTGCTCAACACACGTGCAGCTCGGTGACGTCTCCCGCGCCTTGATCCAACAAGGAGGAGGGAGAGGTTGAGGAAGAAAGCTCCAATAGCAGCACGACGGCGTGGTGGTGATGGAGTGGCAGTTCTCCGGCAGGGCTTCGCCAAGCTCTTGCGGAGGAGGAGAGGTGTTGGGGAGGGGAGGGGCTGCGCCTTGGATGTTGTGTAGCAGCCCTCCCCTCACCCCTCTATTTATAGGGAGAAGGGGGAAGGGGGCCGGCCCCCTCTAGATGATATCTAGAGGGGGGGCGGCGGCCAAGGGGAGGGGGCTTGCCCCCCAAGCAAGGGGGGCGCCCCCTTTAGGGTTTCCTCCACAACCCTAGGCGCATGGGCCCAAGGGGGGGGGGGGTGGCGCGCAGCCATCTTAGGGGCTGGTTCCCTTCCCTCTACAGCCCACGAGGTCCTCCGGGACAGGTGGCCCCTCCCGGTGAACCCTCGGAACCCCTCCGGTGGCCTCGGTACAATACCGGTATGCCCTCGAATATTTCCGGTGACCATATGACAACTTCCCATATATAAATCTTCACCTCGGAACCATTCCGGAACTCCTCGTGACGTCCGAGATCTCATCCGGGACTCCGAACAACATTCGGTAATCACATACAAATCTTCCTTATAACCCTAGCATTATCGAACCTTAAGTGTGTAGACCTTATGGGTTTGGGTATCACGCAGACATGACCGAGACAACTCTCCGGCCAATAACCAACAGCGGGATCTGGATACCCATGTTGGCTCCCACATGTTCCACGATGATCTCATTGGATGAACCACGATGTCGAGGATTCAAATAATCCCGTATACAATTCCCTTTGTCAATCGGTACGTTACTTGCCCGAGATTCGATCGTCGGTATCCCAATACCTTGTTCAATCTTGTTACCGGCGATTCACTTTACTCGTTCCGTAATGCATGATCCCGTAACCAACCACTTGGTCACATTGAGCTCATTATGATGATGCATTACCGAGTGGGCCCAGAGATACCTCTCCATCATACAGAGTGATGAATCCCAGTCTTGATTCGTGCCAACCCAACAGACACTTTCGGAGATACCTATAGAGCACCTTTATAGTCACCTAGTTACGTTGTGACATTTGGTACACCCAAAGCACTCCTACGGTATCCGGGAGTTACACAATCTCATGGTTTAAGGAAATGATACTTGACATTAGAAAAGCTCTAGCAAACGAACTACACGATCTTGTGCTATGCTTATGATTGGATCTTGTCCATCACATCATTCTCCTAATGATGTGATCCCGTTATCAATGACATCTAATGTCCATAGTCAGGAAACCATGACCATCTATTGATCAACGAGCTAGTCAACTAGAGGCTCACTAGGGACATGGTGTGGTCTATGTATTCACACATGTATTACGGTTTCCGATTAATACAATTATAACATGAACAATATATAATTATCATGAACAAGGAAATATAATAATAACCATTTTATTATTGCCTCTAGGGCATATTTCCAACAATCCCTACCTAGCCCCCATTTTGGTGGTGTTTCTAGCATCGTCGGAGGGCATGTGGAGATTTGTCTCCAGCGGATCTTATGGGATTTGATCGGCATTTGTCTCGATGGATACACATGGTTCCAGTCTTTGTTTGTCTATGTTCGTGTGTTTACAATTTGGATCCTTCCCAGGGACGGAGCCAGGATTTGACCATAGGGGGGCCAAGAGACCATAACCAGAAAAAATAGTTAACATCGTTGATATATTGAATGCTTTTGATATATCTTACAATCAGTGGGGCAATGCAAATAGGTTACATTTCTATATTTTTTATAAATTCCGGTTCTTGACTACCTAGAAAATCAAATGTGTTATTTATAGACAAAAATATACCGTTTTCATCTTCATGACTATACAAATACAAACACAATTTATGAAAAATTATTTCTAAATAATACAACCAATGCATCATGACTAATTTGCAATACCTGTACGCGGGGATAAAAGAAGAAATTACCGACCTAACTAATTTTATCTAAATCATGAAATTACTGCTGCCTGATGTAGACCAGCGACACATATAATGCAAATCAACGAAGGAGAGACTCACCGTAGGATTTCACTGAGCATCGCCGCGGTCGCCGGACAGGGACGAAACGTGACTGCTTCGGCCACGACTACATGTGACTGTTTGTTCCAACGGATTACCGAAAAAGGCTTTCGCCCCGCTTTATATTATAAAGCCAACCGCCCAATAAGCATCCAACAAGATCCAACACACACCAAACACACACACACGGAGGTCCACAAGAGCCAAAATAGTACAACAAAGGGTCTCAGCTGAGGGCACAGCACAACAAGCCCTACATACAGAAAACGCAGGCCACAGTCCACATAGGGGCCAGGAGGCCTAGTCAGGCTCAGGAGGGGGGGTGTTCCAATGAATTACCAATCACCGTGCGTGCATTCAAATATTTGATCTCTGCAAAGGCTACCAACTGCCACTTCAGCAGAGGCGGAGCATGACACAAAATATATAGGAGGGGCCGACATTTAAAATGCGAAGCAAAGATAATCAAGCACAAATAAATACACGGTCTTTCAGACTTTATTTGTAGAGTCAAAAGAATTTGAGACCAGGGAAGGATCTTTTTTTTAGAGTCAAAAGAATTTGAACGCTGGGTGTTTTTTTTTCCCTGAGAATCGGAGTAATTTGAAGTTTCTTTTTTGAAATTTGGAGGTTGGTATTGGGCGTAGCTTGCTAGTGCATTGCCTGCACCATCTCTGTCACTCGGCATTGCCCAACACCAACATCGATGACCCACAAAAGAGCAAGGAGAGAGTTGATGACACTTGCTATCTGGCCCAGATAAACAATTCGGATGGAATGGATCACATGGGCATATGCTGCTAATTATTTTTTGCACTTTTGATAGACCGGGCCATGGCCCAGTATGGTCTCCAAGAGGATCCGCCAGTGCACTTCAGATCCACAATCCAGTACTTTACTACTGGCTGCTATACATCTCACATACTCTGTTTATAAAAACTTTCAAATATGCTAGGAGTGTATTGTATACCTCGCTTGCTTGAACTAACATCGATGTAGTTATTTTGTTTCTAGGTAGTCTCTCTCTGGACTCGTGCTCTGGATTCAACTCGTAGTGCAATGAGCAGGCAAACGTTTGATGGCATTGGCTCCTTCATTGTCCCTCTTCACCAGTCTTGTTCAAATTGGTGCTGGTCTGATTCTCCATCGGATGAGCAATGAAGTAGGAGCGCACCGCCGGCGGCGAGCTTTCTCGTCCCCACAGTTGTCAGAGGAGAGTATTATCAAGGGTATGTGATGGGGGAGTTCTTGTGACCGGCCCCAAAGGGAGAAGCACGCTGCCGGTGCGTGCTCGCGCGCTTTGAGAGGAGGAGCGTGAGCTCCGCCGCATCGGCCGCCTGCGCGGGCTCACAGTGCTCCGTTCTGTGTTTTGGCGCCAGAAGACGATACCGAGGTGTGTTTTGGCGCCAGAATGGCTGGGGAGATGGGTTGGGTGAGGAACTCCGTTGGGTGAATGGTCGTCGTAAGGAGCCGGTTCCCACTCAGGGCCTCTTCTGAACCTTTCCAGCTCTCAGCTTCACAAACTCCAGATAGAAAACGAGGGGAGCAACTAATTAATGAGCGCTCCTTCGGGAGCCTCGCAACGATCAGCGCCACTTGACGCGTTCTCAGCCATTCGCCATGTGTCGCGCTTTCGGCACTTCCTTCGGATTTTTTTTAATTTTTCCGCACGCGTTTTTGGCTTTTAAAGGTTTTTTTGACGTTTTGGTTTTCCACCGGTCTTTCCTAGCTTTTCGACAAAAAAAATTTTAAAAAAAAATTTGCGCAAAAAAACGCATTTTTTTTCGCGAGAGTCACGGTTTTGTTTTCGCAAGAGGCACGTGCCTCTTGGAAACGAAAAAAAAACGTGTTTTCTGTTTTTTTTCCCCTTTCGCGAGATACACGGTTTTGCTTCCGCGAGAGGCACGGTTGTGCTTTCACGAGAGTCACGGTCGTGCCTCTTGGAAACGAAAAAAAACACGGTTTCTATTTTTTTCTTTCGCGAGAGGCACGGTTTTGCTTCCGCGAGAGATACGGTTGTGCTTTCGCGAGAGTCACGGTCGTGCCTCCTCGAAAACGAAAAAAACACATTTTCTGTTTTTTTTCTTTCGCGAGAGGCGCGGTTTTGCTTCCGCGAGAGGCACGATTGTGATTTCGTCGGAGGCACGGGCGTGCCTCTTTCGAAAAGGAAAAACCCGTGCTTCCGGTTCGGTTTTTTCGTCCAGTTTTTTCATCGGTTTTTTTCATTAAAAAAAAGTTCATCAAAACCTATCAACATAGGATCTAGTTTTGAAGATCTCGGCGCGAGGAATCCAAAGGCGAATGCGGTTCAAGATTTGAACACACGATTTAAGAGATAAAACATTTTGAATAAACGGATCTACGAAAAAAGGGAAAACTCTCATGTTGCGACAAGTGGCGCACATATAGCGCGCCACTTGTCGCAACCGTGGAAAGTTGGAGTGATCTCCGCAAGGAGTATTCAGGCTGGTTGTAATGGTAGTATCATAGCTAGTATCATACATGCCAACTAGGCAATTTTGATGAGGTGTCATAGCATTAAATGAAGAAAAAGAGGGTGTAGTATCATATCATGATACCGTATCATATTAAATGCTATATTACTTTGTGTCATGCATGGCAATAAATAGAGTACTACATGATACTAATATACTTCCTCCATTCCTAAATATAAGTCTTTGTAGAGATTACACTATGAACCACATACGGATGTATATAGATGCATTTTAAGTATAGATTCATTCATTTTGCTCCGTATATAGTCCACCTAATGGAATCACTAGAAAGACTTATATTTCGGAAGGAAGGAAGTATGATACTATGCATTAGGGAGGTAGTATCATACGCTAGTATCATATGCATGATACTAGTATATGATACTCTCCGTTACAACCAGCCTTAATTAGGATTTCGAAAAACGATGGGCCGTAGTGCATTTTTGTGTAGGAAGGAAAACCGAGCTTCGCAAATGAACGGAATCTGGAGTTCCTCGTATTTACGACAAATTGCCACCGCCCAGGAAATCGATTCACGCTGACCCACCCACGGCCCGGGCACAGAACCGAGCGAGCCCCTCTCTCTCGAACCGTTGCAAAAGTTTACGAACCAACCCTCTGTATCAACCTGCAGCAGAGCCCTCGCCGCCGCCGCCGCCCGCGCGGAGCTAGAAGCGGGAGTGGAGGGGGCAAAACAGTCCCACCATGGAGTACGTCAACCCTCTCACGGGCTTCCGCGTCGACGGCCGCCGCCCCAACGAGGTCACGCCCCTCTCCTCCCTGCCTCGCCTTCCTCTGCTTCACGCTCGGATGACTCTGATTCTTGGCGGCCGGTGTCTCGCAGATGCGGCAGCTCAAGGGCGAGGTCGGCGTCGTCTCCAGGGCCGACGGCTCGGCGCTCTTCGAGATGGGCAACACCAGGGTCATCGCCGCTGTCTACGGGCCCCGAGAGGTAGTCCATGTCCCCCGTCTTGCTCGACCAGAGCCTGTTGCACGCCAACTGTTCGATGCAGTGTCTGCTAGGGAGTAGCGAGAGTTCATAGTTCTTAGTTAAGTTTTGGAATCAGGATGGTGATTTTGAGAGTGCAGACGACATGTTTGATGGAATGCCTATCAACGGTTCTTTTCCCAAGTTCATGCAGCACGTTTCATGTACTGTCTATGAAAGGATTTACTTTCTAGTTGGTGCGCTGCTAAGACTAACTACATGGAGTAACTTTTCTCAAAGTGCGTGATGAAATGGCACAGTAGTCGTTCATGTTGGAGATGCTACGGCAGAATTGTATCCTTCTGGTGTTTTGATAGTGGCAACGTGTTCTAGGAAAGCTGTGCCAGTTGAAGATGGGGAGTTATTCCACAGGGCCTAGGGCGGCTTTCCATGTGTAGCTATGATATTGTTTTTTCATACCAGTCACAGTCAGTATTCCTCAATATGAATGGCTAACAAATCCCAGCGTTAAACACAATCTTATATCTGCTTGTTTCACTCATTCAGATCCAAAACAGGAGTCAGCAACAAAACAGTAAAGAGGCTTTGGTAAGTTTATTTTCCCAAGTGCACCGTGTATTAAAGCTTCTCTTGTTAGGATGCGCTCCTGAGAAATGTGTCTGCAGGTGCGTTGTGAGTATAGAATGGCAGAATTTAGCACTGGGGATCGAAGGAGAAAGCCAAAAGGTGACAGGTATGTTCCAGCTTGAGGAGGAAGAACTGATGAAAATAACTTAACCACTGACTATCGTGGATTCATTTATTATCAGTACATGCTTTCGACTTGACAGGTTTTCATATCGTTATTTCGAGGCTTCATTTTCTCCATGTTATGTTTCTTCTAATATTTCCGTTGTCATTATCATTTTCTGTATTGGGGATTGTACTTTTGAATTATGTCTGATTTTTTTCTTAATGGGATCATGTTGAGAGCTTTTTGGGCCGGTAAGGTGACCAAATATTGCAATGCCATTAAAGTAGAAGTTCAGGAATTTCCTCGTGTGAAATGAAACAGACAGTGCTAATGTATAGCTTAGTTTATTCATTTCAGTATTTTCATTATTGTTGTCTGTGTTGGGGACTGTTATTTTTGAATTGTGTCTGAGTTGTTCTTAAAGGGGAAAGGTCCTCAAAACTAAGGGTGGGTGTCATCTCAAGAGCTTTTTGGGCCAGTAATGTGACCAAATGTTGCAATGGAATTAAAGTAGAAGTTCAGAAACTTCCTCATGTGAAAATAAAACAGACAGTGCTAATGTATAACTTAGTTGATTCATGTCAGTTGTAGTCTACTTAATTTTTCAATTCCTGCACAACTATATAGTAATATGGTGAATCTATAACTTTGTGACAGGCGATCAACAGAAATTTCTCTTGTTATTCGACAAACAATGGAGGCAAGCATATTAACACATTTAATGCCACACTCACAGGTGAGTCATCTAACAAGTCGAGTTGCAAGAAACCTCTATCCTAAATTATAAACAGGACCCACTTTGAATGCTTACTGTGTTTATTTATAGATTGACATATTTGTCCAAGTTCTTCAAGCTGATGGTGGTAAGTGCACTGTCTTTGAATATTTCAGATCCATCTCTAATCTGCATGCACTTCTATAACTATTTGTAGAACCTACTTCATTTCCTTGCCAAACCAAAGGCACATGACACAAGCCTACTTTTTTGTCCAGAGGCTGTGTAAATATTTTACATAATAAACATGCATTTTCTTGTTTCCATTACCCAATCCCGCTATGGCATAGTGTTATTTTTGTCTACTTCGAAACGATTGTAGCATTAGTGGTAGTAAATATGGCACAAGTTTCTATCTTGATCATGACTGCGTGTCTAACAGGAACCAGGTCTGCATGCATCAATGCTGCAACTCTAGCACTTGCAGATGCTGGGATTCCAATGCGAGACATAGTCACTTCTTGCAGTGCTGGGTATCTGTGTTCTACTCCTTTGCTTGGTAGGGGGCCTATTTTCTGTTCTCACATCTATGACAAAGCAAAGAATCATCTCAGACAAAGAGGCCCTCAACCATTCTAATATGTTATTTCAGATCTGAATTATATAGAAGACAGCGCTGGAGGCGCGGATGTCACTGTTGGCATTCTTGCAAAGATGGACAAAGTGACTCTTCTGCAGGTTACAGAACTATCATAAACTTTGATTGCTCCAAATTTCAGGGTCTCCCTAGCCCGTGCCTCATCTGCAACACAAACTTTCTGATGCGACACATTTCTTATGTGCTTAGTTTGCTGCACGACATCATTCATTCACAGTAACACTAATGCTCAAAAGATGATTTTCAGATGGACGCGAAACTACCAATGGATACATTTGAGACTGTGATGGACCTTGCAACTGAAGGGTGCAAAGCCATCGCAACCTACATCCGAGAGGTTAAGAACCGTTCCTTATCCTCGGCCGCCCTTGCTCAATTACATCTTCCCCAAACTTGTCATCCTACCATTGGGCACACTGAAACCTTATTGTTGTGTACACCAATGATTTTCCCATTGTATGAAACCTGAATGCTGATTGGTTGTGTTGTGATGCTGAAATAGGTGCTATTGGAGAACACGAAGCAGCTGGAGTGTCAGCGAGGCTAGTTAAACCTAGCAGGTGGAGGCTATTGAACGAGAGCCTGTGGCACTTGAAGGCGGGTCTGTTGTGTAACGCTGATTGATGGCTTATCTGCCTAGCAGAGCTAGCATTGAGAGAAAAAAATGACACTGAACCTGTCAAAGATAGCTGGACCATCATTTTCCCTCCTAACGTACATGCTGTAGCGCGCAGGAGATGACATCTTGATTATGTAAAACTTTGATGTTGAACTTGGTATCCATGTTGTACTTTTGAAAATGTTTTAACATGGTGCAAATTTAACTAAGGTACATACATCCCCAGGTTGACATGTTGTGAAAGCATTTCTACTCCCTCCGTCTAGATGTATAAGTCACCTTACGAAAACCAAATACTCCCAAAACACTTAGGCGCAGTGCATTAATTCGCACCTCCTTTATTGTTTTTGGCATGAATAAAGGAATCGACCAATAAGAGATGTGGGGTGTGTATTCTTTTAATGACTTGAGACTACCAAACACGATATGCAGTGATCAGTTCATTACATACCGTGCTACTAATTAGCAAATAAAAATTAAGTTCTTTTGTTTTTCCCTCCGTCTTGGTTGCGGTGCATAACCTAAGATGACTTATGCACCTAGACTTTCCCTCCGCCTTGGTTGCGGTGCACAATCTAAGATGACTTTTATGCACCTAGACGGAGGAAGTACCTCATTTATGATGGAAGGTGAAAATTTGTTTGACTGAAAAACGCTTATAGAAGAAAGCATATGTATGCTGCTATCATTCTGCCTGCATCATCACCAAATGGCAACGCAGCTCGAGCACACCATTTTGCTGGCTGTAGTCAAATAGTACCTCCATTTTTTATGTACTCCATGCATATTAGCTTTGACTTAAGTCAAACTTTATAAAGTGTGATCAAGTTTGTAGAAAACAATATGAACATTTACAATAACATTAGTTATATGATGTGAAAATATATGCAATGATGAATTGAGTGGTATTGATTTGGTTGTGTATATGTTATATTTTTCTACAAACTTGTTGAAATTATATAAAATTTGACTTTAGACAAACCTAATATACGGATTAAATGAAAACAGAGGGAGTATTATTCTGCCATGAAAAAACAAAAGGAGCTATAATAAATACGTCAGTTTCGTTCACAACAATGGAGCCAAAGTTACAACATGACACATCTCTACATAATGTATATCAATAAGGTTTGAATCAACAGAGCAACAATATACTGAACTGATGATATGGACACAAAGGGAAAAGCAAGCACACTATGAAACCGGCACGCATGCCGCCGAATTAGCTTTGGGCTGAGGCTGCTTGATTCCTGACAGGAAACGCCGACATTGTAGCATTATTCTCCTGGCTCGTGGCGTCCATGCTAGCATGTCGCATGAACTCCTCAGGCGTCATGTGTGTGCCATGGCAAGCACACACGATCTTCACTTCGTTTTTGCCGAAGTTGTATGTTACGCCCGATATGGTCCTGCCATTTGGCCCGGTTGTGGATACCCAGGGAAGATCAGGGTATGATCCGGACCCTCAGAATTTGACGTTCGGGGCAATGCCCGGCCTTATACCAGAGCCCCAGCCCATGAGAGGCAATACCTTCTCGACAACCCTACCATCCTCCAAAAGAGCAGAGGAGGACGTGCCAGCCTCTGCAGTTCATACAGAAGAGAAAGGGAAACGATAAACTTTCCAAATTTTAAACGAACAAAAGGTATATCTGTGCGCACAAGAAGCTTAATGAGGAATTACTTTTCAACCATGTTCATTTTACCTTGCTAGATTACAGGAAAGCACTTGCATATCAAGAAGTGACTGTACTGCTCACAGATACTCCATCTGAACCATAGTAAATATCGAAGTGTTGAACTAAGGTTGAACTAACCTTAGTTCAAAACTGCGACACTTATTTTGGATCGGAGGGAGTAGTAATTAAAGTGGTTCTAAATTAGATGAGCTAACTACACACCTCCAGATTGCTTCCATCTTACCAAACTAAAGGAGAAACTAATAAACAAGGACATTTGGGACTGGACAGTAGACTAAAACTCTTCACTGAAATATCCAGACCAAGTATTTCAACTCAGTGTTCTTACCTAACCTAACAAATACAGATGTCATTTAGAGAGGTAGACACATATAGGAGTCATTTTATGGCATATATTAGAGTACCGTAGCAACATAACCTTTTCCTCTTTATTTGCACATAAGTAGAGTATTACTAGGTGAACTAACCTTGAGGTTTCTTTCCATCATCAGCTTGTTTGGCTCCTGCTCATTCGGCTTGCTTTGCAGCAAAGGAAGAAATAGCCTGAGGCGGAGTACCAAATGCCCATGAAGAGCTCATTTCAAGTATTGGTACATGACCTGTTGGGTAACCAAAAGAAACCTGGGACGCACCACCCATCGTCTGGACAACTAGTCCATTGTTTACGGGTGGCCTCAATTGCACTGTATACATTGGAGGAAAATTGGATGCATTAGTTATGCATAGGGGTGCTGAACCTAAGTCTGGCCTTGATATCGCGCGGTCACTACATTCGATGCTTGTAAGGGATTTCCATGCAACAACTTTCCAAAGCTAGATTCACTACCTAAAAAGCTCGGTTGCCTCTTTCCTTGAAATCCACCTGCAGCATCATCACTGGATCTCTTTATATCAGATCCTCTATTTACCACATAGCCCTTGGCACTGTCTTCACGCTGTGCAACCAACCAAGAGTTTGAGCCTTCTGCTTTCGATTCTGCAACATCCTCATTTTCACTAGTTGAACCATCATCTGTGCTAATTGAAATTGGTGCATTTTTCACACCTCCTTCAGAGCTCTTACTGAATGCGTCAGGCTGGTCAGCAGCAGAATGATGCTTCTTCTGAAAACTTGTCTCTTCAAAAAGCAACTTTCTTTTACTTGAGACTGGCATGTTTTCCTCGGAATTATTTCCAATATTATTTGGAGTTCGCCCCTCTTGATACTGGGGAAGCTGAGATTGGTGGGCCATTAGTTCACTGGATCCATCTGCCACTGGAGCAGAGGAGCCCCCGTGCTGTCCCCAGAAGTTCCCAAACGGCGGGGTAGTAGGGCTCTACCTCTGCTTGCTACTGTGTTCCTGGTTCTCAGCAGTTGCTTGATAGTAATGCGCAAAAGGAGCGTCGAGAGGTTGCAAGACACCTTTTCTACTTCTCTCTTCCACTTGAGGTTCTGCCTTAGGCTCTAGAGAAGCATCTCTTGCCTTAGACTTCCCAGAAGACCCACCACCCAAAGAGAGGCCCAAACTAAGCTCAAGGCCATCCTCTGTTTCTAGTTTCTGGTGATCGTATGGTTAAAACATGATTCTTTAGCATATAACACTAGACTGCCTCGAGTTATAATTATCCCATTTAGGTAGTCATCTCTGCAATGTAACAATATTATAGTAAGGATATGCCATCATGTCTGTCCATGACAATAAAGAAGTAGGTGTATATAGAAGCACAAAAACATAGCAATCCATCATAAGAAAAGATGCTAAACGTCTATGAAGCACCAATACATCCAGGTCTGGTATGTCCATTACAATACGCAACCGATACGCCAGATACACGTATCCCCAGAGTGACCCGGGTAGACGATACGGCCATCGGCACACTGCCGGGATGTCGGGACACAGTAAGCCCAGTACATACCCAGTCCTAAACCAACCAACCAGCTCTCTCTCTCCCTCTTTATTCGCTCAGTTGACTAGGGCAGCAGATTGGATCAAGAGCAACTGGGCGACAGCACGAGCACGCCTCCGCCTGGATTCGCCTCGCTGCAGTCCAAAGTCACCACTATACTTTGCTGTATAATACTCCTGCTGACCTACAGATGTTGCTGCTGTGTTGGCTAGGGAGTGGCACACCGACATGGCATCTGGAGGCAGTGGCATCCCAGGCAGCCAATCTTCAGTTGGTGAGAGTATATTAAACAACAATATCAGTGTTGATATTGAAGAGACTGGGGCTGGTATTGTCAATCAGAAATTTTGGTTCTGAAGCTACTCTTGAAGCTTATGATCTGAAAATCATAGGGAAATTATTTTGTTCTATGTTACTGGCGCTGTGCTGCAGTTTTGCCCAACTTGTGTTTGTTTTTATGTCTAAGAGGGGATATGTGCTTTCCAGAATAAACTCATATGCATTCCCTACGTTGATTGCTCCTAAATTCTATGACGCGTTTGCAGGTTTGCCGCTTTGCTTCGTTAAATCGGTATACAATTTTGGTAGAAGCTCTTTTCTTATTATGTTGTCTGTAATTAGTTTGGTAGATTATTTCTGTAGCTGCATTTTAAATACAAACAGGAGTTTGTGAAGAAACAAAATTGTGGCATATGTTTAAAATCTAAAAGTTTTGAAATAAGTCCCAAAAACTTTCCGATGAGATACTACTAGCATATTGTTCTATTTACTAGATAATGGTGCTCGCAAATATTGGACTGTTACTGCTAAGTAGTGTATTCAGTGGCTCAATTAATGGATCTATGGTCTTAGATTTAAAAACAATAATCGTTTTGACGATAAGAAAAAGTTTATGTTTTAACTACTGAATGATACAAAGGTTAAATTTCTTAATGAGATGCTTTCACATATCGTGTCACTAAATTTGAAAGCACACAATAGTTTTTTCCCCATAGCAACGCATGTGTATATGTGCTATATTTATAATAATTTTTTTACTTATTTATGACTTATTTTGTCAACATAAAAATTTAATGAGTATATTTTCTACTGTACTTAGCATATTTCACGAGAAGGTGTAGCTAAATATTAACATAAAATATGCTATATACAATTCTAATATTTAAGATTGCTATAAAATTTGCATGAAATCAAAACAATATTATGTGACAATAGTTATGTATTTTTTTAATTTTTCTAATAAAAACACTCATTCAATTGAATGTCTTATGTCAAAATAAACAACAAAGCTAAAGCTCATTCTTCTATGGATTAATATGTATCACTCAATGTATTAGTCGGCATGCATGTGTTGATATCCAACTTTTAAATATCTAGACCGAGAGTTCTTACTGTACATTGTCCAACAAATATCTTGATAAATTTGTCTAGAATGTATGATTGTCACAAATATATAATGGAAATAACATCAATTTCATAGTTTCGAGAAAGCTAAGGCCACTTATAATGGTGCTACCTTCGCAGTGTAGGATGATTGTTGAAGTACGAGAGAGAAGAAAAAAAAGGTCTTCCTTAGTTAAGAGGTTATCTTTAAGGAAGATATGGGAACTGCTAGGCATCATACTACTGATGCCTTACATCTCATCAGACTAGCTCTCCCTGAAAAGGAGGTGATCCAGCCGCACCTTCCAGTATGGCTACCTTGTTACAACTTCACTCCAGTCGCAAGCCTAGCCTTAGACACCCCCTCCTTACGGTTAAGGGTAATGATTTCAAACATGTCTAGCTCCTATAGTGGGACAGGCAGTGTGTACAAGGCCTGGGAACAGATTCACCGCCGTATGGCTGACTGGCGATTACTAGCGATTCTAGCTTCATGCAGGCGAGTTGTAGCCTGCAATCCAAATAAGAAGGGTTTTTTGGAGTTAGCTCACCCTCATATACAATCTGAGGGGGTGTGTTGTACGGGCGCGACCCTTACAAAGGAGGGCAATCAATGACAGTTACCAAACATAAGTCAGTTGCTAATAAGCAGGGATTATCCCTTAATTATCCTAATTAATTTATTCCTAACAAATCCTATTCTCCTCCTTTAGCAAAGAATAGTTATTGGCATGGACCAACAAAGCTCGAGTGACGTCGAGGCTGGAGCCAGTGATGATGTAGCTCACCGACTGCGTGGGTGGATGCGAGGATGAGACTTGGAGGCAATGCTGACACCTAAGCCCTTACGGACTTAGATGGATGGTTAGGATGCGGCGGGCTGACAAAGGAGGTGCTACGTGCACAGGGATAGGGTGTTTTTTAGAGAACGTCGACACTTTATTTATCAAGCAACATAGTTACAAAGAGAATCCTAGATACAATCCGGAGTAGAATGAAAAACGCACAAACCACTAGAGTTCATACAAGACTTAGCTAAAACATTGGACTGCCGACGAAAACTACATACGTGAATCCTAAAGCACCAACTTTAATGTCCATCACCACTGAGCCCACTAGCGAACGATAACGGATAGGAGAGTTTACCCTCTGCACCAAGGATAGAAAGTTGGAGGCGAATATCACTGATAGGTCTCCAACGTATCTATAATTTATGAAGCATTCAAGCTATTATATTATCTATTTTGGATGATTATGGGCTTTATTATACACTTTTATATTATTTTTGGGACTAACCTATTAACCGGAGGCCCAGCCCATACTGCTGTTTTCTTGCCTATTTCAGTTTTTTGAAGAAAAGGAATATCAAACGGAGTCCAAATGCACTACAAAAAAATACACTTCCGTGATGATACGTGTTTGTCACAGTAGGTCGCGTTTTTTGTCATGCATGTACATCCATGACAAATTTATGACAGAATCAAGATAGTCATACCTGTGCTGTCGTAGAAGTGTTCCATGACATTACCAAAATTATCATCATGGAAGTGTCCACTTCCATGACGATAAATCGTGCGTCACAGAAGTGCTTTCGTCAAGGGTGACCGACACATGGCATCCACCGTAACGGAACACCGATAAGCTATCGGGTCGAGTTTTGGATCCGATAACCCATTAATAGCCCCGACCAATGGAGATTTTTCACGTGTAAAATCATCATTGGCTGGAGGAAACACGTGTCGGCTCACCACTGGGACAGATGTCATCCGCTCATTAGACCGAAGGCGCCTATGATACGGCGACACGTGGCACGACCCAACAGAGGCCCATTCCTGTGAAAAGGCCGGCCCGTTTGACTTGGTCAAAAGGTGGCGGGTCGGCCCATGGAAAGCCTGTTAACAGCCTGTTTGCATATAGCCCATTTACAGCCCGCTAACCCAGGACCCGTTACGCCCTATCCGAATCAGGCCCAGTAGCGTCATCTGGGCCATCCAATATGATTCCAGCCCGTTTTAACTTCCGGCCCATGTGTGGCCCATGACTTCTTTCGGCCCATATGAGGC
This sequence comes from Triticum dicoccoides, assembly GCF_002162155.2. Lineage (NCBI taxonomy): Eukaryota > Viridiplantae > Streptophyta > Magnoliopsida > Poales > Poaceae > Triticum > Triticum dicoccoides. Next base: position 105,391,420 of record NC_041383.1, read on the forward strand.
CCTTTGTAACTCTTGGCCCATTAACGGCCCGTGGTGAAACTGCCCTGTAATGAACAGTGTATCACGTTATACCCATTAACGGCCCGTTATTTCATTGGGCCGTTTCCATCCCAAGTTGTCTTTCGGCCTTCTCAGGGCCCATTGATTCTTGGGCTCATTTACAGCATTCGGTTACATACGACCTGTTACTGTCATTTTCTGCTTGTGGGCCAAATTCAACCCGTCGTTACAGTCGCCCCGTTTGCGGACCGTTAATACGTTGGGCCATTTTCATGTAAAAAAACCAGTTGGGTTGTTTTCATAGAGTTATCAAATACGGCCTATTAACGGCCCGTTATGGTCCACGAATAGTACGGCCCATGATTGGCGAAATGATGATACGCCCCGTAGAAGGCCCATGGATCCTACGGCCCGTATGAGGCCCATGGATAGTACGGCCCGTAGAAGGCCCATGGATCGTACGGCCCGTAGAAGGCCCATGGACCCTGCGGCCCGCAGAAGGCCCATGGACCCTATGGCCCGTAGAAGGCCCATGGACCCTAAGGCCCGTATAGAAGGCCCATGGACCCTAAGGCCCGTATAGAAGGCCGATGGATCCTACGGCCGGAAGAAGGCCCATGGATCATACGGCCTGCATGAGGCCCATGGTTACAACAGTCCGTGTGTTGCCATGATTATTTTGGCCTAGTTACCAAAAATAGGCTATTGTGACTACAAGCAAACAACAAAACAAGACAATAAGGAAATAAATAAGCAAGCAATTAACGCTAGCCTATTACCGCTATTACACATATTACATCCACTGGGCATCAAAGTTCGCCACCAGTGCAAATATAGGGAACAAAGCAGCACATTACATACACTGGCCGTCAATATTGGCCACTAGTGCAAATAAACGCGGCAGCAAAACAAGAGCATAACTGAAACAACTTCAGAAGAGCTCAAGAAACGTTATCCTGGGTATCCACCATGCTGGCAATAAGCTTAGCAAGCTGATTAGCTTTGTCCTGTTTGGCGCTAAAATCCTACAACGCTTGCTATTGCACCAGAAAGTATGCATCTGAATGCTTCAGGGACTTCCGCAGTCCTTTCGCTTATTGGCACAGCACAGCTGATCGATGTCTTTCAGCTTGTAGTTGAGACTCAAGAAACTGAACTGATTCAGACAGTGAGTTTGAATAGCTTGTGCAAGCGGTAGTGGCCAGTAACTCGAACACTAAACCAAGACAGGTGAAAGAACATGCGGTGCCCCCATGTTTGGTTTTGGTAATTGATGACAATCTCTATGGACTAATGGTTACCTTGAGTTATATTTGAAGGTTTTGTCCATAGGTTTTTCTTGAAGTCCATGTGTTGGTTTCAAGGAGTTTATGAGTTGACCAAGGCGCTATTAAGGAATTATCCAAAGATTGGTCATGTGAGTGTTGAGCTTATTGCAAGCATGTCTTTAAGAAGAAGATTGTGTGATCATTCATGTTTACCTTCAAGACATCATCCAAATGAAGAGAGTTGGAAAGATTCAAGGTTGATCAAGACTAAGTCAAAGAATGAATCAAGTTGATCAACACACAAAGCATAGAAGATGTACCGAAAGGGATCAAGCGATCCCATGGTATGGTAAGCATGGTCAATTACGCTTTGTGTACTAACCCATGGTCTTCGTGAGAGTTCTTTGTGGGGTTAGGTTGCGGTGTGCAAGTTCAAGTAGGATCATCATGAAGAGATCATATGCTTGAAGCTTGCCGTCCATTGTGGCGACAATGGACTTGTAAAGATCTGCTGAAGAGTGGTTCACCCATAGTGGAGTATGAGGGAGCAATCAACTAGTCTTCATCGAGCCAACGCAACCAAGAAAGGTGGTCCAACTTGAGGGAGTCAAGATCGTCATCATCTAGCTCAAGTGGACCATGTTCATGGCAAAGGTTTGCCCTTGATAGGTTTTCTATTTTACCGGTCTCATGGTAGTTGTGGGAGACCGGGTTATAGGATCGATTGCCGTACTATCAAGGGGGGCTCTTGATGAGTTGCTTGATCGTATCGTTCGTAGAGAGCTCAAACCATTGCATCCTTGCATCATCTTTATTGGTTCTTGTTTGGTTCTTCTCCTTGTGTGATTTGAAGCTTTTGGTCATGTTCATGACAAGCTCGAGTTCATCGAAAATGGAGTTCACATGCATCTTCTATGATGTTTTTGATGTTGGAGGGTATGCCGGTTCTTCTCTGTTGGAGGTGTCACTCCTTTGTTTGCTAAGCATACCTCCCCTGCCTCTTCTTCGATGTTTTGATGCTACTCATTGTCTTGTTTCAAACAAGCTTGAGTTTTCTCAATTCAGAGCTCATTTGCAGAAGTTATGGCAGTTCTGGTTTCCTTGGAGTATTCTTTGTTTTTGCGGTAGTGGCTTAAGGATGGCGCCAGCGGTAGTACTGCGGTCCACAGCGGTAGTACCGCTGAAGCTCTCAAGCGGTAGTACCGCTCCCAGAGCGGTAGTACCGCTCCCCAAGCGGTAGTACTGCTTGTGGTCTTCGACCGTAGTACCGCAGTGGTTCCGAGCTACTACCGCCTCGATTCGAGACTGTCGTTTTTCGTGTCGGGTTTTACGGTACTAAGTGCGGTAGTAGTGGCGGTAGTATCGCTCCAAGCGGTAGTACCGCGCCTACTCCCACGGTAGTACCGCTCTGGGGCCAGGGCCCTGACCTCCTCGTCAGCGCGGCAGTACCGTTGGGTGAGAGCGGTAGTACCGCCCTCAGCGGTAGTACCGCCCTGCCCAAGCGGTAGTACCACTCTGTGCGTGGCTGTTCAGTGGGGTAACGGTTGGATTGGTTCCCCCACTATATAAAGAGGTCTTCTTCCCAAATGAACCTCATCCCTTGAGCTCGTGTTCTTCCCCCATTGTTGACCTTCTTCGAGCTTGCTAACTCTCAATCCCTCCATGGATTCTTGCTAGTTTTTGAGGCAAAAGAGAGAGGAGATCTAGATCCACGTTTCCACCAATCACTTTCTCCTCTAAGTGAGGGGAACCCCTTGGATCTAGATCTTGGAGTTCTTCGTGTTCTTCTTTCGTTCTTCCTCTCATTTTCCTCCCTAGCATTAGTTGCTTTGGTGGGATTTGGGAGAGAAGGACTTGGGCACTCCGTGTGCCCTTGCCATTGCATTTGGTGCATCGGTTTGAGTTCTCCACGTGATACGTGGAAGTTACAAGTTGAGAAGCTTATTACTCTTGGGTGCTTGGTGCCCTTGAGCTTGTTCATCTTGGGTGCTTGGGCGCCCTAGACGGTTGGTGGTGTTCGGAGCTCAATCATTGTGGTGTAAAGCTCCGGGCAAGCATTGGGGTCTCCAATTAGGTTGTGGAGATCGCCCCGAGCAATTTGACGGGTACCGGTGACTGCCCCCAAGGGTTGCCAAAGTGTACGGGTTCGGTGACCGCCCCCAAGGGTCGCCATTTGTACGGGTTCGGTGACCGCCCTCAAGGGTCCCTTAGTGGAATCACGGCATCTTGCATTGTGCGAGGGCGTGAGGAGATTACGGTGCCCCTAGTGGCTTCTTGGGGAGCATTGTGCCTCCACACCGCTCCAAACGGAGATTAGCATCCGCAAGGGTGTGAACTTCGGGATACATCGTCGTCTTCGCGTGCCTCGGTTATCTCTTATCCGAGCCCTTTACTTATGCACTTTACTTTGTGATAGCCATATTGTTCTTTGTCATATATCTTGCTATCACATAGTTGCTTATATTGCTTAGCATAAGTTGTTGGTGCACATAGGTGAGACTAGTTGTTTTAGGTTTTGTGCTTGACAAATTAACCGCTAGGTATATTCCGCATTTGTTCAAGCCTAAACCATGATTATTTTAAAACGCCTATTCACCCCCCCTCTAGGCGACATCCACGATCTTTCAACAGGACTTTGGGGTTGTCTCGCTGTCTTCAAGATAGTCTTCCTTAGTTGTTTTATTAGCTTTGTTGGAGACCAACAAGGATGTGTCACTATCCTGAACCTTATCTGCATTGTAAAAGAAGAAACAAGCAGACACATAACAAGTTTAGCATGTAGTAGTATATGAAACTCATTTCGGTGAACCAGTTCATTAGTAAGGTGGACATGATTAAACTACCAAGTCTTCTATTGCCAAGTACTAGTACATAATAAAAGCATCAAACAAACATATATCTATGTCCTATGGTCACTGCATTGTCTTGCCAAATCAAAATAGAGTCACGGTTCAAATCATATCAGTTCAAGACAAAGCAGCAGTGAAATAATACAAAGCGTGGGAAACTACACGGCACAACAAGATTTCAGATGGGTACCACGGGTCTACATGTACAACAACACTATTGGCTCTATTGTGATGATAGTAATGTGCATGATATGAAAGTCAACTGTATACACAATTGAAATTGAAATCAAAAGAGCTATCGATAAGAGCAAACCTGTTAAAGAAACATGCGTGAACATACCTGCTGTTCCATTGAAGTTCCGATTGGATCCTTCAATTTAAAAATAAGTTTGTATGAGTAAATACAGTGATACAAGAGCAAAGCAATCATAGTTAAAAAAGGCGAGCCTAAGCGAGCGCTTCAGCATGCCTAGGCTGTAGGCGTTGGCAAAACGCATTGCGCATAACTACGCCTAATCTGTGCATAACTACGCATAAGCATGCACTTTGGTCAGTAAAGCGCAAGGCGGTGGCAAAACGCACAATTAACGCCTAGCACTTTTTTGAACTATGATAGCAATGGAATCTTAAATTAGAACAGTTGTTCTTCAGGTTTAGGCACTTGTTCTACATGAACAGAGTACAGTAAGACGCGAGAATATAATACTTAGAAATATAAAATGAGCTCATAGACCTTACCACATTCTTGGTTCGGGACCAGTACAGAACAAGGCATTCCCCGTCATCGTCCAGTAAATGTGTCTCAGGAGAACGTAAGGGAATTTGATGAGTTTCTTTGCCGGTGAAGTACGTTTTCTTCAGGTAATTCCGATACTGCCACCAAGCATTCTTGAAGATAGTAGAGGTATTAGCACAGGTTACCTCATCCCGAGTTTCGAAATCGGTCCTTCTCTATAGAGAAAAATGGGAAAATTTGCTGTATTATAACCATCATGGAGATAGGATGTATGGGACGAAGCAAAGTAATTGCCATGAATAACATTACTTACACATAACTCCTGGACAAACACCTGCAAATGGCATTTTCCTTCATCTTCAGTATAATATTTCCAAGATGGGAAGATACGCACATACGATTTAACAACATCAAATGCGATAGATGCTAAACTACGACTAGCTGGTTGTGCTTCCTCCACAGGAATAGGCGTACAATCTGGTGGAGTTGGGGTTCGCCGTGATAGTACTGGCCCTTTGGGCACTGGAGCTGCCTTACTAACTACTCTTGTTTGGGAGCTCTGTGGTGGAGATGGTGTTGTGTCAACAGGAACTGGGTTACTATCAGATGGGGTTGGGGTTAGATTGGGTGAAGCTGGTTCTTTGTCCATCGCAGTAGGGGTACAATCTGCAAGAGTTTGGGTTATGTGTGGTAGGGCTGGTTCTTGTGCATGTACAACCGGGGTGCTATCTCCACCAAGAGGTAGCACTGTTTTATTTGAAGACCATGTTTTTAGTCCGCTAGATACTGGCATCACCCGCTCCAATTCAAATGGCTGGTAAACAGGAAACATAGTTGAATGTACAAACATTGTATGAGAGACAGATGCAATAGATAGTGTGGAAAAAAGAGGGCATGAAATAGTTGACATGTATATTGTTTAACTAAAACGGATAACATGACATAATTTTACATATATGATGTCTATCTAAACTGGATAGCATAGCATAACATAATTCAAAGATATGATGGATAACTAAACGGGATCGCATGACATAATTTACCTACATGTTATCTAAGTAATCAAGATTGCATCATTTAATTCACATATGTGATTTATATGCTAAACAGAGGGCATTCGATATGATGTCTTAACTAAGAACATGGTGTTGAATATTGTGTATATGATGTCTAAACTATGCAATGCAAGACACCGTATGCATGATATGAGCAGTATAACCGTGCCAAGTTAGAGCATACACCTCAGTGGGGGAATAGGACTGGTCATCTGTCTCTGAATCCATCTCTGAGGAGCTATCGGGACCCAACAAGAGATCTGCTTCGACAGGTAGCACTGTTTGCTCTGAAGGCCTTGTTTTCACTCCAGATTTTTCCATCTCCCACCCAAATGGCTGATTCACAGGAAGAGTAGTTTAATGTACAAACATTGTCGACAAATGGAAATGTAATGAAGAAAAGGATGGGCAAGATATCATTCAAATATATGATGCCTGGTTAAACAGGATGGCATTGCACATTTCACATATATTATGGCTGGCTAAAAGACATGAGACTGCATAGTTCCCATATATGATATAGAAACTAAATAGGTGGCATTACAGAACATGTCTAAACTAAGCAGATGACATATATGATGTCAAAAGTAGGCACTGCAAGGCAACATATGCATGATATGACTAACATCATCATGCCAAGGTAGAGCAAACACCTTGGGGGGTAAATAGGAGTGGTCAGCGGCGTCTGAATCTGCCTCAGAACAGATATCTTCCTCTGGATTACAATTTGGAGAGGGGTGGGGAGGGTTTGCCATTGAACCCACCATGGAGCGATGTATGCATGACATTGTATTGCCGGGCAAAACTCTTCTCTTTTTCTCTACATGTTCAGCATGACTGTGTACAATACCTGACATGCATACAAAAAAATATGGTGAGATTATGTAAGGAGAGCCTGCAGAAATTTAGAGTGATGGTAACAACCAGTGGATCGACGTTTTTCCGTTGAACCAAAATAGCCCTAATGGATCGACGTGAATGTATAGTAATAAGTGATGCAACAAGTGTACAACCTCTTTGCCGTAGCCGTGTCAACCTCAGCATCATTGGGTTGGTCGCTGAAGCAGTTGAGGCAGAGGTGACTGTCGGAGGTGTGGAGGAAGATCTGAGGAATCTGTAGACGGCGTCCAGGGCACTGCTCTGTTGTGATGGATCGTTCTGTCGTTGGAGCAGCTCCGGTGAGCCATAAGACGTCAAGGCTGAAGCAGCACAAGACAGACATTGTCAATCTCAAGTGGGATTCTAATAGCATCTCCACTAGATGATGTAAAATGGATGTAAAATTAACATCACCAAAAACCACCTAACTACAACAGATGAGGTAAAAACTCTTGACTCTGAACTTAACTGTCGAAACTGAAATTTACTGTGGAATATGAATGCTACTGTCGAAACTGAATGCAATGGTAGCAGAGAGGCACTTGACATGTAGTTTAGGGAGGGCCTGCAGTTCATCTTCAACCTGCACCCCCCCTGAGCCGCCAACCACCACCGGCCGAACCGTCGGCCCCAGCGCCGCCTCGCCGCCCCAAAACAACTCGCCACCGTCGCCCCGGCCAGCCCTCTAGCCCCCCCGCTCCTGTCCTGAACCCTAAGATAGATAGTGGGGTACCTCTCCGGCGAGCCCCCGTCCTCGCTGCGGGTGGTTCTTCCTTAACTCCGGCGAGCCCCCCCCAACCCCTGAAAATCGACTGACCCAAAAGTCTATTCAGTCGACTGAAGTGTGGCTTAATCAGAGCAGAGCAGCAGCACGAGCGAGGGGGAGAGCAGCAGCAGTAGCTAGGCGAGCGAGCGATGGAGTGAGAGCCGGAGCAGCAGCAGCAGCACAAGCGAGCGAGCGAGAGCCGGAGCAGCAGCAGCAGATCCGGCTGGCATGGACGCCACCGCCGAAGGGGTCTCGCACTAGGGAAGAGCTGCCATGGAGATGTCGCCCGTAGCGCCGGCTTCAAGGTAGCCGCTCTATGGGGGTGCAGGATGGAGCACCGTCGGCGCCGGGAGGTCGAGTTAAGGAGAAGGTGCAATGCGATGAGTGTACAACCTCTTTGGTGGCGCCGAGTAGGCCTCGGCTTCGTCCGAGGAGTCGGCGAGGATGCTGCGGTTCCGGTGGAGCAGGTTAAGGTGGCGCTGTGGGGATGGAGCAGCCGCGATAGACGAGGCGATCATCGGAGCAGCTCCTTGGAGGTGGAGGACAGGGCAGCTGAACCAGCGGGACGGCGAGATGGACGACGGATCCTCATCCGGGGAGGTGGACGAGGCACGTCGAGCTGTTGCGGTGGATGACGTCGTCGGGGAAGAGGCTCCGGCTGGGCAGCAGTGACGTGGCGAACGGAGGAGGGTGGGGTTTCACGGCTGGAGCGGAGAGGTTATGGCGGCCTGGGATTTCGAATGGCGAAAAGGGGGCGATGGGAGGGGGTGAAGCATGACTTAGGGACGCGCTTGTCCAAAATGTAGGGTGTGTTACAAAAGTACCCCCCACCGATTTGAACTAGCGGCCCTTTCAGCTCAGGGTTAGAAGGGGGATTTCACGTGCCGGGATTTGGCAGCTGGAGGGAGTTTTCGCGCGCGTTGTAATTTCGGGATAGCAAGGCGCGGGTTGTGAAGGCGCCAGCTTTGAGAGCACGATATCTGAATTTTCAGGATATAACAAGACGCGGGTTGAATTTTAGGGACAAGCCTAACGTGTAGTACTATTGTACTTGTACGTACCAAATCAATTCGCACTTCCCTCAACCAAAAAGAAAACAAAAAAAATAAAACTATTCACACCACACAAAGAGAGAGTCTTGCCCCGTTTTACTATACAAATTCTATTCAAAGCTATGTCCGATTAAATTTTTTCGCTTGCTGTATAATGCGTGTAACCTACTCATACCAACATTTTAGTGCATTCCAAATGTCTATACTACCGCTGCAATTCGAACTAAATTTGAATTCATTTCTCTATTTTAATAAGAATCTACAATCATGATTGTTGCCAACTTCAACCATCATTCGTGTATTACCTTAATAACACACCACATCATTACTATAGAGATAGATATGAACTATGTGTACTACATGAACTCGAATTCTATTTTTTGAATACACTTGATGTTGATTCCAAATAATATTACATTTGATGTACCAACTATATATTCATAATCTAAACCATGTTCCATACGTACACCGCGTTTATCACACAAAGTATAGTGCCCTGCCCCCTACATTATGACAAGTATTTAGACCTGAGTTGCAAAAGCCACACACTAGCCCAAATTATAATCAATATTCTACATTATGATATATTCTTCAAGTATCCGTATCCACTTTTTTATAATGAATTATGATCTTTGTTCGTCTTTTACACCTTCACGGTCCTCTTCTATTTGTAGCTAGCTAGCGCTAACTTTCTATCGTGCATGCACACGCCCGCCCCCCTCACACACCCTTAGCGTTCCCTCCATCGCGCACGTTCATTATTTCTCTTTAGGTCGTCCACCAGCGGTGTGTGTAGGCCCCCGGCTCCTTCTTTCTGGCACACACCGGTTGATATACCTCTCTAGCCAAGTGTGCCTACAACAAACACATATATACTTCCCCTCTTCTCTTCTCACCGTCCATGCCCCCATATGTCCAATACGATTCCACACAGGTGCACACTCCCGCCCCTCTTTTTATTTATCACATGCTCGCACACTCCTCCCCCCTCGACATGGTAGGCCTCTCGCACCACCTCTTAGCCACACCCTCTCCCCATGTCTGCCTCTCCGGACCTTATTTGCTTCTAACACATGTAGGCGTGTATATGAACTGATCTCCCTACATATAGCCAGGTCGACTATAATTCGTTTTCACCAAGCACTGATACACTTACCTCGCTAGTTATGTCTCTCCTTTTCTCGGACACACGATGGTTGATCTTCCTATGTAGTTACGCATGCTTACCACAACCATATCTTCTCCCCTCATCATCCTTGAATACCTCCTGACCCGTCTCTCACACACACGTGCATAGACAGACAGACATCCCCCACCCTCTCTTATTGATATTACACTCATACCCTCCATTTGTCTAGCAGGCCTCTCCCACCATTTGTGAGACGCCACTCCACCACCAACCCTCTGACGCTCTACCTTTGTCTTTTTCCCAACCTTATTCCTCTACTACACATATCCATGGATGTCGATCGATCTCCCTCAATACATAGCTAGGTCTCTCTCCTTCCCCGCACATATACTAGTCGACCGGTCTCTACCCCCCCACACACATACACACTGATAGTCAAACGTTGTAGGTAGGTATCCATGCCAGGGAGAAGAACTGCACCTCTGCCCTCTCAAATTCCAGTAGGCCAGCCATCCTGTATCTTTGACGTGGGCAAACACAAATTCGATGGCACTCTTTATCGATCGCGCAGCCACACACTTTATCCCTGTTTTCAATTCTATCGATATCTCACGTCCATGACTCCGTTTCACACACATTGCATATGTTACAGTTTTCTGATTGAGACATCATCAACACATTGCCTCTGTTTCGCACAAACCATCTCTCTCACACCCACCCACGTACGTACCTGCACCTAAAGAAGAAGTGCATGCAGGATGCACGTACTCACGTCTCGTTCCCGGCCACACCCGCGCGGGTACATGGTGGAGTTCGTTTCTGTATGAAAAGGCAGCCCACGTGATAATTTGACGCGTGTAGCGGTTGTTTACTCGAAGGAGGGTCGGGTACCATCCCTAGAATATAAAACGATTGCCGTGGGGAAAATGGAAAAATGGGTTTGTCTCTCGTCACACCATCTCACACAAGGCCGCTTGGCCTCTCTCTCTCAGCGTTGGTTAGTGATCTGGCCACATCCCGTCCGCCGGTGGAAAGGGAGGATGTGCATCATCTCTCCGTTCGACGGCGTTGAGGCAGCTCGTCCCGATCTGCGGTACCCGCCGTTCTCTCTGACCAAGCTCTGGCGCGGCAGGGCCTTCGCCACTTGCTCGCTGCCGCAGTATGGGCAGATCCTGGCGCCAGCGCCCTCCTAGTAACATCCCGACGACCCTCTGGTACAGCTTCCTCTGGCCTTGCTCCACTGCCCATCTTCCCATGTTGCTGTATGTGGATCTTCTTTAGTTGTTTGCTTAAATCGTATCTCGGCCGGCGTACTTTCCATATTGCAATCTCGTCCTCAAACCATTTTTGATAAACCACCATGTGCTATCTTTCCCTTTTTACATGGAACAACATGCTTCTTTTTTGTTGGCGTATGTGTCTTCAACTCGTGTTATTGGGAAGTAATTGTTTCCTTTCGACCTCCTTTTGCAAACATGGCTATCCATTTTCACCTTGTTGCTATTGCGACCTTTTGGTGAACTGCACAAATCACTTTTCTGAAGAGTGTTTTGTGCAGTTCCGCCAAAATGTCACATGGGCAACGTTTTTACATTTTTGTGGGACTGCGGAAAGGGAGATTGGTTTTGCTATCCTCCCCATCCAACTCCGTGCCTAATCTTCTCCAACTAGAAGTTAGTCCTAAAGAGAGATCGTAGAGGTGACCGGCTTCTATTTATGTGTGTTATGTTTCATTATCTAGTTCCACTATTATTGTAATCACACTGACTGGATATCTTTGCAAACAGGGATGGTCCGCTCGATTTTAGTGGAGCTGCACAAAATGATCGGATTGTGGTGTCCTTCATACACCTCTTTTTTGGCTACAGAGCTGGATGAAACTAGCTGCCAAGCAATGAACACTGTGCCCAGGAAATGGAGCCATGCCTACGAACAACATCGATCAATTATATATTTTTTCTTTATTTGTACACCTTCTCACAACTTTGTCTTCAGTTGTGATGTGAATATTGGCGCTGATCTGCGAACCATTGAGATGCATTAGCCATGGTAGTTTCATTTGTATTTGATGGAATGTTGTAACGCGATAATCTCGAGGCAAGACACATGAATCCTAAGTTGAAACCTTTTTTTCCTGCGGGAACCAAAGTTGAAACCTTCATAGCATCACAATACAATTTCATCAAAATTATGCGTACATATAAACAAATCCTGAAGGATTGATAGTAATGCCAGAAAAAATTCAACTTCGTTTCACTGACATGTTGGACATCCTTCATCCGGTTCCACCTGCCTTGCAGCAATATTGAGTGCACAACACAACTTCAGGGAAAGATTCACCCCGATCATTGCGCCGCAGTAGTAATGACTAGTGAGCAGTCAAATCACAGAGCCCCACCTTCACCACAGTAAGTTGCTCGGACGAAGCAACCATCATTTCTCTATTCCTTGAATCCGCTGGTACTCCCATATTCCCACAGTAATAAGTTGCTCGGGCAAATCAACCATCACTATATCCGCTCACGTGTGATGACCACAGGAGCTATCCATTCAGATTGCATGTTAAAAAAAATAAAGGTCGATAACTAAGGCGGCAAACTTTCAAAAAGAAAACTAATGCGGCACCTCGGGCCAGCGCGGGCAGATCGCATTTTGCACGAGAAATTACACACCATGTTTCGTTGACATGTGGTCCCGTTCCAACATATCAGTGAGACGACGACGAGTAGTAGGAGTATTTCCGAACGGACGTGTAGGCCGGGGCGCCTCTTCGTGAACCGTGGCAAACTGGCAACCGTCCACCGACTCTTCGCCTTTCCCTCTCGATTTGGAACTACCGTCGAACACTCTTCCTCTCCCTCCTCCATTTTCCTTTAGCCCTTCACCCTTTCTTTTGCCATTGTTCGTTCGTCTTCTCCATGGAGGGAACAGGCCGGAAACGACCCCGTTATTCTTGCCCCGATCTGAAGGATGACATGGTGGAGGAACTCATTGATCGGTGCGACGTCATCACCTCAGCTAGCATGGCAGGTTCGTTCAAGCCCATTCTCGACTCAACTAATAACATCATTACAAGGAACCCAAGAGTCAAGGAGCGGTTTGATCTCCCCTATCTTCTTTGTCGTGACCCTGATGACTGGCGCCGACACGATGGAGGCCTCGCCCTGTGCAAGTTGATGCTGCTTGATAATGATACGTATGATGTTAAGATGCCATCGCTTGAGGGCAAGGCTTGGGTAGGCGCAAATGGAGATTGGGTTGTTTACATCGGGTCCAACTGTGAGTTGGAACTTGTGAATGTGTACACTCGTGACCGGGTTCCACTTCCAAAAATCTCAGCAGACTGCCCAGAGGTTGAGCACACCGGTATTGTACGCACATTCAAATACGATCATGGTGACTGTCTTCTACGAAAGAAGCAATTTGTCGAGTTCCCAACCACTCTTGGAATTACAACAACTATGAAGTTGTTGCTATCTTCGACAAGCTTGTTGCCGTCCTTGGTGGTTTGACTCAATGGATATTGCTCAAAAATCAGTTTCTATACACGGATGTGTACTGTGATGCAATTCAATATGAGGGCCTTGTGTTTGCTTCCACCGCGCATGGCACTGTTTTTGCATGGGATCCTCGTAGTTTCGGTATGTTTGTCTTCCACCGTAATTATAATTGTTTCATCCACATGCATGTGGGTTAGAAAGTTTCCCTTCCCTCCGTCTAGGTGAGTAAGTCATCTTAGGTTGTGCACCATGACCAAGGAGGAGGAGAAAACAAGAGAACTTAATGTTCATTTGCTAATTAATAGCATTGCATGCAATGAACTAACCATTGCATGTCGTGTTTGGTAGTCTCAAGTCATTAAAAGCATGCACACCCCACATCTCTTATTGGTTGATATGTCAAGAAACAACAAACGAGGTAGAATTTAATGCACCGTGCCTAAGTGTTTTGAGATTATTTGGTTTTCGTAAGATGACTTACACACCTATACGGAGGGAGTACTAATTAACCTTCTTCTTGTGTTTCCAAGGTCCTATGAACATTGCACCACCTATACTTGAATTTTTTTATATCCAAGGGGGATATGGCGATGGTGATGATCACGAGCATGAGGACGAGCAGAACGTATATATTCAGTGGTGCCTGGCAACTAATTCCAATGGATCACCTCTTCTTGTGTGGATACAGCCCACTGATGATGTTACTACTGAGGGAGCACGTGTTGTCTCCCATGGTCGCACTCTCCGGACCTATTCCAACACCCGTTGCATGGTATTCGGGATGGATACTAGTGTGCTAGCGCCAACACCTTCTCCCTCGTACATAATTGATAGTCTTGGAGAAAACTCGCTCTTCCTTGGACAAAACTATCCGATGATGGTGAAAGGTGATCCAACTGCTGTTGACACAATGTTACTAGTACCATTTATGAGAAGCAACTGTGTCTATACCTTGGACATTAGAGTGGTTCCCTACCCTGGTACTGATATAGTAGGCCGCTTCAACCTAGATGATCAGTCCTGCGTTGGTCTGGATATCGACAATAGATGGCCCGTCTCAGAGAATCACTTGTGGTTCAAAGCAAGCGTTTCCAACACCGAGGAATGGTTGAGTTGAAGTTCATTTCATTGCTTGTTATTTGTTGTGTGGTGAAAACTTTAGTATTTATAATGTATCCTCATTGTCGATGTGGGTTGATGGCCTGTTGTATGTAATAAAATGATATGTCTGTGATAAACTTACTAAATTTATGAATGGCTTTCGAGTTGCTTCTGTGAGTGAGTGGTGCAACGAGGCAAAAAATATTTTCCAAATACATAATTGTACGTGCATTGTAACAGGTTATCGGATGAGGCCAATCAACAATAGTAGTACACTATTTGTACTAGCTTCACATGCTTCGCGCGTCGTGCGGGTGTTTTTACTGTAGCGATATTGTATGTAACCAGCACCTCGAATCCTTGATACTAGGTACTTTATAAGTAAGTAGTAGGAGTAGTAGGGTGGCATGGGCTAGAACAAGCATTCACGTCCAGGAGTACGGCACACGCCACCAGCACGACTTCCATCTGACACCATATTTCTTGGAGTCCGTGCTAGAGCAATCTCTTCAACCTCATCGTTTCTCTAACTCAGCCATCGCGCAGTGGGCGAGGTGGGGGTTTGCCGGTAGTCGGTTTCCTCAACTGCGGTCCCACTTGTAAGGCCAACTCCAATGCTCTATCAATATATCGATGTACTCTTCTTCCCAATACAAAAACTTGCATCCATTCTACTCCCTCCGTTGCACAATACATGCCTTCTATTTGTCAAAATATATATGTATCTAGACATGTTTTAGTATATAGGTACATCCATTTTTGGACAAATGGAAGTCAAGTATTTTGGAACGGTGGGAGTACACAATAATTTTTTTAAGTTAGAACAACTAGTCTAATTCGAGAGCACAACCGAAGATTTGGTCAGGTTCTTCCTCCTTTTGCCAACACGTGGGACGTCCAGCATCCAGGTCGTGTCATGAAAGAAAATAGAGTGGTAGTTGAAGCCACGAGATGTGCATCTTGGGTTAAACTGTAAATAGAATCTTACTACTCTTGAGTAACTCAAAAAGCGGCCACCTAAGATCTTTATTGGATTTGTTTTTCATCACCAGCACGTCGAGGTGAAAGATGTGCAGGTTCAGTGGGTCCTCTTGTGTTTTCATTGACATGTGGGGCAGCATGTGAGCGAACAGACGATGGGCCCCGCGCGTCCGCTGGCTGGGTGAGAAGAGAGATAGAGGAGGGCTGAGCACGGACGGCAGGAAATTTGTTCTACGTAACCAGCACCTTGATATTCGCGTGTGGTTGTTTCTAGAATAAAAAAAGGAGGTACCCCTACTTATGTTACTCCCACTACGCCTAGCCTAAGGTTAGTAGGTGACCTTGCGCTTGGCTCTTCGCCTCTTCCGAAAGTCGATGGTTCTACAGTAGTGCTTCTGGCAATCTGACACCAAATGAACTGCTGGATGTCCACCGCTTGTAAGCAAAAGTTTCTCCTCGTGCTGCGAGCCACCGCGCACGCATTGGCAAGGGAGAAGGCGTAATCAAGCTTCTCGTCGTTCTGCGAGTTGACGGGACACATCAAAGTTATTTACTAGTAGTACGTACTCTCTCCAAAAAAGGGCTGACCATGTCATTGCTACCATCCCGTGCTCCGTCGTTGAGTACGTGCACTATTCACGTGCCATTGAGGAGAAAAAATATTGCGTAGGTGCCATCGAAGTGCACGACTCACTTACGAAAAAGGGTTTCCCCCCGCTTCCCCCCACGACTCACTTATGCACTGCTTATTTGATTATCTCCATTTTCTTGCATGACACGTGCACCTTGATGCTAGATGTCTCGTGTGTTGGGAAAAGGATGAACAAAGCTCACGTAAAAGAAAAGAGTTGAAGAGCATAGATTCCCGACGACCGAGGAGGAGCAAGGAACCTCGCGGTGGAGCATATGCAAGGAACCTTGCGCGTTTTGCCCTATTTTTTGCCGCCTGCCCACCTATAAACAAATAAAAGAACATGAACTTTTCGCATGTACATGACGCATGCAGCCACACATGTACACAAGCCAACGCACTAACTCCATCCGATCCAACTCATGCACATACGCGCATAGCATGGAGCACACAACGTACGTACACAAGACGTGCATGCACACACGCTCGGCCGCAGAATGCACGTGAATAACACATGCATGCGCACACACTCGGCTGCATGGAGGCGTGCGCCATCCGCGGCGATGTCCGGTTCGTCGTGCTACGGCGAAGCTCGCACGCAACGACGCATACGCATCTCTTGCAGCACCTCTTTGCCGTCGTTTCTCAACTACTAGTCGCAGTCGGAGACGAAGACGACCGCATCCTCGGCCTTAGAGCTAGCACCGATGGAAAAACATGCACGCTGCATGCACACGAGCACATACGGAGTGCCCACGACGTGGTGGTGGTGCGTCCCCAGTCGCCTCTACTCCTTTTGCGCATGTTGTCTATCAAGGCGGCTGCATGCTAATGATGATGTGGGTGAGATCTTCTACACGAGGTGACGTACACCGTTAAGGTCCACTGTCAAGGGGGTACTAGAGCAAGTACAATAGAGCTGAGTCAGCGGGCTATAAGGAATAAACTAGTATATTTCTGCTTAGTTGGAGGAAAGAGAAGAGGAGCGAGAAGGTAAGCGGGCTCTTCGTGAAGAGCCAGCTCTAGCACGTGCTCCTAGGCACTTTGTGAGAATGAAAGGTGGGCCATAGAATAAAAAAGTAGTAGTACACTCTTTTGTTCTACTATTTTGTACATGTTGACTATAAGATGGGCTGTAGATGACATGGCACTGGCTATACTATTAATGATCTTTAGATGAGGTGCTAAGTGCATTAAATGGCTTAGTAACTCAAGTCTTCAATGCATAGGTGCTTAGTTTATTGGTGCCCCATCATATTTTATGCCTACGTGGCAGGCTTAGCAGCTATACATGGTGGAGCACTGGGAGAGGCCAAGGCTGGTCATAGTGGGGAGTAACTTGTACTATAACATATTACTATGTTACTCTAAACATCTCTATAAACCGGAAAGGAGGGAGTAGTACTCCCTCCATTTACTTATACAAGGCCACTATGGAAAATATACTTTGCATCTATACAAGGCCACCAACAATAATCGAGACAAAAGTTAATGCTATTTTCTTGAACCAGTAGTCTATTTAATACTTGCATGCATGCAGTCATAATGACACTCCAATCAGCTTTCTATCCCTTCCTTGCATGCATGTGGTGTGTTAATGATCCCACTAAACGAGAAAAAAGTGAGTTTACAAAACAAGACATTAAATTTTACCTTGGTACATGTAATATGAGCTTGTGGCCTTGTATACAAAAATGGAGGGATCATATGCAGAGTATGGGAGCACATGATATTTCCCCGTCCGGACCGATCCCAAGTTGGCCTCTCACCTTCTTGGCCCAACAAAAACCGCCCCCCCTCCCGCGCGCGCTTCTCGCCTAATGCTAGCTGAGCCCGCTGCTCCACATTGATGGCAAGTCAGGGCGACGCGACCTCTCACTGCTTCCGCCGTTGAAGCGGTGCGCCGATCGAGGGCACCGCCCGCTGCACGCCCGGCATTTTAGACTGCCCAGTGGATAGTAACTTTAGAGCAAGTACTACAATTAGATGACATAAGCAGGCTATAAGGATTTAAATATAGTATTTGTGCTTAGTTGAAGGAGAGAGAAGAGAAGCGGATTGTAAACGTGTAGCCGGTTGTACTCCAACATACTTTGTGAGACAAAAGGTGGGGCCATTATTAATGATATTGTATTTGTACTAAAGGGACTAACGGATGCCTTAATTACTTTGTTTTTTTGATAAAAACCTTGGTGGGGCTATTATTGACTTTTTTTGAGCTATTATTGACTTGGACATGGGGTTTGGGGGTGAAAGTCCTACTATTATACTCGCACGACCGACCTGACATGCTCTACCCTAGCCGCCGCTGTATCATATGGTTTTGCACCGTTCCAGATCTTAGCGCCGCCACACAATTCTTCTCCAGCCCTCCTTCTGGCATGCACCGCGAGAAGGGACAACAGTCCTCCGAACCCCGCCTTTCGTGATCCTGTACGGGAGAGGGGCGATCAGGTTTTTGGGGAGCACACTCCTGTGACTGCTGCCAGCGACGACTTCCTCAACGACAGCCTTCTTCCCCGACCTCGGTAACCTCTTCATCAACGACATGAGTGACAACATCAACCACATCGGTCCTGCTCCCACTGTACAGTATGTGATTCTGTCCTCCTGGTTTAGTCCGCATCATTACTTTGATGTTTGCAATTGTCGTCATGATCTATTTACTGCTGATTTGGATTAAATCTCATACTAAATTGCTCATATATTCAACAATCCAATCCAAAAACCTGATTACAGGCAATTTACTCCGAGTGGTTTTGCTGCGCTTTTGAAGCCGCCTACTTTTAAGGGGGTGCAATATAAAAGGTGGCGCACAAGAGTAGTATATTGGTTTCAGATCATGTAGTGCTATGACACCACTAAGGGTAAGTCTGAGGGCGATCTTAATCCTACACAGCAGGAAGCTTTTCAGAACATGGATACCCTCTTCAAAGCCGCCCTACTAAGTGTTCTTGACGATTCCATTGTGGATTCATATATGTCGTTTGACAGCGGCAAAGACATGTGGGCTGCGCTCGAGGCCATGTTTGGGCCCTCGGGCGCTGGCAACGAGTTGTACGTCATGGAGCAATTCTATGACTACAAGATGACTGATGAGCGCTCTGTTGTTCAGCAGACTCATGAGATACAGTCACTCTCTAAGGAACTTGAGTACTTTAAGTGTGCGTTGCCGGACAAATTTGTTGTTGGGACCATCATTGCCAAGCTTCCACCTTCGTGGAACGATTTTGCTACTTCTCTGAAAAACAAGAGACATGAGTTTTCTGTTTTGGATCTCATTAGCACTCTTGATTCTGAGAAGAAGGCGAGAGCAAAAGACATACGTGCTCGGGTCGCCGAGGGAGCTTCTAGTGCCCACATGGTACATGAGAAGAACTTCCAGCCCAACCAGCCCCAAAACAACAAGAACAAATCTCAGGGGAAAGGCAAGTTTGATGCAAATAACAAGCCGTCACATTCTACCAACTTCAAGAAGAATTCTCATAACGGAAGGGATACAAACCTCAATTTTGGTAGCACCGCACTAATTTTATATGGCTGCATCTACCTACTGTCAGCTAACCTCATGGTGCTCCAGGTATTCCTACATTCGTAACTAGGTACAATGACCACCGCAAGATGAAATTAGCTTATTCGTATGTTGACTTGCTGAACGCAGTGCGGAACAATCCTGTCATGTGTGGAGGAGCAAACAAGCAGTGCAACCGAAGGTGGAAATCAACCAAGGACTTATGGAATTATATGTAATCTTCCTCAGGCAGGTCAGTATCCCCTTCGTCTAGATGATCGTGTTTTGTCATGCCGAGCTATTGATATGTGCTACTGTTTTGCAACACCATTTAAGTATAGCTACTGTTTTCCTATCTTTTCAGATTCAGGACAATGAATATGATATCATGGGAACTGCACAATATGGGCCCATGTTGAGTCATCTCTATTGCCTCATGTGTTTGCTGCAAAATGTGTCAGCATCAATTGCAAGATGAGGAAGCTAGCTAGCTGTGGAGTTGCCAACATGCTCAAAGTGCTCGCGACATTTTGAGAAGAAACAAGCATGCCCAGGAAATTAATGCGTGCGCAGGGAGGCCATTTGCTTAGAGAAGCATCGACCGATTTTCTTTATTTCCACACCTTCTCACAGTTTGTATATTGGTTATAGTATGGTGAATCATTGAGATGCATGGACATGCTGAACTTTTGTTCATCTGAATGTTAGTTTAATGTGAGTGTCTGCATCCAGTACCATATCCTCTAATTTGGTGGATGCACACAGAGAAAATAAATCTCCTTAATTTACTCCATAACCACCCTATTAAATAGGCCTAGTAACAAACCAGGCGCATGCAGTGGCCGGCAGGCACATGCATCCTGCATGCATGGCCAGTCAGCCAAGCCCATGCGCCAGCTCCAATGCAGCAACGCAAAAGAAGAGAGCGGTTCTTGGGAAAAGCGAGTAGTTAGTGCAGCGGGCCTTATAAACACGAACAGTTCGCTCTCCCGCTTTGTCTCCCCACCCAATTCCCCCCGCTCCCCAATCTTCTTCACTCGTCCAGAAAACCCCGCTCACCTTCTTCCTCACTTGTACAGAAAATGCCTGCTCATCTTCTTCCACTCCTACAGAAATCCCCAGCCCTCCTTCTTCCCCACTCGCACTGCCACTAGGCTCGTCTCTGGCTACTCTGCTCACACCCGTGAGCTCGGCGCGATGCCCACAAGGAAAATGGAGTCGGCTGGCCCCAGCGCCAAGAAGAAGAGGCTCCCACCAGCGGCGACGCCGGTTGTAGATCCCGCACCCGGTAGCGCGGGGAGAAGCGGCGAGCCCCCCCCATCCGGATCTGAGGAACCGGTAGAATCTCTGGTGGACCGCATCAGCGATCTCCCGGTTGAGGAGATCATCTCGCTTCTCCCCATCAAGGATTTCTGCCGCACACTAGTCCTCTCAACTCGGTGGCGCCCTCTATGGAGCACCGCGCCCCTCAATCTTGACTGTCGTCAGATATCTGTCCTTCCTGAATTTGATCTCCTCAGAGCCATCGTATCTTCTCACCAGCAGGGCCCCGTTCAATGCCTCTGCATCCCGACAAGCTACCTGCTGTCCATACCCGGCAAGGTGGATGCTTGGCTGACATCCCCTGAATTTGGAAAACTCCAGCAGTTTGAGTTCTACCATTACCACGAAAGTTTCATACCACGAACATACCAAGAATTTGTGCCCACACCACCGTTGTCCATCTCGCAGTTTTCCTCCTCTCTCCACACCGCCACCTTCGCCCGGTGCCATCTACCAGACGATCTGGTACAAACGCTTCGACTCCCACTACTAAAAAAACTTTCGCTTGTGGTGGTTTATCTGTCAGAGGCCTCACTGCACAGCATCATCCACTCCAGTTGCCCTACCCTAGAGCACTTGCTGATTGTTTTGGGAATAGAAATCGGTATCAGTTGTCTCCAAATAAAGTTGCCTCACCTTAAAAGCATTGGAATTTGTTTTAAAGGACAGCAGCTCATCATCGAAGATGCCCCTTCACTTGAAAGGTTGCTCCTTCATAATTGTTATACACCTTCAGAAATAAATGTCGTCTCTGCGCCCAAACTGGAGACCTTGGGTGTAATTCGTGACCCGTTTAATAATGACAAGGAGTGGGCGTTTGGCTCCTCACTTTTTCAGGTACCGTATATTATCATCTACACATTTGTAATCATATGCTGCATTTTTCATTTGTGCGCATAAGTTTTATATCATCTTGGAGTACACTTTGGGTACTAATATTATGTTATATGCTCAATGAAGAGTTCGTCGATTGATAGCCTATCAATGCTGCTGGATTCTATCAAGATCATATATATCAGAATGCATAGTTTTGATCTGGACATAATTATTCGCTTGCTGCGATGCTTTCGATCTCTGGAGAATTTATACATAGAGGTGATGATTTCATGCACATTGAAAGCCCGTATATATTGTACTAGAATTAACTATTCAGCTGTCATTATTTCGACTTACTCTTTTTTCAGACCTTAACTGTTTTCAATCTTCATGTCTACTTAGGCAGAACCACATGGATAAAAACATGTAACCAATCGTTGGCGTAATAAGCACAAGGATTTTCTCAGTTCTCATGACATTCGTTTGAGGACAATAACGATGGGACGATATGCATCCAACCAGGCAAACAGAAGCTTTGTCACATTCTTCCTGTTGAATGCGAGGTTACTATTGTCCATGAGGCTTAATTTTTACAGCAAGAGATTTCTCACGGACAAACATGTTGAACAGCAAAAAAAGAAGTTTCAGGTGGACAAATGGGCTTCTAAATGTGCTCGTCTTCTATTTACAATAAGTTGTAGACATCCTGAAATATTTTTTTTTGCATAGGATGTTGATTTTATGGATCAGACCGATCCATTTGTTTGTGACTGCAAAAAAGAGTGGTTGGGTTAGATGTTACTGTCATATTCAATCTGGGTTTTGTCTAAAAATTTGATGAACAATTAATCCTTGGGCTTTTTGTACCATTTGTATGCTTGACTTGCATGTTGTTGCCCTCGTACTCCCCTCCACTTGCCACTACACTGCCGCATCTTCCACGGCTGCTGTTCGTTCCCGTCCGAGGCCTTGCCGTCGTTCTCCGCCTTGGTTAGCTCGCTGTGCCCGCTGCTATCTGGCATTGTCAACATGGTCAACAATCAAGAGGAATCAGGAGATGACTGTATGTGGAGAGGCTGATAGTAGGGACCCACCAGGGTCATTGCATTTCGCAAGCAGGTGCCTTGTTATTACAAGCCAAAAAATACTTCCTCCTAATTGTTTGACAACTAGGTTCCAGGCCATTGTTAATGTAGTCAATAAAAGAGAAAATTACACAACAAGCGGATAACACCAGGGACCCAGCAGCTCGCCCAGTTGTTTTTCAGTTTTAGAGATGGAGCTCAATTGCGCGCTGTGCGGGGGCTGTGGCCCGTATAGCCCATGCTTACGCTTTTATTAAGCACATGACGAGCCTAGTTGATATATTTTTTCTTTCTGAAATTGGCTAGCCCAGTTCTTTTTTTGGAGAATACCAAAACCGCGGCCTACTTGCTTTTCTCAGCCCTGCTGGGCTGCAAATCTTTCAAGACGAGGAGGGATGTAAGTAGTAAGAAATGGGATTCCCTAGAAAACAGGCCATAAGTTGTAAGAAATGGGCTGTAAATTTTTAAACCAAAGCCAACCAGCAATTGCATTAAAATATCATTTTTCAGGATTTCTCTACTCTCTACTCTTATAAAAACCAAAGCCAACTGGCAATGACATTAAAATATCATCTTTTCTCCCACAAGATAAACTACTCATACAAATGCATCTTCATGTTCATTGCAACAAACGGGCATCTTGCTAGTTAAGATTCTAAATTTCATTCATTTTTTTTTGTGGAGAATTGTTTTTTGAATTTTATATTAATATAATTTTTTGAAAATTATTTTTAACGTGACTCGAAATTTCGTGATTAAAAGAGTTCGGACCCCACCGAAATATGCAAAATTTTGTTCAATTTTTAGAAGTGCCTAGAATATATGGTCCTTAATGCTAATAAAAAGAATATGGGCTTCAAATATCCTTAAGAATTAGGAAATGGGCTGTAAATTATTGAAAAATAATGGCTAATGGGCTGCATGCTGTTTTCCACAGATTTGGAGGCTGTCTTCTAGGCCTACTAGGTTGACGATGACGCTGTCCTAAATTTTTTTTGACGCGTACGCAAGGCTTTGTCAACTTAGTCAACACACAACAGTGACTGTTGGATGTCCATCCAACAGCCTCTGTGCTTCTTCAATCTCTGATCTTCCTGCTCCAGCCGCCCAAACCAGCGCCGGCGGGACTGCCTGGTCCCTCCTCCTGTGGCTGTCTGTGCTGCCGCCAGGCCATCCCTCTAACCACCCACACATCCTGTTATTTTCCGGCGATGTCAGCCTCACCCAACAGCCGACCAGTCAGCACTCGTTCTCCCCTCAGCATGGGCATCCACTGCGGTGGCTTCGCCGGCTCCGGGTGGTACTCTTTGGGCCTCGCCCTTGTCCATCGCGTTTGTGCTCTCGGCGCGGCAAGGTCAACATGGTCAACAAACAACAACCATCAGAAGAGGCTGACAGTAGGGGCCCACATAGGAAAATGCCTCCTTATTACGCGCAAAATAATGATTCCTCCACCTGATAGCTGGGACCCACCAGAAGGGTCTCTGTATTTCACGAAAAAAATGTTTCCCCCGCTGTCAGCTCGGACCCACCGGAAATGCCTCCTTATTACGCACAAAAAAATGAATACTCCCCCTGCTAGCTGGGACTCATCTTGGTGGGAGGCTGACTTGTGGGCCTACTATGTTTACGGGGACGGAGGGGCTTTGTCAACTTAGTCAATATGAACGATTCTAGCTCCAGTGACCGTGCGATGTCCATCCAATGGCCGTAGTGCTTCTTCAACCTCTGGTCTTCGTGCTCCAGCCGCCCAAAGCAGCGCCGGTCGTGCCACATGCTCCTGCCTCCCGTGGACAGCTGTGATGCCGCGGAGGCCTCACCGCCCCCTACTACTCCCACCGCTGGCCAGGCCATCCCTCTACTCACCCACACCCCCTGTTATTCTGCGGTGACGGAAGACTCACACCGCAGCGAACTAGTGAACCCTCATACTCCTCTACATGTTGGCATCCACTACCGCGTCTTCCCCGGCTCCGTGTCGTCCCCTTCCTAGGCCTCGCCGTCGTCCACCGCCCTGGTGCTCTCGGCGCGGCATGGTCAACGTGGTCAAGGAACGACTTCCATCGGACGTGGACTGTACGTGGAGAGGCTGGCAGCTGGGTCCACGGCCGCACCAAGGAAGTGCCTCCTTATTACGTGCAAAATAATTATTCCTCCACCTGACAGCGGGGACCCACCAGATGGGCCACCGTATTTCGTGAAAAAACATTTCCCCCTGTCTGCTGGGACCCACCAGCTACATCTTCGCACGCAAGGAAGTGCCTGACAGTTGGGACCCACCTGGTCGAAGCATACGTAGCGTTATCATTCTGGTCGCGAATGTGTATGTACATATATACTGGTCGATGTAGAGGCGAGCACGTGTCATAGTAGAGGCGCGCACGTGTCGTAGTAGAGGCGCACATGTAGCATGTACACGTACGTACAACAGCCAATGCACAAGAAAGAAAATACGGCCACGTATGTGTACATACGGGCGGGGTCTCGAACGCCTACTCGCGCATACGTACGGCCAGGGCTCGTGTACATGGCTGGGTCGAAACGGAGAAACAACGTTGTCGTCATGTTCATGGGGAGCCAACCGGCTGGGTCAGAACGGAATGCGTGGTCGTGTTCATCGGGAGGGATTGGACGGAACATGCGATGGAAACGAGGCCTGGCGTACCGCAGAACGGAGGAAACGACCTTGTGTTCGACCGGCCACGTTCGAAACGGGATCCTGTTCATCGGGAGGGGTGTGGCGTACCGCAAAACGGAGGAAACGGACCTCCTACAGTCGAAACGGGGGTCCTGTTGATCGGGAGGGGTGTGGCGTACCGCAAAATGGAGGAAACGGACCTCCTATGGTCGAAACGGGGGTCCTATTGATCGGGAGGGGTGTGGCGTACCAGAAAACGGACGAAACGGACTTGTGTTGGAGCGCTACAGTCGAAACGGGGGTCCTGTTCATCGGGAGGGGTGTGGCGTACCGCAAAACGGGACTCCACGGGATACTGTTCATCTCCACCGTCGACCTCCTCCAGCCTCCACGGGCTACCGTCGACCTCCTCCAGCCTCCACGGGCTCCTGTTCATCCAGCCTCCACCGCACGCTACTCCACCGGCTACTGTTCAACCACCCCTCCACGGGCACCCCTCCACCGTCTACTGTTCATCCAGCCCTCCACACCACGGGGTCCTATTCATCCACCCCTCCATGGGCACCCCTCCACCATCTACTGTTCATCCAGCCCTCCACACCACGGGGTCCTGTTCATCCACCCCTCCACCATCTATTGTTCATCCAGCCCTCCACACCACGGGGTCCTGTTCATCCAGAGGCAACGCCACCACTCACTGTTCATCCAAACCCCCCGCAACACTCACTGTTCATCCAATCGATCGGCTTCAGTTAGCAGCAGTAGCGAAGGAATCGCTTGATCGGGTTCAGTTAACAGCCATCGATCGATCGCTCGGGTTCAGTAACGCGTAGCCTGCAGTGCAATCGCTCGGGTTCAGTTAGAGCCCAACACCTCGCTCGGGTTCAGTTAGAGCCAACGCCTCGCACACACGCGCGTACGTGTACGAGAGAAACGCGCATCGCTCGGCACCCGACCTCCCACCGTAACCGGGAACTCCCCGAAATTTTCCTCGCCCTCGCTTCTACCACGTTTTTTTCCATCATGGACGGCCCAAAGAATGTCATGCAGCTGCGTCTCCGGCCCGCCCAGGACGAAAAGCCCATTTTCTGTCATGATTTTTTGTCATAGAAGTAGGAGCCCACCACATCTATGATGATACCGGGTTTTGTCACAATTATCGTCATAGAAGTGTCATATGTATGACAGAATTTTTTTCGTTCGGCCCAAAATGTCACGGATGTGTCTTTTTTTTGTAGTGATGGAATGAAACCTTCAGGAAAGTTACTTTTGGAACGGAAGCAATCCAGGGTACTTGGAGTGCATGTAAGGGAAGCTTCGAGGTGGCCACGAGGCAGGGAGGCGTGCCCACCTCCCCTAGGCGCGCCCCCACCCTCGTGGGCCCCTCGTGGCTCCCCTGACCGACTTCTTTCACCTATATATCTCCATATACCCTAAAAACATCGAGGGACACAATAGATCTGGAGTTCCGCCGCCGCAAGCCTCTGTAGCCACCTAAAACCTCCCGGGAGCCTGTTCCGACACCCTGCCGGAGGGGGAACCCATCACCGGTGGCCATCTTCATCATCCCGGTGCTCTCCATGGCAAGGAGGGAGTAGTTCACCCTCGGGGCTGAGGGTATGTAGCAGTAGCTATGTATTTGATCTCTCTCTCTCTCTCTCTCGTGTTCTTGAGGTGATACGATCTTGATGTATCGTGAGCTTTGCTATTATAGTTGGATCTTATGATGTTTCTCCCCCTCTACTCTCTTGTAATGGATTGAGTTTTCCCTTTGAAGTTATCTTATCGAATGTAGTCTTTAAGGATTTGATAACACTTGATGTATGTATTGCCGTGCTTATCTATGGTGACAATGGGATATTCAAGAGATCTACTTGATGTATGTTTTGGTGATCAACTTGCGGGTTCAACGAACTTATGCATAGGGGTTGGCACACGTTTTCGTCTTGACTCTTCGGTAGAAACTTTGGGGCACTCTTTGAAGTACTTTGTGTTGGTTGAATAGATGAATCTGAGATTGTGTGATGCATATCGTATAATCATGCCCATGGATACTTGAGGTGATAATGGAGTATCTAGGTGACATTAGGGTTTTGGTTGATTTATTTCTTAAGGTGTTATTCTAGTATGAACTCTATGATAGATTGAACGGAAAGAACAGCTTCATGTTATTTTACTACGGACTCTTGAATGGATAGAACAGAAAGGATAACTTTGAGGTGGTTTCATACCCTACCATAATCTCTTCGTTTGTTCTCCGCTATTAGTGGCTTTGGAGTGACTCTTTGTTGCATGTTGAGGGATAGTTATGTGATCCAGTTATGTTATTATTGTTGAGAGAACTTGCACTAGTGAAAGTATGAACCTTAGGCCTTGTTTCCTAGCATTGCAATACCGTTTGTGCTCACTTTTATCATTAGTTACCTTGCTGTTTTTATAATTTCAGATTACAAATACCCATATTTACTATCCATATTGCACTTGTATCACCATCTCTTCGCCGAACTAGTGCACCTATACAGTTTACCATTGTATTGGGTGTGTTGGGGACACAAGAGACTGTTTCTTATTTGGTTGCAGAGTTGTTTGAGAGAGACCATCTTCATCCTACGCCTCCCATGGATCGATAAACCTTAGGACATCCACTTGAGGGAAATTTGCTACTGTCCTACAAAACTCTGCACTTGGAGGCCCAACAATGTCTACAAGGAGAAGGTTGCGTAGTAGACATCAATCACCGATTCGCATCCTTGCTCCCTTGCAAGATAAACAACTCGCCAAAGAGCCAAGGCCTCGGCCATCTTAGGTATATATAGGCCTGCCAATTGTAGCTTCTCGATAGGCAACAACACAATGGCCATCAACATTCTGGGCGACCACCCCTGCACCAATTTTTCCAAGCTCGGAGAAAATCACAGCATCAGACATAAATAACAGTGTACCTAGTGGTGGCGGAGACCAAACAGAGCTTGAAGCAATGCTCTCACGTCTATGCGCATGATCGAGTTTTTATAGATACTTTACAATCAGATCAACATAAGCTTTAATCTTGAATGCAATGCAAACAAGATGTGGCTCATCTTCATTGTTCCTAGAAGAATTATGTGCCTCCCAAACATGCCAAATAGTCACAGCCATTACAGTAGTCATCATGTTAGAGGAATGTGTGAGAAAATCAAAGAGACACTGTCTTGGCGAAGAGAATTGGGATTGCTATAACTTGATGTCAAAGGATTGCTTCACATGCGACCATACCTCATAAGCAAAATGGCAGAACAACAGTGAGTGATCGATACTTTCCGTCCTACCACAGAAACAACACAAGTTGGACGTCGGAACATGATGGCAATGGAGCTGGACGCCGGATGGGAGACATTCATGAGCTAGTCTCCAAATAACCACTTTCATCTTGTTAGGGGATTTGATGGACCAAATGGATTTCCAACTTTTCTCAGCCACACCACCATCAGAAGTCATTCCTCGACTAGAAGCACTATGCACACTTTGGAACCAAGCAGATCGAGCCAGGTTATAAACCGAATGAACCGAATACTCCCCAAATCTGGTGTGAGGCCGTCTAACATAATCTTCCTCACCATGCTGGCCAACATGTAGCATTACAATCTCATTGGAAATATTTTCCTGGAATAAAGCTCGAAGTGTTTGCTAGTTCCAGGACCCAAGATCCTCATCTAAAAGACACTTGACCGTAGCATTCGACAGGATCGGAGACATGGTCTGAAGCAAGTTCGGTGGCATCGACGGTATCCAGTGATCACCAGTGATATGAACTACAAATCCATTGCCAATACCCCATTGCACCTCCTGTTGTAGCAGCTCCTGACCGAACAAGATACTACACCATGTGTGAAGTAGATCGATCGAGGGGCTTTGGCATGCCAGAAATTACCATGGGGAATGTACCTGCCCTTGAGAACGCGAGCACAGAGGGAGTCCAGCGAAGTGAGCATGCGCCAGCCTTGCCGTCCAAGCATGGCCTGGTTGGATAGTGCCATGTCGAGGAAGCCCATCCGACCAAGAAACTTTGGAGTGGTAAGTGATACGTCTCCAACGTATCTATAATTTATGAAGTATTCATGCCATGTTTACAATATTTTTACATGATTTTGGTATGATTTGACTAGAACTAACCCGGACTAGCGCTGTTTTCAGCAGATCTACCATGGTGTTGTTTTTGTGCAGAAATAAAAGTTCTCGTGACGCGCTGAAAATCAACGCAGAATATTTTTGGAAAATATAAAAAATACTGGAACGAAAAGCTATCGGAGGGGAGTCCCAAGGCCACCACAAGGGTGGGGGGAGCCCCCCTAGGGCGTGCCCCCTGTCTTGTGGACTCCCCTTTGCCCCCCTTGACTTGTCCCGGATGCCAACCTCTTCTATAAATGCTAGAAACATCAGATGTAAACCTATATCGGGAGTTCCGCCACCGTAAGCATCTGTAGCCATGAAAAACCAATCTAGGCCCTCTCTGGCACCCTGCCAGAGGGGGCCATCATCACTTGAGGCCATGGAGGAGGATCCCAGAGGGGCCATCATCGCTATGGAGGCCAAGGACCAGAGGGCATCTAGGGGGGAGGCCATGGAGGAGGAAGCACAAGGTATAACCTCCCCCCTCTCTCTCGGGGGAGCCGGAGTGCCATCAGGGTAACCATCGCCGCGGTGATCGTCTTCATCAACATCACCATCCTCATCTCTTTTATGCGGTCCACTCTCCCACACCCCGCTGTAATCCCTACTTGAACATGGTGCTTTATGCCACATATTATGATCCAATGATGTTTTGAGTAGATTTTCTTTATCTTTTGGGTTGATTGATGATCTAGATTGGTTTGAGTTGTATGTTTTATTTTGGTGCTGTCCTATGGTGCCTTTCATGCCGCGCACACATGAAGGATTCCCATTGTAGGGTGTTGCAATATGTTCATGATTCGCTTATAGTGGGTTGCTAGAGTTACAGAAGCTTAAACCCGAGTAAGGGGATTGTTGCGTATGGGATAAAGGGGACTTGATGCTTTAATGCTATGGTTGGGTTTTACCTTAATGATCTTTAGTAGTTGCGGATGCTTGCTAGAGTTCCAATCATAAGTGCATATGATCCAAGAAGAGAAAGTATGTTAGCTTATACCTCTCCCTCGTATGAAATTGCAATAATGATTACCGATCTTGTTAACAATTGCCTAGGATAATTCCGCACACCAACCCATCATTATTCCACACTTGCTATTTATAATATATAGTAATATATTCTAACTTTATGATAACAACACCTACTTTTATATTTTATTTCTCCGATATCATGCAAAGTTATCCTCTTCATACCCACAACGTAGTTTTATTTCTCGTTTTTAGATGGAAGCAAACGTTCAGTGTACGTAGAGTCGTATCAGTGGCAGATAGGACTTGAGAGAATATTAATCTTACCTTTAGCTCCTTGTGAGTTCAACACTCCATACTTATCACTTCCACCTTTGGAAATTGCTACGATGATTCCTTGCACTTGGGGATTATCAGTAAGCCATTCCCAAGATCATCAGTGCAGTTTTTTCTTTCCATCCTCATGCTACCTCTTGAGCTTGCGTTGGTTTTTCCCTTGAAGAGGAAAGGGTGATGGAACAAAGTAGAGTAAGTTTTTCCCTCAGTTTGAGAACCAAGGTATCAATCCAGTAGGAGACAACGCACAAGTCACCGAATACCTGCACAAACAATCAAACAAACTTGCATCCAACGCGATAAAGGGGTTGTCAATCCCTTCACGATTACTTTCAAAAGTGAGATCTGGTACAGATAGATAAACGGTAAAAAGTAAATATTCTTGGTATTTTTGGTTTATAGATCGGAAAGTAAAAGATTGCAAAATTGTAGACCAGAAACTTATATGATGGAAAGGAGACTTAATATGATGGAAAGAGACCCGGGGGCATAGGTTTCACTAGTGGCTTCTCTCAAGATAGCAAATAATACAGTGGGTGAACAAATTACTGCCGAGCAATTGATAGAAGAGCGCATAATTATGACGATATCTAAGGCAATGATCATGGACCTAGGCATCACGTCCGTGTCAAGTAGATCGAAACGATTATGCATCTACTACTATTACTCCACACATCGACTGCTATCCAACATGCATCTAGAGTATTAAGTTCATAAAGAATGGACTAACACATTAAGTAAGATGACAGGATGTAGAGGAATTAACTCAAGCAATATGATGAAAACCCCATTTTTTTATCCTTGATGGCAACAATACAATACGTGCTTGCTGCCCCTACTATCACTGGGAAAGGAAACCACAAGATTGAACCCAAAGCTAAGCACTTCTTCCATTGCAAGAAAAACCAATCTAGTAGGCCAAACTAAACCGATAATTCGAAGAGACTTGCAAAGATATCAAATCATGCATAAAATAATTCAGAGAAGATTCAAATAATATTCATGGATAATCTGATCATAAATCCACAATTCATCAGATCTCGACAAACACACCGCAAAAGAGTATTACATCGAATAGATCTCTAAGAACATCGAGAGAGCATGGTATTGAGAATTGAAGAGAGAGAATAAGCCATCTAGCTACTAGCTATGGACCCGTAGGTCTGTGGTAAACTACTCATGCCTCATCGAAAGCGCAATGGTGATGTAGAAGCCCTCCATGATCGAATCGCCCTCCGGCAGGATGCTAGAAATGGTCCCTCGATGGGATCTCACGGGTACATAAGGTTGCGGCGGTGGAAAAGTGTTTTCGTGGCTCCCCGTGATGGTTTTGGGTTATAAAGAGTATATATGGGCGAAAGAATTAGGCCAGGAGACCCACGAGGGGCCAACAAGGCAGGGGCGCGCCGTACCCCCCTGGGCGTGCCCTCCACCCTTGTGGTCGCCTTGTGGCTCCTCCGACTTCATCTCCAAGTCTCCTGGTGAAGGATCATCAAGAAAGTTTTATTCCATTTGGACTCCGTTTGGTATGCCTTCTCTGCGAAACTCTAAAATAGGCAAAAAACAAAAACTGGCATTGGGCTCTAGGTTAATAGGTTAGTCCAAAAAATAATATAAAATAGCATAATAATGCATATAAAACATCAAAAACAGATAATATAATAGCATGGAACAATAAAAAATTATAGATACATTGGAGACGTATCAAGCATCCCCAAGCTTAATTCTTGCTCGTCCTCAAGTAGGTAAATGATAAAAACAGAATTTTTGATGTGGAATGCTACCTAATATATTTATCAATGTAATCTTGTTTATTGTGGCATGAATGTTTTGATCTGTAAGATTCAAAACAAAATTTTAATATTGACATAAAAATAATAATACTTCAAGCATACTAATAAAGCAATCATGTCTTCTCAAAATAACATGGCCAAAGAAAGCTATCCCTGCAAAATCATATAGTCTGGCTATGCTCCATCTTCATCACATAAAATATTTAAATCATGCACAACCCTGATAACAAGCCAAGCAATTGTTTCATACTTTTGATGTTCTCAAACTTTTTCAACTTTCATGCAATACATGAGCGTGACCCATGGATATAGCACTGTGGTGGAAGAGAATACAATGGTTGTGGAGAAGACAAAAAGAGGGAGATAGCCTCACATCAACTAGGCGTATGATAACCCACAAGTATAGGGGATCGTTTGTAGCCTTCTTTGATAAATAAGAGTGTCGAACCCAACGAGGAGCTAAAGGCAGAACAAATATTCCCTCAAGTTCTATCGACCACTGATACAACTCTACACACACTTGACGTTTGCTTTACCTAGAACAAGTATGAAACTATTTTGCGAGAATAAAACTACGAGCACTTTTCGAGAATAAAACTACAAATAAATTGCGAGGTAATAAAAGTAGATAGATTTTGTGTCGGTGTACTAAAGTAGGGGCACTCCTTTATACCCCTAACTTGTGCGCGGGCAGTCAGAGCCACAGGCGGAAGCCACGCATAACAGGGCAAAAGAGGGAAGGAAGGAGTCAAAGCAACAAAAGCAATCAGCGCAACGCCAAGACCACAGGGAGCAGATGGACGAAGCAGGTTTCCCCGGCAAGGCCCTTGCCGGGGGAGGGGGGGGGGCTCAGCAGCCCCAGCAAGCCCCTTGCCGGGGCAGCTCGCCCACACCAGCGAAGTGAGCCACCCTCGAGCCCATGGTCTCCAACATCATCAACCACGTTGGGCCAGGGCTCGGGAGGCACCTCCATGGTGGCATGCAGATCTTCGTGAAGACAAAGGATATTCAAGATCAGATGAGGATTGGAAGGCAACGACCCTTGACAGGATCCTTGCCGAGGAAACCTTCAAGACCCACGGCAAGATCCTTGCCAGGGACGATAGCATGCCACGGAAAGACCCTTGCCGGGCCACCCGGCAAGACCCTTGCCGGGCCACCCAGCAGGACCCTTGTCGGGCCACCTGACAAGACCCTTGCCAAGGGCGTCAGCAGGGCCACCGCCAGGCCCGCACGAACCAAGTCTCCACCACCGTTCACATGCAGCTGCCAGCCACCAACCAGCTGGGCAGGCACCTGCGTGGCAACATGCAGCTTC
This sequence comes from Triticum dicoccoides, assembly GCF_002162155.2. NCBI lineage: Eukaryota > Viridiplantae > Streptophyta > Magnoliopsida > Poales > Poaceae > Triticum > Triticum dicoccoides. The sequence goes on from NC_041383.1 coordinate 105,425,302, forward strand.
CAGGCCAACTCAGCACGCGCCTGTGTGGCGGCATGCAGATCTTTGTGATGGCTCCACCACCGCGCCACCTCAGCTGCTTGCCTGCCTACATGGCACCGCATGCATCGTTGGCCAGGGCGCGTGTCGAAGCGAGGAGGAGCGGCGACGGACGGGACGGGCCTCGCTCCCATCCCCGATAAAGTGAAGGGACACCTAAGCTGCGCATTAAATACGCCTTGTCGTGTAATACGGGCGATAAGCTCGCAGCACTGTAGGCCTTTCCACCTCCTGTGTGCCACTGTGGAAGCCCCTTTCGCCTATAAAAGGAGGCCCATGGCGCACTGGAAAAGGATTCGGCTCTTTCGAACCACACAACACCCATAGCTAGTTCGAGAGCTCAAGAACACTCAATACATCCACCAAGTAGGACTAGGGTTTTACGCATCCTCGCGGCCCGAACCTGGGTAAACGATCTTTGTGCTGATTACTAATCCTGCTCTTCTCACAACCCCACGTCCCGCAACCGTAGTAGGGATTCTTGTGATCCCATAGGTGTCGTTTCCCATCGACATCTTTGGTGCGCCAGGTAGGGGGCGCCATTGTGAGAATCTGGTCTAGTAGTTGGCCTAGCTGTTCTTCATCGCCATGGCTCCTAAGAAGAAGACGACCACAGTGATCGGTTCGTCCGGGAGCGAATTGCCAGTACCGGGCGGACCAGTAGCGGGCTAGTCACGGAGAGAACCCGTGGAGCGGCCCGCGAACATCCACATCACCCTGGTAGTCCAGGCCTGGTGAGCGGCGTCGTTCGTACGCCGGGCGACGAGCCACGCATCGCGGGCTCCGGAGACGGAGTCGGGCCCCCCGCAGGCGGCACAGGGCCCTCCAGGGACGCCATCATGCCGCCAGACGGCGGCGCAGAGGCCTCCGGGACACCAACACCGGCGCCCACGGCGCGCTCTTCTCAGGTCGTGCGCGATGAGCAGCGCCGCCCTGCTAGTGACCCTGGGCGCCGCCCTGGGAAGAGTCCCATGTGCCAATCGCATGATGAGGGGGGCCAGCATGCGCGCCGAGGTGTCGATGGAGGTGGCGAACGGCTGCGGGGCCGTGACGGGGCTCCTTCTAACGCGGTTAGAAGTCAAGGCGCATCGCGGTCCACACAGCTTTCGCCACCACCCACGCCAGCAGAAGCCCTAGCACGCGCGCAGTTGCTCCTCGATTTTCCTCCCGCTGCGGAGAAGCTTTACGAATGGAGGGCCACCATCCGGAGCCTTGTCAGCATTGCCAACAACAATGAGTTGCGGCCAGCGGGACTCGTAGGCCGTCGTTCTGTCGAGCCACCGCATGCCAGTGGGGGCTGGTCTGGAGGCGACGCGGCCACGGTGCATTCCCCTCCTCCATCCCGGCCACCGCGGGCGTCGGTCCGTCGCGACGACGCTCGAGATGACATCTCCATAGCGTCGTTCAACTCGTGAACCCACCGCGACCAATGCCAAGTTCTTCGGGAGCGAGTTCATGAAGACGCTCAAACCACCATCGAGCGCCGGCGTGACGCGTGCCACCAGTCGGATAGGCGGGCATGGCCCACTATGGACCACCCGGCGCCGGGGGGCTACGGTGGCCTACCCTACGAGGTGGGTTGTCCGGCCTTCACCCGTGAGCTGCGGCAGTTCCAGTGGCCCTCCCAGCGCATGTTCAAGCCCGACGTTGGCGAGAAGTACAACGACAAGACTCACCCGTCGGAGTTCCTCAGCATCTATACCATCGCGATGCAAGCTGCCGGGGCTCGCGACGATAAGGTGCTCACCAACTATTTCCCATTGGCACTCAAGTCCAATGTTATGTCATGGTTGATGCACTTGCCGGTAGACTCCATTTCTTCTTGGGCGGATCTGTGTCATGAGTTTGTTGGCGCCTTTACCGGAGGCCACCAAGCTCATGGCCAGGCGAGTGATTTACATATCATCCCCTAGAAGGAAGGAGAAATCTTGCGCAAGTATATCCAAAGGTTCAGCCGAGTGCAGTACAACATCCCCGACGTTTATCCTGCCGCCGTGATCAGTGCATTCCACCAGAATGTGGGCAATCGTAAGATGCATGAAGAGCTGGCAATGAACAAGGTCAGGGATGTGGCCGGACCTTATGTTCTGGCCGATCGGTGCGCTCGCGCTGAAGAGGGAAGGAAGTACCCAGGCGAAGACGCCGGCACGGAAACCGACTCCACGGATGATACCGCTACGCCGGCGAAGAAGGGCCGGTGCCGTAATAGGAAGCGCAAGGGCAAGACCATGCTTGCCGTCGAGGGGTACGACGATACCGGCGCCACCAAGAAACCCAAGGCGAGTGACCCTGGCAAGGAGGTTGCCGGGTGTGCCGCTTGTCGGGCCTTGGCGATTGCCGATAAGCCAGGGGGCTCCAACAAGCAGTATTGCAAAATCCACCACACCAAAGGCCACGATCTCCAGAACTGCTGGCAGGTGGAGCTGTTCGCTGAGAAGGAGAAAGCCAAGTATGAGCCGCAGGACAAGGAGAAGGGCCAAGAGGGTGCCGAGGGGTCCGGCAAGAAACGTGGCGGCCAAGGAGGCTGTCGCGGCAAAGAGAGTCAGCAGGAGAGGCCCGCCCGGGGCCGCGACAAGAAACAGGAAGACGATGGTCATGACGAGGACGATGAGTCCGGCGACCATGAGTTCCGGAAAGCCACAGAGGCCATGTGCGTCGATGGTGGCGCCTCGCTACATACATCCCACCGCCAGCTCAAGCAGTGGGCACGTGAGATCACAGCGGTGGAGCCATCGCTCGATGCACGGAACCCGCTGAGGTGGTCCAGCACGCCTATCATCTTCGACAACAAGGACCACCCCGACCGCACTACTGCGGTCGGGTGCTTGCCATTGTTGGTCTCACCAACAATCCGCAACCTCAAGGTGACGAAGATGCTGGTTGACGGCGGGGCCGGTCTGAACTTGATCTCGCCTGTTGTGACCAAGAGGCCGCATATCCCTGATGGAGACCTCGAGGAGACGGGCACGTTCGAAGGGGTCAACCCGGGGAGGAGCCAGCTGAAGGGAAAGGTCATGCTGCCCATGATGTTCGGGGGCGAGCTAAACCACAGGACGGAGAGGATTGTTTTTGATGTAGCTGAGATCCCCTTGCTCTACAATAGGATCCTCGGCCGCCCGACACTAGCCAAGCTCATGGCGGCTTCACATTACGCCTACAACATGCTGAAGATGCCCGGGCCGATGAACATCATCACCGTCCCCTCCGACAAGAAAGATGGGTTGATTTGCGCTGACCAACTCTACCGGGAAGCAGTTGCAGCAGCTGCCACGAAGGCACCTGCTCCTGCCGACGGAACCCCGGGAGGGAAGAAGACCGGCGAGACCCCTCGCACCCACTCCGGCAAGTGCACCTCTTTGGGGTGTTGCACTCCCGTTGAGGACGTGCCAGAGAGCTCCACCGGCAAGAGCAAGAAGTCTAGAGCTGCACTACCAGAGACCAATAAGGTGCCCGTCAAGGAGGGCGGCACGGGGGGAGCTTTTACCATAAGCTCCACCCTCAACAGCAAATAGGAAAGTGAGCTCATCACTTTCCTGCGGGCAAGTGTCGATGTGTTTGCATGGCAAGCCTCTGACATCCCCGGCGTTTCCAGGGAAGTGATTGAGCACCATCTTGCTGTCTGTCCTCATGCGCGGCCCGTCAAGCAGAAGGTCAGGAAGCAAGCTCTGGAGAGGCAGGAGTTCATCACGGAGGAGATCAGGAAACTAGAGGCAGCAGGCTTGGTAAGAGGAGTACTCCATCCGACATGGTTGGCCAATCCGGTAGTGGTGCGCAAGGCAAATGGGAAGTGGAGACTGTGTATTGATTACACAGACATCAATACGGCTTGTCCAAAGGATCCCTTCTCGTTACCACACATTGACCAGATTGTTGACTCCACGGCTGGGTGTGACCTGTTATCATTCCTCGATGCCTATTCAGGGTACCACCAGATCTTCATGACAAAAGAGGACGAGGATAAGACATCATTCATCACCCCATGTGGTACGTATTGCTTTTTACGGATGCCTTTCGGGTTGAAGAGTGCTGGCTCAACCTTTGCAAGAGCAGTCCAAATTGGTTTTGAGCCCCAGCTACATAGAAATATGGAAGTTTATATGGATGACATAGTGGTCAAAACTAAGGACAAAGCAACACTTGTGCAAGATCTGGAGGAAACATTTGCAAACCTGCGCAAGATCAACCTCAAATTGAACCCTGAGAAGTGTGTCTTCGGTGTCCCGTCCGGCAAGCTTCTCGGGTTCTTTGTGTCGCAGCGCGGGATTGAGGCAAACCCAGATAAGATCAAGGACATCGAGCAGATTGAGGCACCCAAACGGATCAAGGACGTGCGTCGGCTCACTGGCTGCATTGCCGCCATGAGCAGATTCATCTCCAAGTCCGTAGAGCATGCCCTTCCCTTTTTCAAGATCTTGAAGAAGACGGGCCCAGTGGAGTGGACCCCAGAGGCCGAGGCAGCGGTGCAAGACTTGAAGAAGTACCTCTCCTCTGCCCGAGTGCTGGTTGCGCCCAAACCACAAGAACCATTGCTGCTGTACCTAGCGGCAATGAATCAGGTGGTTAGCGCCGCACTAGTGGCATAGAGGGAGGTCGACGAAGAGGGAGCGGCAGCGGCAGAGTCAATGGTTGGCGAGCCAGAACCCTCCCCGGCAGGGCTCGGTCCCGATAAGACCGAGTCCCCGGCGGAGGCTGACGCCAGTGCGATAGGGCCCGCACGGCTAGGTGAAGTGGCGCAGAAGAAGAAAATGGTGCAGCACCCAGTTTACTTCGTCAGCTCCCTCTTGCAGGGGGCTAGGTCGAGGTACTCAGGTGTGCAAAAATTGCTCTTCGGCCTCTTTATGGCCTCGAGGAAGCTGCATCATTACTTCCAAGAACACGAGATCACCGTGGTCAGCCACCTCCCATTGCAATGGATACTGCATAACCCAGATGCAACGGGGAGGATCGTGGAATGGGCCCTGGAGCTGTCGAGTTTCGGTTTAAAGTTCGAAAGTACCTCAACGATTCAGAGCAGAGTCTTGGCAGAGTTTGTTGTAGAATGGACCTCGACGCCAGACGAAGAGGTACAGGAGACCACTCTCCCTGGCAAGGAAACAAGACGCAACTAGATCATGTACTTTGATGGGGCCTTTTCGCTGCAAGGCACCGGTGCTGGTGTGCTGCTTGTCGCACCCACCGGAGAGCACCTCAAGTATGTCATCCAAATGCACTTTCCCCGGGAGATGTCAACCAACAACACCGCCGAGTAGGAGGGTTTGCTTGCCGTTCTCAAGATCGCGGCGGACCTCAGAGTCAAAAATCTCATCGTCAGGAGCGACTCGCAACTCGTCATCAGGCAGATCAACAAAGATTACCAAAGCCCGTTGATGGAAGCTTACGTGGATGAAGTGAGGAAACTAGAGGAGCGCTTTGACGGTATACAAGCGGAGCACGTCCCTCAGATGGAGGACGACATCACCGACTACTTGTCAAAGCGCGCTACCCTCAAGCTACCTGTGGAACTAGGTACTTTTGTGCTTCAGCTAACTCAACCATCCGTCGAACCATCAGCCGGGCAGAACAAGCAGAGGAAGCTAGGCCCCGGCAAGTACTTCCCCACCGAGCTCCCCGGAGCCGCTGGCAAAGTTGTTGCCGTGGATGCCGATCCTGTCGCGGGACAACCGACTCCGGCAGGGCCTCAGGCCACGGTCGTAGAGACAGCTGCTCCCGTGGCAGAAGAGATGCCTTTGGTCCTTGCCGTCGAGCCACAGGCTCCGGCATGGGTGCAGCACACCGTCCGGTTCCTCCAAATGGGAGAGCTTCCTGAGGAGCAGGAAGAGGCAGAGAGAGTAGCCCGCCGGTCTGCTCTATACCAATTCATTGACAACGTGTTGTATAGAAAAAGACCGAATGGGGTGAAATTGAAGTGCATCTCCTAGGAGGAAGGACTAGAGCTGTTGGCAGAGATACATGGAGGCATATGTGGCTCCCACATAGGGTCAAGGGCCCTTGCCGGCAAGGCTTTCCGGCAAGGTTTCCTTTGGCCCACCGCCCTCCAGGATGCGACGACACTAGTAACCAAGTGTGAAGCATGCCAGTTCCATTCAAAGAAGCTTCATCAACCAGCTCAAGCCCTTCAAACCATCCCTCTCTCCTGGCCCTTCTCGGTCTGGGGGCTCGACATATTGGGCCCCTTCCCCCGTGCTGTCGGGGGCTTTGAGTACTTGTACGTTGCAATCGACAAGTTCACAAAGTGGCCAGAGGTGGAAGCAGTGAGGAAGGTGACAGTGCAGTTAGCCATCAAGTTCTTCAAAGGACTGGTTTGCCGTTTTGGGCTACCCAACAAGGTCATCACCGACAACGGCACACAGTTCACAAGCCATGCCTTCATGCAATACATTGAGGATCTCAGCAGCAAGGTCTGTTTTGCTTCCGTGGCACACCCACGGAGCAATGGCCAAGCGGAGAGAGCAAATGCTGAAGTTCTATGAGGCTTAAGAACGAAGACTTTCGACAGACCGCGCAAGAGTGGAAGGCGCTGGATTGACGAGTTGCCGGCGGTTCTTTGGTCGATCAGAATGACGCCAAATCGAGCCACCGGCCAGACACCCTTTGCCCTGGTCTACGGGGCAGACGCAGTTCTCCCCATGGAACTCATATATGGGTCACCTCGAGTGCTCGCTTATGATGAGCTTGAGCAAGAGCGATTGCGGCAAGATGATGCAACGCTCCTTGAGGAAGATCGTCTCCGGGCGGCTGTGAGAGCAGCACGCTACCAGCAAGCCTTGCGCCACTACCATAGCCGCAAGGTTCATGCCCGGAGCTTTGAGGAAGGCAAACTTGTTCTTCGGCATGTTCAGTCGGCCAAGAATTCCAACAAGTTGACGCTGAAGTGGGAAGGCCCTTATCGGGTAACACGAGTCACCAGGCCTGGCGCTGTCCGCCTGGAGACCGAAGATGCCATTCCAGTGAGAAACTCCTGGAACATCGAGCATCTTCACAAGTTTTACCCATAAGGCGCGGCTGTCGGGCCTCCCGTCAAGCCACCCTTTTGTACAAGCATTGCCGACAAGTCATGTAACCCTTTGTACAAAGCCAGGCGCAGACCCTGAGCATAAATAAACGAAGCCCTGGCACCCTAAGTTATAGCATGCATGCTAAGTTGAGTCTCCTCCTCGGTTAGGGTTGATAGTGCTTGGCGGCGGCTAACCCCTAGCTTAGAGGTCGAGTGCGCGTCTCTCTGTTCTTCTCTGTCCTCTTTGGTTTGTAGGGCACATAAGCATTTCTGCCGAGCTATTTGGAAGAAAGGAACGGACTGGTGCCCCGACCCCGGCAAGCCAAAGTTGCCGGGGGCTGCAAGTACAAGGATCCATCCATGGCAAGCCAAGGTTGCCAGGAGCTGCAGATCCAGATAAGTCTTCTATCCTCTATCATGCATTTCGTTATGGAATGGGATATGTGAAACCTCGTTTTATTTCTAGGCTACCGTGCTCCCCTTTTTCTGTACCCAAGGATTATCTCCTGGGTCCAAATTTGGTCGTAGTCACGGCAGCAAGGTAATGGAACGAGGAGCCTAAGCCCACCTCATCCCTGTTGCCGGTGTCAAAACCGGCGGATCTCGGGTAGGGGGTCCCGAACTGTTCGTCTAAGACTAATGGTAACAGGAGGTAGGGGATACGATGTTTACCCAGGTTCGGGCCCTCTCGATGGAGGTAAAACCCTACTTCCTGCTTGATTGATCTTGATGATATGAGTATTACAAGAGTTGATCTACCCCGAGATCAGAGAGGCTAAACCCTAGAAGCTAGCCTATGGTATGATTGTTGTTGTGTCCTACGGACTAAACCCTCCGGTTTATATAGACACCAGAAGGGGCTAGGGTTACACAGAGTCGGTTTACAGAGGAGGAGATCTACATCCGAATCGTCAAGCTTGCCTTCCACGCCAAGGAGAGTCCCATCCGGACACGGGACGAAGTCTTCTATCTTGTATCTTCATAGTCCAACAGTCCGGCCAAAGTATATAGTCCAGCTGTCCGGATACCCCTTATCCAGGACTCCCTCAGTAGCCCCTGAACCAGGCTTCAATGACGATGAGTCCGGCGCGTAGATTGTCTTCGGCATTGCGAGGCGGGTTCCACCTCCGAATACTCCAAAATTAATTCCGAACACAAGGACCGTGTCCGGCTCTGTAAGATAAATTCCATATACCACCATAGAGAGAATAATAATCCACGAATCTGATCTGCTGACAATTCCTCGTGATGTGACATCATGCCATGGCTCGGTAACTTATTCGAACCGTTTTTACAACCTGCTCCTGCACACATCACGAGGCAGTTTCTTTGGCACATCCCGTCAAAGTAGAGATCATGTCCCCTTATCGCGGGATCTCCATTAATACGGGTATGGGTAACCCAACCAGCGCCATCAATCGAGGCGCTTGGAAAGATAAGAGATTTCGAGAGGCAAGTGGGGAGGCGTACATTCTACATTGCCTTTATAAAGGGATAGAGATCTCCCGTTTTCACCCACACCCTCTTCCTCCTTTGCTCATCCGTTCTCGCACCCTTGAGCTCCAGCGCCCAAGTTCTCACCTTCTCCATAGGATCGCATCATGTCTGGAGCGGGAGGCAAGTGGATGGCCTCCTCTGTCACGGAGAAGAACATCACCAAGCTTCGGGAAGCCGGATACCTGGCCGAGAACATCGCGCATAGGCTTCCAACAGAGGGACAGATTACCCCCACTCCGAAGTATCGGGAGAGAGTAGTATTTCTCCCTCATTTCATCCACGGACTAGGGTTTCCACTCCACCCGTTTGTCCGCGGGCTTATGTACTACTATGGGCTAGATTTTCACGATCTGGCCCCAAATTTCGTCCTCAACATCTCAGCGTTCATCGTTGTGTGCAAGGCATTCCTTCACATCAAGCCCCACTTCGGCCTATGGTTGAAGATCTTCTGTGTAAGCCAAAGATCGTGACCGGCCAATAGGTGGAGTGCGGAGGTGCCATGGTGGGAAAGATGCCCAATGTCACATGGCTCGACGACTCCTTCGTGGAGACCGTGAAGGGGTGGCAATCAGGGTGGTTCTACATCACCGAGCCACGCGACACCAACTGGGTGTTGGCCCCCAAATTCAGATCCGGAATCCCCACGCGGCTCACTTCTTGGGAGAAGAAGGGCCTAGCCTGGGGCAAACCCACAGAGCTGGCCGGACTCGAGACCTGCATCCGAAGTATGAGGGACAAGAAGATCAAGCTTGTCAACATGGTCCAGGTCATGCTCATTCGCCGGATTCTCCCGTGTCAAAGACGGGCATTTGATATGTGGGAGTTCGACCCGGCCGAACACCAGATGCTGCTAGAGCTCTTCGGCACGAAGCACAAAGAAATCTGGAAGGCATTGTTCAAGACCGGTGAAGTCCCTCCTCCCCTTTTCGAGGACCGGGGGCTCAACGCAAGCCGCCTCGCCAATCCGGTAAGTCCTCTGGTTATTTGTAAGATATTTCCTTCCTGGTATCTTCGTGGGAGGATTCTTAGGTCACTATACTGACCGAACATGATTGGGTGGAGATGGCGGAGCGGATTAACTGTCCGACTCCATTGCCTGAGGACCCAGTGAGCGCACTCCTAGCGGAGATGCTGGTTCTGGCACCTTACAAGGTGCCGGAGAAAAAGGCCGAAAAGAAGGCTGCAATGACCCGTAAGGGTCTCCGGCGCGAAGCCGCACCAGACGCCTCGCCAGAAGAGGATGAGGAGCACTCCTCCCACGAAGGGGAGGAGAGGAAGAAGAAGAGGGCCGCCTCAACTGAGGTGGCCGGAGGGTCCAAGACGGTGGCCGCGGGGACCAGGAAAGGTCCCTGACGCATGGCCGTGATAGAGTCGTCATCGGAAGACGACGAGGAAGATTCTCCCCTTGAAGACGGGGGAGAACATGAAGAAATGCCTCCCCCCCCGTGCATGGGAGGAGAAGAAGAAGAAGGCCGTGTCACGCCCAAGATGCGACCCTATCCTAAAGGAACTCGAAGGTCCCACCAAGGATAGAAGCGCATCTTGAAGACGCTTTTGCAAGGTGGATATCTTTACATCAACATTACATAATAGATGGGGATACATACAAGAGGCATGGAATGCCACACGAATACAACAATACATCATACAAGAGATCAACATCCGACTACGGATGGAACACAAACAGAAACTCAAGCGACATCCACCCTGCTAGCCCAGGCTGCCGACCTGGAACCTATCCCCCGATCGAAGAAAAAGCATAAGATGAACTCCAAAACAAGCAAACATCGCTCTCGCGTCAAGATCATCGCATAACCTGTACCTGCAACTGTTGTTGTAGTAATCTGTGAGCCACGAGGACTCAACAATCCCATTACCATGGGTATCAAGACTAGCGAAGCTTAATGGGAAAGGAAGGGGTAAAGTGGTGAGGTTGCAGCAGCGACTAAGCATATATGGTGGCTAACATACACAAATAAGAGCGAGAAGAGAAGCAAACGGAACAGTCGTGAAGCTAGCAACGATCAAGAAGTGATCCTGAAACTACTTGCGTCAAACATAACACAAAGACTGTGTTCACTTCCCGGACTCCGCCAAAAACAGACCATCACGGCTACACACGTGGTTGATGCGTTTTAATTTGAATCTGGTGTCAAGTTATCTACAACCGGATATTAATAAATTCCCATCTGCCACATAACCGCGGGCACGACTCTCGAAAGTTTATACCCTGCAAGGGTGTCCCAACTTAGCCCATCACAAGCTCTCACGGTCAAGGAAGGATATTCCTTCTCCTAGGAAGACCCGATCAGTCTTGGAATCCCGGTTGAAAAGACATTTCGACAATGCTAAATCAAGACCAGCAAGACCGCCCAATGCGCCGACATCCCGATAGGAGCTGCACATATCTCGTTCTCAGGGCAACACCGGATGAGCAATCCGTACAACTAAAACCAGACCTCAAGTTTCCCTGAGGAGGCGCTGCAAAGGGCTCTGGTTCGGACCAGCACTTAGAGAAGCACTGGCCCGAGGGGGGGGGCTAAAATAAAGATGACCCTTGGGTTGGCCGACCCAAGGGAAAGGTAATAGGTGGTGGTGAGGCAAATGGTAAAACAAAGGTTGGGCCTTGCTGGAGGAGTTTTATTCAAAGTGAACTGTCAAAGGGGTCCCATAAATCACCCAACCGCGTAAGGAACACAAAATCAAGGAACATAACACCGGTTTGACGGAAACTAGGGCGGCAAGAGTGGAACAAAACACCATGCATAAGGCCGAGCCTTCCACCCTTTACCAAGTATGTAGATGCATTAATTAAATAAGAGATATTGTGATATCCCAACAATAATCCTGTCCACCATGGAGCAATCTTAACCTTCACCTGCAACTAACAATGCTATAAGAGGGGCTGAGCAAAGCGGTAACATAGCCAAACAACGGTTAGCTAGGAAGGGTGAAAAAGGTTAGAGGCTGACATGGAAAATTGGGAGGCTCGAAGAACAAATGATAGGTAGCACAGCATAGCGATAGAACGAAGCAACTAGCATAGCAATGATAGTAGTGAGATCCAGGGTGACGGTCATCTTGCCTGAAATCCCGCAAGGAAGAAGAACGAGTCCATGAAGAAGATGAAGCCACGAAGACGAACCAAGCGTAGACGAACGAATCCTCACGATCGCAACGAAACAGGAACTAACGAGAAGGAGCACAACCGGAAAGAAGCAAACAACATGGTAAACAACCATCACATAAACAAGGCATGATGAACAATCAAGCACGATGCATGTCCAATTTAAATATGCATGGCATGGCAAAGTGCACAAACAAAACTACAAGTTAAGTGGAGGTCAACATGCAATGAGTTGCATATTGACGAAACTTCGCAACAATTACTTAGTGCTCTCCCATTTAAACTACTCAACAATATTAAATGTTGGTTAACATGGCAAGAGGTGAAGCATAATAAAACTACCTATCTAGGCAAGTTTAAATGAGGCCGGAACCACAAACAACAAGTCCGGAAAATCCCCATATGCAGATTTCGAATTCGGTACTGTTCTGCCCTAAAACATATTTTTAATGTTGTTAAACAGTAAAACAAAGTGCACCGTGTTAATCTATGCATTTTTCCACCCCATTTACATATAAAGTTTATTAAAATTAGAGCTACGGTTCTTTAGTTATGAAATAAATCATTTTAACATGGCATTTAAGAAAAAATAAACAAACAACAATTTTAAACATTTTAAACATGGATGAAAGTTGGACATTGTGAAACTACATGAAAATCTGAGCAACATGCATATATGACATATTTTATTTGGATGCATGGATCTTTAGTTATTAACATTACAAAATAGTGGCAGTTCCTGTAAATAATAATGCACTGAAAAATGGTAAAATACACAGTGGAAAAAATAAATATGCATGAGCCGGATTCAACGCACTGTGCAAGCCCGGTAGCAGATTCGGCCCGATGCGGCTGTGGGTGTGTGCGTGCAACAGTACAGGAAAAACAGAGCAAAACTTGGGGCGCGTGGGACTCGAACCGAGGACCTCCTGGAGTGTGTGATGCGTGCTGACCAGTCGGGCTGGCCGAGTGCTTGTGATTAGGAAGGTGCAGAGCTCTAATTTAAGAGAGCAAGACCCGGTCTTGGATCCATGGATGCACAACGACTTGCCGGCGACGACGACGAGCAGAGCAGCGGCTACAAGAGAAGCGAATCACCGGCGGGGGTGCGGAAATGTGCCAGGGTGCGTGAGGTAGAGCAACGACGCGAGGGTGCGGGCATGGATGCGCAAGGCGGGGCTGGCGTAAGGCTAAGCCTCGCTTCGGCCATGGTTGCCGGCGAGCAAATGCGACGACGGCGAGGGTGGCTGAGCAATGGCGGGCATGCGGGTTTGTAAGGGGAATTTGGCGCGCTCCAGAGGAGGGATGCGGGCGCTCGAGCTCGAGCGTTGCTCGGCTCGGGCATGCGGACGCGCGCAGTGGCAGGTAAGAAAAACACGGCAAGGCGGCGCGGGTGCGCGGGCGTGAGAGGAAACTGGCAAGGATGCGACCATGGAGGCTGTGTTTGTGTGTGCAGATGGCGGGATTTGTAGAGGAGGTGCCTGCGCTGTGCATAGAGAGCAGCGGACGTGCTCGGACCTGACGAACCAAGGACAAACACGGCGGGCTGAACGAAGGAATTGGCAACGAAGAGAGGTCGTAACACTCGCCGGCGACGAGGTCCGATGGAGGAGCGCTCGAGCTCAACGGAGGTGGACGAAACAGGGCGCAATCAAAGGGGAGAAGCTGATGGGGAGGTGTGGACGCTCACGTAGGGTTGGTTGCTGGAGTCGATCGAGCTCGGGGACGACGGGCGACAACAAATTCCGACGGTGATGTCCCGAACCCAAGGAAGGAGATGAACGCGGCACCGTCTTGACGTTCCACGGTGATGAAGAGGACGTCGGGGAGGAAGCGCTAGAGTCCTTGTGGTTACGAGCGACGGTGAGGAAGATGACGATGGAGGATGCCTCGCAAACGACGCAGAGGCGCTGTTCATGGAGGCATTCGGCTCCGTGTAGAAGTGGAAGTAGGGAAGATGCCGTCGTGGAGGGAGTCGATCGCATCGGCCCTGGTCCCTCCTGGCTCCTGGCCTTGAATAAGACGAAGAATATGACGCAGTCGAGTCGACCCGGAGCGAAGAAGACGACAGAGGATGGCTATGGCCGCAGCGGAGCCATAGGAGTGCGCCGGGAGCTCTCTGGTTTCTGCCTCTTTAAGAAGAAGGAGGAGCAGGAGAAGGGAAAAGGGGTGGCGGCGGCGAGAGGGAAACCCTAAGGGGTCGCGGGATGCTGGCTTTATAGGAGGGGAGCGACATGAGCCCGGCCACAGTGGCCATGTACTCCCCCTGGTTTTCACCGTGAGAGACAGAGAGGGAGGAAGAAGAAAAGGAGGGAGACGGGTCGCTGGCAGGTGGGGTCGGCGGGGTGATCGGCTGGCCATGGGGAAAATTTTACCAGGGAGGTGATCGGTGGGCTGCGGGGCTGGGCTAGATGGGCCGCGGCTCGGCTGGAGCAGCGCTGCTGCTGCTGGTGCTGGACTGCATTGCTGCTGCTGGAGCTGGGCTCTCTCTCTCTCTCTCTCCCTCTTATTCTTTCTTTTCTCAATTTCCACAAACAGAAAATAAGAGAGAAAAGCTCAGAGATAAAGGGAAGGCGTGAGAGAGATATGAGAATATATCTGGAGTCCAGAATTTGTTCAGAATTTTAATAAATTGCTTTGGGCATTTTTCAGGATATAAAAATAATTCAAGTTTGAATTAAATTCAAACTTGAGACATTTTTTTAACCCAACCAAAACACTTTCAAATGGGCTGAAAATTAGCAGAGAGGATGTAGGAAAAGTGCATGATTTATAGGAAAAGAATGAACATTTATTGAGGACAGAAAATGACACTAGCAGAAATGAAAAGAATAAGAAGGAAGAAGGAGGTGTAGATGCATGGGTAGATTTGAGAGACATAGCAAGGGGTTTGGTCACATGCAACATGCATAGAGCATGACAACATCATGAAGAATGTGATGCACATGGTGATTATGATGAAATGCAAAATGACAAAAGGTACAATGCAATGTAAACAATGATGATCATGAAGCAAGAAGCAAATATGACAAGGCACTCAACATGATCATGGCAACAAACATAGGAAAAAGAAATATGCAAAACAATTATGACAATGCCACACTCAATAAAAACACGGCAACAACTAAAATAAATGGAAGGCAACTGGAGCATCGGACTCGGGGCGTTACAACTCTCCTCCACTAACAGAAGATCTCATCCCGAGATCTTAGGAACAAGACGGAAGAGAAAGAGGAAGAGGTGAAATAAGAACACAAGAGAGAAGAAGAACAAGGTCGAGAGCAGTCGTTAGAAAAGATGGACGACGAAAATGATGAGAATCGAAAGCTGAAGGAACAAGATAGACTCTGAAACCACACTAGTTAGAACAAGATAGAAAAAGAATAATAAAGAAGGAATTTCGGTAGCACTCTGGCTGAACAAGGAAGGAATAGAACATGAACTTCGCAAGATGGGATGACCTTGATGAGATGAACAACACAATGCCTCCGGTAGAATTAAAATAGTGGAATGAAAAGAACGGATAAGAGAACAACAACTTCCACCACGAATGAATTAGATAACCTCCTTAGAAGGAAATATTTAACGGGGTTGCCGAGAAAATCAACAACAAAAGAATAAGTTTGTTGTGGACTTATGGAAAATCCTCTCAAAATTTGAGGTGAAACTGTGCCACAAGCAAAAGCTTGAATATCTGAGAAGACCGAAGAAATGCAAAGATCCACTTCAAAAGAATACAGAGAATTAATTGCACTTCGAGATGCAAGAAGAATAATACTTGAACTCGTCCAACAAGAATCTTGATGAACACTTGAAAGAATGAATTAAATCATGAAGAACCACCATGAAGAACTCCGGTGACAAAAAGGATGATGAGATAGAATGAAGGATGAAAGAATAAGATTAAAGCTTGCAATGATTTAGATGGAGGTTCCGACGAAATCGCCGAGGAAATTTGAACTCCGGAAAAGAAAAGTTGAAAACACTTGGAACTAGAATTTATTCATCAAGAACAAATTCCGAAGAAAAGGGATTACTTGACGATGATGAAATAAGAATAAGATTTATTGTATGCTTATCCTTCATCAAATTAATGACAAGCAATGGATTTTACATACTACTTATTCTTCTTGAAAAGGATTGAGAAGTGACATATCGCAAACTTGAGAAGGTCTTCATGAACCACCGGTAGGATTGAAAGAAAGAATGGATTAAAATGATAATCAAAGAAAAATAATCTTGAACGAACCACCGTAAGAATTCAAAAATGATTGATGAAACAGAATGAATCACTGGGAAGAATTAGAAGAACCAATATGCTCGAGGGGATTTAGATGCAAAAGAACAAAGAGATCATGAGCTGATTAAAGAACACTTGAACAAAGCGTTGGGATAATTGGATAACGGTAGCTGAAATGAGAGGACGGAGAATTCTTCTGGAACGATGGCCTCCGGTGAAAAGAAATGGGAAAACAACTTCTGACATACTCCGGATGGGTAAGAAAAGAATATCTGACAAATGGAGTAATTCGAGAGGTTAACATGAAGCTAGAACCACAAATCTTCGGGAGAACGGGCAAGATTTTAGAGGAAAAACACTTCTTCGTTCTTCAAAAGTTGAGAATGACGACGAGAAAGAACACCAAAATTGTTGAGATACTCCGAGAGAATGAAAAGCGAAGAGGTTGAGTCAACAATGAAAAATAATTTGAAATTGATCTTGGAAAAGCCTCTGACTAATGAAATTTATACTTACGTCAACTTCGAAAAGGATTTTAGAATAACTCCGGGAAACTTAGAAGAGTCGGGTAAGATCCTGGGAAAAGACCTGTGGGTTAGGGCCCACTAAAGAGAAAAACACCATTGGAAAGGATTTTAGAAGAGATAGATGATGCACCGGAGCAATTAAAATATTTGAATGAGGTGACAACCTCGAATTAATTGGAACACAGACGAATCTGCTGAGATGTCTTCCGAACTCCAGAATGATTGAATGGCGAGAGGCAAACGAGCAAGGAGAACACTTGATCCAAGGAAAAGAATGTGATCAACCCGAAAAAAACTTGAATTGAGTCTACCGGAGAAGAAAAAGAGATGAAGAATGTCAAACAAAACGAGAATTCACCGGTTGAAACAATTGGCGAAAGACTGAAGAGGCTCCACATGAATGAAATTGATGCTCGAAACAGACTCAGGCTCCGGGAATAAGAGGGTGGGAGGGCGGGAAAACAAAGACAACTTGGAAGGGGAAAAACCGATGAATAAGTTCAAGAGGAAACATCGGTTGAAAGAATGCAAATGCATCGCACGAGTAGGATGGATACTCGATTACGGACTTCGACTCCGAGAAAAAAAAGGGGGGGCAGGTGGGAAAAAGAAAACAACTAAGGATTGAACTTGGCAACGATGAAGAGGCTCGAGTCAACTTGACGAGAAAATGCACCGGATGAAAAGAGCTGAGAACCAACGACCGAAAAACTAAATGCGTGATCCTAAAGAAAATTTGAAAGGGAAGAGGAGTAATTCAAAACACCTACATCAATATTCTTCACCAGAGCGACGAAGGGGCTGAGGAGTAAAAAGAATTCCTACTCTCCGATATAACTAGACTCTGAAAAAAAAACAATTTTCTTCTAGACTCGACAACGGCCAAACTACACGATCAATCAAGGGGGCTCCTATGGTCGGTCGAGGCTCTGATACCAACTTGTCATGCCCAAGATGCGACCCTATCCTAAAGGAACTCGAAGGTCCCACCAAGGATAGAAGTGCATCTTGAAGACGCTTTTGCAAGGTGGATATCTTTACATCAACATTACATAATAGATGGGGATACATAAAAGAGGGAATGCCACACAAATACAACAATACATCATACAAGAGATCAACATCCGACTATGAATGGAACACAAACAGAAACTCAAGCGACATCCACCCTGCTAGCCCAGTCTGCCGACCTGGAACCTATCCCCTGATCAAAGAAAAAGCAGAAGATGAACTCCAAAACAAGCAAACATCGCTCTCGCGTCAAGATCATTGCATAACCTGTACCTGCAACTGTTGTTGTAGTAATCTGTGAGCCACAAGGACTCAGCAATCCCATTACCATGGGTATCAAGACTAGCAAAGCTTAATGGGAAAGGAAGGGGTAAAGTGATGAGGTTGCAGCAGCGACTAAGCATATATGGTGGCTAACATACGCAGATAAGAGCGAGAAGAGAAGCAAACGGAACAGTCGTGAAGCTAGCAATGATATAGAAGTGATCCTGAAACTACTTGCGTCAAACATAACACAAAGACCGTGTTCACTTCCCGGACTCCGCCGAAAACAGACCATCACGGCTACACACGCGGTTGATGCATTTTAATTCGAATCTAGTGTCAAGTTATCTACAACCGGATATTAACAAATTCCCATCTGCCACATAACCGCGGGCACGGCTATCGAAAGTTTATAACCTGAAGGGGTGTCCCAACTTAGCCCATCACAAGCTCTCACGGTCAACGAAGGATATTCCTTCTCCCAGGAAGACCTGATCAGTCTCGGAATCCCGGCTTACAAGACATTTCGACAATGGTAAAACAAGACCAGCAAGACCACCCGATGCGCCGACATCCCGATAGGAGCTGCACATATCTCGTTCTCAGGGCAACACCGGATGAGCAATCCGTACAACTAAAACCAGACCTCAA
>NC_041383.1:105444095-105575517 GCF_002162155.2 Triticum dicoccoides
GGGGGGGGGGCTAAAATAAAGATGACCCTCGGGTTGGCCGACCCAAGGGAAAGGTAATAGGTGGTGGTGAGGCAAATGGTAGAACCAAGGTTGGGCCTTGCTGGAGGAGTTTTATTCAAAGCGAACTATCAAGGGGGTCCCATAAATCACCCAACCGCGTAAGGAATGCAAAATCAAGGAACATAACACCAGTATGACGGAAACTAGGGCGGCAAGAGTGGAACAAAACACCAGGCATAAGGCCGAGCCTTCCACCCTTTACCAAGTATATAGATGCATTAATTAAATAAGAGATATTGTGATATCCCAACCATAATCCTGTCCACCATGGAGCAATCTTCAACTTCACCTGCAACTAACAATGCTATAAGAGGGGCTGAGCAAAGCGGTAACATAGCCAAACAATGGTTTGCTAGAAAGGGTGAAAAAGGTTAGAGGCTGACATGGCAAATTGGGAGGCTTGAAGAACAAATGATAGGTAGCACAGCATAGCGATAGAACGAAGCAACTAGCATAGCAATGATAGTAGTGAGATCCAGGGTGGCGGTCATCTTGCCTGAAATCCCACAAGGAAGAAGAACGAGTCCATGAAGAAGATGAAGCCACGAAGACGAACCAAGCGTAGACGAACGAATCCTCACGATTGCAACGAAACAGGAACTAACGAGAAGGAGCACAACCGGAAAGAAGCAAACAACATGGTAAACAACCATCACATAAACAAGGCATGATGCACAATCAAGCACGATGCATGTCCGATTTAAATATGCATGGCATGGCAAAGTGCACAAACAAAACTACAAGTTAAGTGGAGCTCAACATGCAACGAGTTGCATATTGACGAAACTTCACAACAATTATTTAGTTCTCTCCCGTTTAAACTACTCAACAATATTAAATGTTGGTTAACATGGCAAGAGGTGAAGCATAATAAAACTACCTATCTAGGCAAGTTTAAATGAGGCCGGAACCACAAACAACAATTCCGGAAAATCCCCATATGCAGATTTCGAATTTGGTACTGTTCTGCCCTAAAACATATTTTTAATGTTGTTAAACAGTAAAACAAAGTGCACCATGTTAATCTATGCATTTTTCCACCCCATTTACATATAAAGTTTATTAAAATTAGAGCTACGGTTCTTTAGTTATGAAATAAATCATTTTAACATGGCGTTTAAGAAAAATTAAACAAACAACAAGTTTAAACATTTTAAACATGGATGAAAGTTGGACATTGTGAAACTACATGAAAATCTGAGCAAGATGCATATATGACCTATTTTATTTGGATGCATGGATCTTTAGTTATTAACATTGCAAAATAGTGGCAGTTCCTGTAAATAATAATGCACTGAAAAATGGTAAAATACACAGAGTGGGAAAAATAAATATGCACGAGCCGGATTCAACGCACTGTGCAAGCCCAGTAGCAGATTCGGCCCGATGCGGCTGTGGGTGTGTGCGTGCAACAGTACAGGAAAAACAGAGCAAAACTTGGGGTGCGTGGGACTCAAACCCATGACCTCCTGGAGTGTGTGATGCGTGCTGACCAGTCGGGCTGGCCGAGTGCTTGTGATTAGGAAGGTGCAGAGCTCTAATTTAAGAGAGCAAGACCCGGTCTTGGATCCATGGATGCACAGTGACTTGCCGGCGACGACGACGAGCAGAGCAGCGGCTACAAGAGAAGCGGATCACCGGCGGGGGTGCGGAAATGTGCCAGGGTGCATGAGGTAGAGCAACGACATGAGGGTGTGGGCGTGGATGTGCAAGGCGGGGCTGGCGCAAGGCTGAGCCTTGCTTCGGCCATGGTTGCCGGTGAGCAAACACGACGACGGCGAGGGCGGCTGAGCAGTGGCGGGCATGCGGGTTTGTAAGGGGAATTTGGCGCGCTCCAGAGGAGGGATGCGGGCGCTCGAGCTCGAGCGTTGCTCGGCTCGGGCATGCGGACGCGCGCAGTGGCAGGGAAGAAAAACACAGCAAGGCGGCGCGGGTGCGCGGTCGTGTGAGGAAACTGGCAAGGATGCGAGCATGGAGGCTGTGTTTGTGTGTGCAGATGGCGGGATTTGCAGAGGAGGTGCCTGCGCTATGCATAGAGAGCAGCGGAGGTGCTCGGACCTGACGAACCAAGGACAAACACGGCGGGCTGAACGAAGGAATTGGCAACGAAGAGAGGTCATAACACTCGCCGGCGACGAGGTCCGATGGAGGAGCGCTCGAGCTCAACGGAGGTGGACGAAACAGGGCGCAATCAAAGGGGAGAAGCTGATGGGGAGGTGTGGACGCTCACATAGGGTTGGTTGGTGGAGTCGATCGAGCTTGGGGACGATGGGCGACAACAAATTCCAACGGCGATGTCCCGGACCTGAGGAAGAAGGAGATGAACGCGGCAGCGTCTTGACGTTCCGCGGTGATGAAGAGGACGTCGGGGAGGAAGCGCCGGAGTCCTTGTGGTTACGAGCGACGGTGAGGAAGATGACGACGGAGGATGCCTCGCAAACAACGCAGATGCGCTGTTCGTGGAGGCGTTCGGCTCCATGTAGAAGAGGAAGCAGGGAAGATGCCGTCGTGGAGGGAGTCGACCGCATCGGCCCTGGTCCCTCCTGGCTCCTGGCCTTGAATAAGAGGAAGAATATGACGCAGTCGAGTCGACCCGGAGCAAAGAAGACGACAGAGGATGGCTATGGCCGCAGCGGAGCCATAGGAGTGCGCAGGGAGCTCTCTGGTTTCTGCCTCTTTAAGAAGAAGGAGAAGCAGGAGAAGGGAAAAGGGGTGGCGGCGGCGAGAGGGAAACCCTAGGGGGTCGCGTGATGCTGGCTTTATAGGAGGGGAGCAACGTGAGCTCGGCCACGGTGGCCATGTACTCCCCCTGGTTTTCACCGTGAGAGACAGAGAGGGAGGAAGAAGAAAAGGAGGGAGACGGGTCACTGGCAGGTGGGGTCGGCGGGGTGATCGGCTGGCCATGGGGAAAATTTTACCAGGGAGGTGATCGATGGGCTGTGGGGCTGGGCTAGATGGGCCGCGGCTCGGCTGGAGCAGCACTGCTGCTGCTAGTGCTGGACTGCATTGCTGCCGCTAGAGCTGGGCTCTCTCTCTCTCTCCCTCTTATTCTTTCTTTTCTTAATTTCCACAAACAAAAAATAAGAGAGAAAAGCTCAGAGATAAAGGAAAGGCGTGAGAGAGATATGAGAATATATCTGGAGTCCAGAATTTGTTCAGAATTTTAATAAATTGCTTTGGGCATTTTTAAGGATATAAAAATAATTCAAGTTTGAATTAAATTCAAACTTGAGCCATTTTTTTAATCCAACCAAAACACTTTCAAATGGGCTGAAAATTAGCAGAGAGGATGTAGGAAAAGTGCAGGATTTATAGGAAAAGAATGAACATTTATTGAGGACAGAAAATGGCACTAGCAAAGATGAAAAGAATAAGAAGGAAGAAGGAGGTGTTGATGCATGGGTAGATTTGAGAGACATATCAAGGGGTTTGGTCACATGCGACATGCATAGAGCATGACAACATCATGAAGAATGTGATGCACATGGTGATTATGATGAAATGCAAAATGACAAAAGGCACAATGCAATGTAAACAATGATGGTCATGAAGCAAGAAGCAAATATGACAAGGAACTCAACATGATCATGGCAACAAACATAGGAAAAGGAAATATGCAAAACAATTATGACAATGCCACACACAATAAACACACGACAACAACTAAAATAAACGGAAGGCAACTGGAGCATCGGACTCGGGGCATTACAGGCCGCCCCGTCAGAGGAGGCCGGGACACCGAAGAAGGGGAAAGTGTCCCTTCCCGATCACTCCACTACCGCCGCTTTCAGCGACGAGGAGTGGCTGCCCAGGGGCAAGCCCCGGGCGAGGTCGTAAGTATCCGCATTCATAGTACTTTCCATGCAACTTTGACCTCATGGTTTATAATGACACCGGTCATGTTTATGCAGTCCGGCCGGGTCCGATCTCGAGGAGTCCTCTTTGGAGGAGTCTCTAAATGAGTCGGAGATGAATTCGCTCCTGACGGCAACCTCCCCACGACCTGCGGATGACATTGAGGTGTTGTCCTGGAGGATGCCAGAGCAGGAGGCGATGGCTCCGGAGATGTCCCAAGGCAAAATCGGGCGCCAGACACATGGGGGATGGGAACCCCATGGATCATGTTGACGGGAGCCACAGCAAGCCTGGCTCCCAGCCGGTTACTATGCCGAAGCCTACAAAGGTTCCAGATTCCAGTAAGCAGCCCCTCATGAAGGAGGGCGAGCTGGCCGTGCCGATGACCTCCGCCCAGCCGGAGGCATCGAATAATTTGTTGGAAGTGCTTTGAGGCGCTCCCATCGAGGATGAACAATGTACATTTATGGGTACGGTGATTGAGAAGGTTCGGTCCGCCAAGGGCGGTTTGACCGAAGCCTGCACCGGCCTGCTAACAGGTTTTGAGGTAAGGAAAGTGTGAGAAAATATCACCCGATAGATAGTAGCCCCTGATACTCTGGTTGGTGTTCGGAAAGAATAGCCAAACGGATGGTCAACTAGAAAACCGCATGAAGCTAATGATATTTGTCTGAATGAATCAAATAGGCACTGCTGCTGACCACCGCTGCACGCACGGCTGAGGTTACCGGACTCAAGCGCGAACTGGGGCAGGCCGAAGAAGAGCTCGGCCTCATGAAGAAGCAGCTCGAGGCGAACAAAGGTAAAAGAAACCCCATCCATATGTCGTATAGAGGATAAAAAGTTGTTGATGCTAAGAAAAAGCATCATGGCTTTTGATAGGGACCGTGTTCGAAGTGGCGGCCCTGAAGGAAGCGCTGTCCGTGGTCGAAGCCAGGGCGGATACGGAGCACACCGAGCGAGAGAAGCAAGATGATCGGGTGGGAGAGGTACAGCAGGAGCTCCAGGAGCTCGTCAAGAAGTTCGGCTCCCCGGAGCATGACTACAAGACGCAAGCGTCTGAGCTTGCAAAGGCCCTCCAGAGCGCGGCCCACGCTAAGGCTGAAGCCCAAAAGGCCCTTTAGGAAATCCAGGCAGCCAAGAAGATAGTGGAGGGTAAGGAATTCTTTATGCAAAGCAAGCATGTGGAGGAGTCATTTCTTTTACTTACACAAATCCGGAGCTCTCCAGGAGCGCTCGCAGATCTGCCATGCAGCATTTCGGATGCCACGGAGTTCTATCGCGCTGAAGAGGGGAGCTCTACGGAGAAGCTGTTCTGGTCCCAATTACTGGGGCCGAACACCCAATGGCTCTGAGTGACCAACTGAAGCAGCTGGTCGAACTCCACAATGCAGCTGAACAGGCCATGAGGGACCTCATAGTCCGAATGTGGCCTGGCGAGCCCCTGCCCGACAGCTACTTTGGCCTGGTGAAGCGAATGGTGCATGCCTGTCCACGGCTAGAAGTTATCAAGCAGTCCGTATGTATTGAGGGTGCCCGACGGGCCTTTGCCCGCGTGAAGGTGCATTGGGGCAAACTTGATGCTGAGCAGCTCGTGAAGGATGGACCCCCGAAGGGCAAGGAGCATCGCTACCCCGAGATGTATTATAGTGGCGTTATGAAAGGCGCTTGGCTTGTGTCGGATGAATGTCCTAAGAACATTATTTTTGGGTAAATGTACTCTTGTCGTCTGTGTAATATGAGGACGAGTTTGATTCCGCTATATAACGCTTTGTTTGATTTAAAATATTACCTTCTCTGCGGTTGTTTATCAAATCTTGAAAGTAGGCCAGTCGTCGGCTTCCGCCCCCTTGTAACTAGTACTAGGGTGTTCGTGGAAAACCTAAACACTCTTTATCCAAATTCTTGGTCCTTTAAGGAGGTGTTTAGCGCAGCGAACCAGGCAATCGGACTATTCGGCTTTATAACTCTCACTTGGCCATAGAAGTCTATAATTTTAAATTTCGGCAAATCCCTAGTATTCGGAAAGCCGAATTGGGGCGTTATACACACCTAAATCGGGCAAGGCCGATTCCTCGCCTTAAGCGGAAAAAATCTTTAGGTATTTTACTACCTCGCGAACAGCGACCAGCTCTCGCCGCATCATGACGGTCAGTTTTCGGCTTTCTCTACTGAGGTGCTCGTCCGGAAGAACCGGGACACAATCACAGTAGTTCTCCCTGCGCTACCTTAGCCGATATAACAGAACGTAAGGTACCAAAACAAGGGAGCCGGGCTAACCCAACTATTGACCCAAGATATGATTCGGAGCTGATGCATATAATGCTATAAGTTTGGGGTGCCGCACTATTGAAAGTGTTCAGACTTTTCTTGCCATTTTATGGGGCTTGATAAGAAGCCCCTGGCCAACCGACCGTACCAAAGTGTACGGATGCAAATATTGAATAAGTATTCAAAGGAAATTATGAGGATAGTAATAAGAAGCTGACGCTATGTATTACTTCCAATTTATTTGGACAATACGGCAAAGCGTAGGTGTACAATTGATGCATTAAGCAGAAAAATAGGGCTATTTGACATATCCTATCCAAGGGCAGGCTACATGTGTGTATGTAAGGATAGGTATAACGATCATTGGAGAAGACCACCTGAGTACTCCCTAGCGTGCGATGCCTCTGTGCCTCCTTGGTGTACCTTCTGTGATGAGTCCGGTTATCCGATCTCTCTGAAGGGGCTGCCTGAAAGTGGGGTCCTGAAAAAGAAAAAGGTATGCAGGCCTCCTGGCGGCTAAACCACACTCTACGCCGCATTGTTGTCCTGCCTCCACCTATGCCCATGGTATCTTGAGCGCGTAGTTATGTATGCGTGGCACTAACGCCGCTTGAATGGGGCTGGGGTGGAGGCTGGGTTGCTAATCGAGCTCCTGGTGTGCGTGGCGGTCCTGTTGCGGGGTAGTCCGAACTCGCTTGACAGTGTTCGGGGATGTCGTTGCCAAATTGGTTGTTTGTCGGAGGAGGCTGCTTTGTACTTCTGCCGCGAGGGCCGCAGTATGCTCTTCCGTACGGAGGGAGCGGTCTGTGTTTCCATTGACTGTTATGACCCCACGAGGTCCTGGCATCTTGAGCTTGAGGTATGCATAGTGCGGTACCGCATTGAAAGGAGCGAATGCAGTTCGTCCAAGTAGTGCATGATAGCCACTACGGAAAGGGATGATATCAAAGATTAACTCCTCGCTTCGGAAGTTATCCGGAGATCCAAAGACCACTTCCAGTGTTATTGAGCCCATGCAGCGGACCTCTACCCCTGGAATTACACCTTTAAAGGTGGTTTTGGTGGGTTTGATCCGTGACGGATCGATGCCCATTTTGCACACTGTGTCCTGATAAAGTATGTTCAGGCTGCTGCCACCGTCCATGAGAACTCATGTGAGGTGGAATCCGTCGATGATTGGGTCAAGGACCAATGCGGCTGAGCCGCCGTGATGGATGCTGGTCGGATGGTCCCTGCGATCAAAGGTGATCGGGTAGGATGACCATGGGTTGAATTTTGGGGCGACGGGCTCCATCGCATAGATGTCCCTAAGTGCACGCTTTCGCTCCCATTTGGGGATGTGAGTGGCATAGATCATGTTCACCGTTTTTACCTGGGGGGGGGGGATTTCTTCTGTCCTCCAGTGTCCGGACGCTGGGGCTCCTCGTCATCATCACTGTGCAGCCCCTTGTCCTTGTTCTCGGCATTTATCTTGCCGGCCTGTTTGAACACCCATCAATCTCTGTTAATGTGATTGGCTAGTTTGTCGGGGGTGCCGTGAATCTGGCATGAGCGGTCGAGTATGCGGTCCAAACTGGACGATCCCGGGTTGTTTCTTTTGAACGGCTTCTTCCGCTGACCGGATTTGGAGTTACTGAATCCGGCGTTGACTGCCGTATCCTCCGCATTGTCGCTGTTGTTTCGACGCTTGTGTCTGTTGCGTCGTGGCTTTCTGTTACTGTCACGGGTATCTGAGGTGCCAGGGTTTCCTGGCGCTGTGTTGCTGCGAGTCAGCCAACTGTCCTCACCCGAGCAAAAGTGGGTCATTAGTGTCGTGAGTGCCGCCATGGTCTTCGGTTTTTCTTGGCCGAGGTGTCGGGCAAGCCACTCGTCACAGATATTATGCTTAAAGGCCGCTAGGGCCTCGGTGTCCGGATAGTCGACAATTTGGTTCTTTTTAGTTAGGAACCGAGTCTAGAATTTCCTGGCTGACTCTCCGGGCTGTTGGGTAATGTGACTTAAGTCATCAGCATCCGGTGGTCGCACATAGGTACCTTGGAAGTTATCGAGGAATGCGTCCTCAAGGTTTTCCCAGCTGCCAATAGAGTTTGCTGGCAGGCTATTCAGCCAGTGTCTAGCTAGCCCTTTAATCTTGAGTGGGGGGTACTTGATGGCATGTAGGTCATCACCGCGGGCCATATGAATGTGGAGAAAAAAAATCCTCGATCCACACCGGGGGGTCTGTTGTGCCATTGTATGACTCGATGTTGATGGGTTTAAACCCTTCTGGGAATTCATGTTCCATTACTTCATTAGTGAAGCAGAGGGGTGTGCGGCGCCTTTGTGCCGGGCTATGTCGTGGCGTAGTCCGATTAGGTCTGGTCGGTAATGTCCGGCCCGACCAGATTGATCAATATTGTTTCCGGCATGACGATCGGTGTCCTGAGCTGTGGCGCGCCCTCATGATCCATAGATCGATCTTGGTTGTCCTGCATTGTTTTCTAGTATATCTTGCAGGTCCTGCGTATTACCCCGGGCCGTGGTGAACTGGCGTGGGGGTGCGGGCTGGTGTCCGGCCTGCCATGCCGTTTTATCCCGGCCACGTGGTGGTCGGTCAGCCTCATCTTGTGCTGGAAGTTTAGGCTCTTCTGCCTCTTCTTCTAGGAGTTTATGCTTTGGGTATCCCCTGCTTGGGGGTTTGAGTCCGTATTCTTCGGCTGCCAGGACTTCGATCCATCTGTCTGCGAGCAGATCTTGGTTCTCGTGGAGCTGCTGCTGCTTCTTTTTCAGGCTTCTTGCAGTGGCTATAAGCCTGCGCTTGAAGCGCTCCTGCTCTATGGGATCCTCTAGTACACCGAATTCGTCGTCACCGAGGCTCACCTCTCTTCGGAGGGAGGCATATAGTTATCATCCTCCAAGTATCCGTTTGTTGCCTGTTCGTCTGGGCTAGCCTGCCTGTGTTCCTCTTCGGCGCCATCTGGATTTTCTTCTCCAGTGCCGGTATTGTTGTGGCGAGGCTTGGAGCGGCGCCGATGACGCCCATGTTTTGCTTTCTTCCCCGAGGGGTTATCTCCCGTTGCCTCATCGCCACTGGTTTCTTTCGGAGTATCCACCATATATATATATATATCATATGAAGAGGTGGCAGTCCAGCACCCTGTGGGTGGTGGTTCCTGTATTTCTCCCGCATCGTCGTCTATACCGTCGATGTCTTCGAAGTCGAAGTTAAGCACGTCGGTCAAATCATCGACTGTGGCTATTAAGTGGGTGGTGGGTGGGTAACGAATTTCTTCATCGCCAACTTCCCACTCGAGCCGGACATAGTTCGGCCAGGAGTCTCCTGACAAAGAGAAAGACCTTAATGAATTCAGCACGTCTCCGAAGGGTGAGTGCTGAAAGATATCCGCGGTGGCGAACTCCATGACTGGAGCCCAATTAGATTCGATGGGCATGGATGTGCGCGGTCCGAAACACACTATCGAAGATGAGTCCGGGGGTCCGGAGGTACAGACTTCCTAAGGAGAGGAGTATGTGTTCGGCTCCAACGCCGATGAGTGTGCGGCCTCCGGGGTGGGGTCCATGCACCCGCCCTTGGAAGGCACGAGCTGCTCTAGAACAAAGTCCGGAGCTGTAGCAGGTGCGATGTTCTGAATACTGTCCAACTGTAGATCTAGATCATGCTCGTCGTGATTGTCCGGCGCACCTGACACGGGCCCGAATCTGTCGAAGATCAAGTCTCCGCGGATGCCGGTGGTGTATTTTAGGTTTCCAAACTTGACCTGATGGCCAGGGGCGTAGCTATCGATCTGCTCCAGGTGGCCAAGCGAGTTGGCCCGCAGTGCGAAGCTGCCGAACACGAAGATCTGTCCGGGGAGAAAAGTCTCGCCCAGGGCAGCGTGATTGAAGGTTGGAGAAGCCATCTAGCCTTGCAGCGACGACACAGACGAACTCTCAATGAAAGCACCAATGTCGGTGTCAAAACCGGCGGATCTCGGGTAGGGGGTCCCGAACTGTGCGTCTAAGACTAATGGTAACAAGAGGCAGAGGACACGATGTTTACCCAGGTTCGGGCCCACTCGATGGAGGTAAAACCCTACTTCTTGCTTGATTGATCTTGATGATATGAGTATTACAAGAGTTGATCTACCCCGAGATCAGATAGGCTAAACCCTAGAAGTTAGCCTATGGTATGATTGTTGTTGTGTCCTACGGACTAAACCCTCCGGTTTATATAGACACCGGAGGGGGCTAGGGTTACACAGAGTCGGTTTACATAGGAGGAGATCTACATCCGAATCGCCAAGCTTGCCTTCCATGCCAAGGAGAGTCCCATCCGGACACAGGACGAAGTCTTCTGTCTTGTATCTTCATAGTCCAAAAGTCCGGCCAAAGTATATAGTCTGGTTGTCCAGATACCCCCTTATCCAGGACTCCCTCACCTGCCTCCGCCAAGAGCGTGAGAAAGGTCAAGCAAAGTGGAGGGCCGGCAAGGCCTATTGCCGGGCAAAAAATGTTTATTTTAGATAGTAACGAGGATTCGCTCCTTGTTGTGGGTTTCACCCATGAACGAAAAACCCGACAAACATCCGTTTTCATTAAAAACATCCCATACAGGTACGATTCATATGGAATGAAAAACATGAGCAGGGGGATTACAAGTTCTAAATTTAACAAAGGCCCGAAGGCTTACAAGACTAAAAAAAGATAAGGTGCCCGTAATCCCTTTCTTGTCCCTCTCCTCAGGAAATGAAACAAGAAGGCAAAAAGGGCAAAAGGGGCGCCTAGGTGTAGTACAAGCAGCAGAAGGCGCCAAGAGAACATGCCAGCGGTCGCCTAGGAAAGGGTTGGCGGTGGCGGCGCCGGAGGAAAAGCTGGAAGATGAGGCAGCGGTCCGCCAATATGCTATGAAGGCGTCGGTGCCATCGTACTCCAACTTGACGTCCCGCCACCCGCCTTCTTCGCCTTCTCCGGCCTCCCCACGCCAGCCGCCCAAGGAGGCGACCAGAGAAGTTCAAGGAGCCAGCGACGCGGATGATGGGGTCGCCGGTGTTGCCTCGGAATGGCACGCCCGACACCTAGTCGGACCCGTCATGCTGCCGCCCCCTACCCTCGTCGTCCCTGCCGCTATCCTCCTCGTCACTCTCGCTCGAGGAGGAATCTTCATCGTCGGAGGAGCTCTCCACGCAGTACTTTAGACGTGTGCCAAGGTCCCCAAAAACCTTGACGGAGAGCAGGCCATCCTCCATCAACTTGAAGAGGAGAACGAGCCCCGGTGTCAGGATGTGGACACGGGCGAAGGTCTTCCACCCTCGGCGGAGATACATGACGTGAGGGGCGGGGAACTCGACATAGGCCCATATGCCGCTGTTCCCACAACCCCTCATATGCAGCCGCAACGCTTGCGGCGGATCTAGCTCCATCTCCCGTGCAAATGGAGTCGGGAGGCAAAGACGATGGCACGGCGGCTGGCGCAGCCTGATGAAGAACTCACGAGGGTTGTCCCCGACGCGGCCCTCCACCGGAGGAGGGGCCGCTGGCGGAGGCGATATCTGTCGCCCCGTCTTCCTCTCCCTCGAGTGCCACGGCGGCCTCGACCTCGCCCCCTCCCCCTCCCTCTAACGGGCGGATCCGCCGTTGCGAACTCTTGGGGAGGAGCAATGCGTTGTCAAGCCGAGACCCTCGCCGCCACCAATGAAGCATCGCCACGCCCCCTCGCCATGACAGAAGGAAGGAGGAAGCAGGAATGGGGAGAGGCGGATGAAGAAGCATTGAGAGGCACCGTTCCTCCCGTTCCCCTCTTTATAAAGGGGCAAGGGCGAGGCTCGGCCGCCCCTCTTGACCAATCTGGCCCGTTGAAGTGACCACGGGCGGGGCCGTCGACCTCCCTCCCCACTCAATTGAAGGCGCGTGGGAATCAGCCCGCACGCGCACGACTTCCCGTATCCCGTGCGCCTGTCATTTGCTTTGCATCATGCATGCACCGAACGTGGCGCGAAGGACGGGCGCAATGGGAGGCGTGGAGCAACGGTTCCCAAGCAAGGGCAGTAAATGAGCCGTGGCCCTGCGGTCTCAAAAGGACACGCAAGCCGCCTCTTCACTGTCCACCACAAGATGACGCCAGCATGCTTCGATCACACACGCGCACGCGACCCCCACGTCACGCATTCAACGCAGATCATGGGGGAAGCGCAGCGGACAAAATAGTTACCACGGTAAAAACCGCCCCATCTGCCCGTGCACCGTTTTGGGCCTGGCCCAACAACCTGTCGCGCTTATGTGTGGACTAGGCCCGGGGGCTCCTGTCGGTGTACTAAAGTAGGGGCACTCCTTTGTACCCCTTACTTGTGCGCGGGTAGTCAGAGCCACAGTACGAAGCCATGCATAGCAGGGAAGAGGAGGGAAGGAAGGAGTCAAAGCCACAAAAGCAATCAGAGCAACGCCAAGACCACAGGGAGCAGATGGATGAAGCAGGTTTCCCCGGCAAGGCCCTTGCCGGGGGGGAGCTCAGTAGCCCCGGCAAGCTAGCTCGCCCACACCAGTGGAGTGAGCCACCCTCGAGCCCACGGTCTCCAACATCATCAACCACGTTGGGCCAGGGCTCAGGAGGTTCCTCCATGGTGGCATGCAGATCTTTGTGAGGACAAAGGATATTCAAGATCAGATGAGGATTGGAAGGCAACGACCCTCGACAGGATCCTTGCCGAGGAAACCTTCAAGACCCCTGGCAATATCCTTCCCGGGGACGATAGAACGCCACGGCAAGGCCCTTGCCGGGCCACCCGACAAGACCCTTGCCAAGGGCGTCAGCAGGGCCACCGCCAGGCCCGCACCAACCAAGTCTCCACCGCCGTTCACATGCAGCTGCCAGCCCAACCAGCTGGGCAGGCACCTGCGTGGCAACATGCAACTTCCAGGCCAACTCAGCACGCGTCTGCATGGCGGCATGCAGATCTTCGTGATGGCTCCACCACCGCGCCACCTCAACTGATTGCCTGCCTACATGGCACCGCATGCTCGCTGGCCAGGGCGCGTGTCGAAGCAAGGAGGAGCGGCGACGGACGGGACAGGCCTCGCTCCCGTCCCCGATAAAGTGAAGGGACACCTAAGCCGCACATTAAATGTGTCTTGTCCTGTAATACGGGCGATAAGCTCGTAGCACTGTAGGCCTTTCCACCTCCTGTGTGCCACTGTGGCAGCCCCTTTCGCCTATAAAAGGAGGCCCATGGCGCACTGGAAAAGGATTCGGCTCTTTCGAACCACGCAACACCCATAGCTAGTTTGAGAGCTCAAGAACACTCAATACATGCACCAAGCAGGACTAGGGTTTCACGCATCCTCGCGGCCGGAACCTGGGTAAACAATCTTTGTGCTGATTACTAATCTTGCTCTTCTCACAACCCCGCGCCCCGCAACCGTAGGGATTCTTGTGATCCCATAGGTGTCGTTTCCCACCGACATTTTTTCAACAAGAAAGTCATTTGTCCCTAGGCAATTGATACCAAGTATCGGTAATCATTCTTGTAATTTTATATAAGGGAGAGGCATGAGCTAACATACTTTCTCTACTTGGATCATATGCATTTATAATTGGAACTCTAGCAAGCATCCAAAACTACTAAAGATCATTAAGGCCGTGAAACCCAACCATAGCATTAAGTATCAAGTCCTCTTTACTCCCAT
Source organism: Triticum dicoccoides (assembly GCF_002162155.2). Classification (NCBI taxonomy): domain Eukaryota; kingdom Viridiplantae; phylum Streptophyta; class Magnoliopsida; order Poales; family Poaceae; genus Triticum; species Triticum dicoccoides. The sequence continues at coordinate 105,457,941 of NC_041383.1, forward strand.
ACGTCATACCCCACTTACTTGGGTTTAAGCTTCTATCACTTTCAAAACCCACCATAAGCGAACCATGAACATATTGCAACACCCTACAGCGCGGGGCCCTCACGTTTGCGCGAGACGGAGGGCACCGTAGGAAAACACCAAAAATAAAATATACAATCATACCAACCAAGATCACGATTAAGCCATAGGACAAAACGGATCTACTCAAACATCATAGGATAACCACAGATCATTCGGAAATAATATATGGAGTTGAGCACCATGTTTAAGTAGAGATAACAAAAGGGAGAAGGGGTGTTACACCGCTGCATAGAGGGGGAGAGAGTTGGTGTTGACGGTAGGAAGATTGTTGATGTAGATTGTCGTCACGATCCTAGCCCCGACGGCACTCTGGTGCCACCGGGAAAGAGGGGGAGAGAGCCCCTCCTTCTTCTTCTTCCTTGGCCCCCCCCCCTAGATAGGAGGAGGGTTCCCCCTCTGGTCCATGGCCTCTATGGCGGCAGAGGGGCAGGAGCCCCTCCGAGATTGGATGTCCCTCTCTGTTCTCTTTTGTTTCACACTCCCCTTATGTGGCCGAAAACCGTTTCTTATATTCCCGGAGATCCGTAACTCCGATTGCGCTGATCTTTTTGCACGATTTTTTTCTGGATATAAGCTTCCTTGCGCCCGAAGTAGAGACCCAACCATCGTTAGAGGAGGGCAACACCCACCACCACGCGCCAGGGGCCTGGGACGCGCCCTGGTGTATAGTGGTCCGTGTGGGCCTCTATTTGCGGTGATTCCAACTCCTAAAATTCACAAATATTTTGAAATAATTCTCTGTTGAGTTGCATCACGTTTGGACTTTGTTTGATATGGATTTTCTGTTATAGAAAAACATGCAACAAACAGGAACTGACACTAGGCACTGGATAAGTAAGTTAGTCCAAATAAATCATATAAAAAGTTGCCAAAAGTATGTAAAAGTTGAATAATATTGGCATCAAACAATCAAAAATTATAGATACGACGGAGACATATCAGCATATCAACGGGCTAAGGAGATGCCCATCGATAGATATCAATGTGAGTGAGTAGGGATTGCGATGCAACGGATTCACTAGAGCTATAAGTGTATGAAAGCTCAAAAAGAAACTAAGTGGGTGTGCATCCAACTTGCTTGCTCAAGAAGACCTACGGCAATTTGAGGAAGCCCATCATTGGAGTATATAAGCCAAGTTCTATAATAAAAAATTCCCACTAGTATATGAAAGTGATATCATAGGAGACTCTCTATCATGAAGATCGTGGTGCTACTTTGAAGCACAAGTGTGGTAAAAGGATAGTAACATTGCCCCTTCTCTCTTTTTCTCTCATTTTTTTGTTTGGTCCTTTCTCATTTTTTATTTGGCCTCTTTTTTTGTCTGGAGTCTCACCCCGACTTGTGGGGGTATCATAGCCTCCATCATCCTTTCCTCACATGAAAAAATGCTCTAAAAATGAAGATCATCACACTTTTATTTACTAACAACTCAAGAATTACAACTCGATACTTAGAACAAAATATGACTCTATATGAATGCCTCCGACGGTGTACTGGGATGTGCAATGAATCAAGAGTGACATGTATGAAAGAATTATGAAAGGTGGCTTTGCCACAAATACGATGTCAACTACATGATCATGCAAAGCAATATGATAATGACGAAACGTGTCATAATAAATGGAATGGTGGAAAGTTGCATGGCAATATATCTCGGAATGGCTATGGAAATGCCATAATAGGTAGGTATGGTGGCTGTTTTGAGGAAGGTATATGGTGGGTGGATGGTACCGGCGAAAGTTGCACGGCACAAGAGAGGCTAGCAATGGTGGAAGGGTGAGGGTGCATATAATCCATGGACTCAACATTAGTCATAAAGAACTCACATACTTATTGCAAAAATCTATTAGTCATCAAAACGAAGTACTACATGCATGCTCCTAGGTGGGTAGATTGGTAGGAAAATACCATCGCTCGTCTCCAACCGCCACTCATAAGGAAGACAATCAATAAATACTTCATGCTCCAACTTCGTTACATAACGGTTCACCATACGTGCATGCTACGGGAATCACAAACCTCAACACAAGTATTTCTCAGATTCACAATTACTCCAATAGCATGACTCTAATATCATCATCTTCATATCTGAAAACAATCATAAAGAATCAAATTTCTCATAGTATTTAATGCACTTTATATGAAAGTTTTTATTATATCCTTCTTGGATGCCTATCATATTAGGACTAAATTTATAACCAAAGCAAATTACCATGCTGTTCTAAAAGACTCTCAAAATAATATAAGTGAATCATGAGAGTTCATCAATTTCTATAAAATAAAGCCACCATCGTGCTCTAAAAAGATATAAGTGAAGTACTAGAGCAATATTGCCTGCTCAAAAGATATAAGTGAAGCACATAGAGTATTCTAATAAATCACGATTCATGCGTGTCTCTCTCAAAAGGTGTGTACAGCAAGGATGATTGTGGTAAACTAAAAAGCAAAGACTCAAATCATACAAGATGCTCCAAGCAAAACACATATCATGTGGTGAATAAAAATATAGCATCAAGTAAAGTTACCGATAGACAAAGACGAAAGAGGGGATGCCTTCCGGGGCATCCCCAAGCTTAGGCTTTTGGTTGTCCTTGAATATTAACTTGGGGTGCCTTGGGAATCCCCAAGCTTAGGCACTTGCCACTCCTTATTCCATAGTCCATCAAATCTTTACCCAAAACTTGAAAACTCCACAACACAAAACTCAGCAGAAAATCTTATAAGCTCCGTTAGTACAAGAAAATAAATCACCACTTTAAGGTACTGTTGCAAACTCATTCTTTATATATATATTGGTGTAATATCTACTATATTCCAATTTTTCCATGGTTCATACCCCCCGATACTCCCCATAGATTCATCAAAATAAGCAAACAACACATAGAAAACAAAATCTGTCAAAACAGAACATTCTGTAGCAATCTGTAACTCTCGAATACTTCTGTAACTCCAAAAATTCTGAAAAATTAGGAAAACCTGAGAAATTTGTGCACCAATCCAGAGAAAAAAGTATCAGATCAAAATTACATTTCAATAAAATCCTAGAAATTACTTACTGGGCGCAAAAGTTTTTGTTTTTCAGCAGGATCAACACAACTATTACCGTAAGCTATCCTAAAGGTGTAACTTGGCACAGACACTAGTTAAAACACAAAACCACATCTAACTAGATGCTAGATGAATTATTTATTACTAAACAGGAACAAAAAGCAAAGAACAAAAATAAAATTGGGTTTCCTCCCAATAAGCGCTATTTGTTAAAGCCTTTTTAGCTAGGCATTGATAATTTCAATGACGCTCACATAAAAGAGAAGAATTGAAGCACAAAGAGAGAATCATAAAACATGTGACAAACACATCTAAGTCTAACATACTTCCTATGAATAGGCATTTTATAAGCAAACAAATTATCAAGGCATGCAAAAACTAGCATATGCAAGGAAGAAGAAAGGGACGATAGCAATCTCAACATGAAGAGAGGTAATTTAGTAACATGAAAATTTCTACGACCATATTTTCCTCTCTCATAATAATTACATGTAGGATCATAAGAAAATTCAAAAAAATATCTATCACACAAAATTTTCTCTTCATGATCCACATGCATGCAAAGTTTACACTCTTCCAAAGTAGTGGGATTAACATTAACTAAAGTTATGACCTCTCCAAACCCACTTTTATCAAAAAATCATAAGATTGAACATTCCCCAAATATGTGGGATCTAAAGTTGACACTCTTCCAAATCCACTTTCAATATTATTACAAACATTATTATCAATCTCATATTCATCATGGGGCTTAAATAAATTTTCAAGATCATAAGAAGAATCACCCCAATCATGATCATTGGAACAAGTAGTGGACATAGCAAAACTAGCATCCCCAAGCTTAGGGTTTTTCATATTATTAGCACAATTGACACTAATAGAATTTATAGTAAAATCATTGCAATCATGCTTTTTATTCAAGGAGCTATCGTGAATCTCTTCATAAATTTCTTCATCACAATTTTCAGATTCATGAATTTCAAGCAAAGCCTTATAAAGATAATCTAGTGCACTCAAATCACTAGAAATTAGTTCATCATAATTGGATCTCTTAAAAAGATTAGCAAGTGGATGAGGATCCATAAAATTTTAGCAAGCGAAGATGCAAGTAAAAAGAACGCACATGGTAACACAAGCGAACAAAAGATCGAACGGAAGAAGGGCGAAGAAAAGGGCAAATCTTTTTGAAAATTGTTTTAGAAGTGGGGGAGAGGAAAACGAGAGGCAAATGGTGAATAATGTAATGGAAGAGATGAGAGTTTATGATGGGTACTTGGTACGGCTTGACTTGGCGTAGATCTCCCCCGCAACGGTGCCATAAATTCTGCCTGCTACCTCTTGAGCTTGCGTTGGTTTTTCCCTTGAAGAGGAAAGGGTGATGCAGCAAAGTAGAGTAAGTATTTCCCTCAGTTTGAGAACCAAGGTATCAATCCACTAGGAGACAAGGCACAAGTCACTGAATACCTGCACAAACAATCAAACAAACTTGCACCCCACGCGATAAAGGGGTTGTCAATCCCTTCACGGTTACTTGCAAAAGTGAGATCTGGTAGAGATAGATAAACGGTAAAGTAAATATTTTTGGTATTTTTGGTTTATAGATCGGAAAGTAAAAGATTGCAAAATTGTAGATCGGAAACTTATATGATGTACATGAGACTTAATATGATGGAAAAGAGACCCGGGGGCCATAGGTTTCACTAGTGGCTTCTCTCAAGATAGCAAATAATAAGATGGGTGAACAAATTACTGCCGAGCAATTGATAGAAGAGCGCATAATTATGACGATATCTAAGGCAATGATCATGAACATAGGCATCACGTCCGTGTCTAGACCGAAACGATTCTGCATCTACTACTATTGCTCCACACATCAACCGCTATCCAGCATGCATCTAGAGTATTAAGTTCATAAAGAACGGAGTAACACCTTAAGTAAGATGACATGATGTAGAGGAATTAACTCAAGCAATATGATGAAACCCCATCTTTTTATCCTCGATGGCAACAATACAATACGTGCCTTATTGCCCCTACTATCACTGGGAAAGGACACCGCAAGATTGAACCCAAACCTAAGCACTTCTACCATTGCAAGAAAAACCATTCTAGTAGGCCAAACTAAACCGATAATTCAAAGATACCTGCAAAGATATGAAATCATGCATAAACGAATTCAGAGAAGATTCAAATAATATTCATAGATAATCTGATCATAAATCCACAATTCATCGGATCTCGGCAAACACACCCCAAAAGAGTATTACATCAAATATAGATCTCCAAGAACATCGAGGAGAACATGGTATTGAGAATCAAAGAGAGAGAATAAGCCATCTAGCTACTAGCTATGGATTCGTAGGTCTGTGGTAAACTACTCACGCTTCATCGGAAGGGCAGTGGTGTTGATGTAGAAGCCCTCCGTGATTGAATCCCTCTCCAGCAGGACACCGAAAAAGGTCCCTAGATGGGATCTCATGGGTACAGAAGGTTGCGGCAGTGGAAAAGTGTTTTTGTGGCCCCCTGATGGTTTTGGGGTATAAGAGTATATATGGTTGAAAGAATTAGGTCTGGAGACCCACGAGGGGCCCACAAGGCAGGGGGCGCATCCTACCCCCCTGGGCGCGCCCTCCACCCTTGTGGACGCCTCGTGGCTCCTCCAAATTCATCTCCAAGTCTCCTGGTTTGCTTCTGGTCCAAGAAAGATCATCGCAAAAGTTTTATTCCGTTTGGACTCCGTTTGGTATTCCTTTTCTGCGAAACTCTAAAACAGGGAAAAAACAAAAACTGCCACTGGCTCTAGGCTAATAGGTTAGTCCCAAAAATAATATAAAATCACATAATAATCATATAAAACATCCAAAACAGATAATATAATAGCATGGAACAATCAAAAATTATAAGTACGTTGGAGACGTATCACCTCACAACCCCACCATTGGTCAGCGATGATCCGTCGGAACTTTAGCACGTGGCGATAGGAAATTGGAAGCAGCTCATGACATGTGTTGGAATTTCCTGGATAACAAATTTGAACATCGCTTCCTTACCCACACGAGACACATGAAGATCTGACCAAGCATGCATCCGCTGCCATGCCTTGTCCGGGCAGATTTTGAAGATGGACATAGGTGTTTGTCCTACCTTAGTAAGCATCCCCAGGTATGTGTTGTTGAAGTGCTTCACTACTAATCCCCAAATGATATTTGACCCATGTCTTCACAGCTTCAACACAATAATTTCCAAAGAAAAGGGAAGATTTCTCTTTATTGATAAGCTGGCCCAAACCATTACAGTACCAGTCTAAGGTAGCCTCCAGAGCAGCCACGCTCCATGGATCACTTCTCGCAAAGAAGATGTTGTCATCAGCGAAGAGAAGATGTAAGATAGGTGGGCCATGACAACCATTACGAATACCATGGATCTCGCCACATCTCCCTTTATGCAGTAACAAGCTTGACAAACCTTCAGTGCAAAGCAGGAACAAGTAGAGGTTGATAGGTTCACCTTGGTGGATACCATGGGATGGAACAACAACTTCAGTAAGCTCACCATTAACGCTGATGGCATAACGGACATTAGTGACGCACCGCATCGCAGAATCAGTCCAGGCAGTAGCAAAGCCAAGCCTAGTTAGGCAACCATGAAGATAGCACCATTCGACATGATCATAAGCATTCATAATATCAATCTTCATAGCAAAAAATGGTTGCTTCACCCATTGTTGTCAGATTGCACAGGAAATCAATGTATTATCCATGATGAGCCTGCTCGGTACGAACGCATTCTGATAAACAGAAATCACCATAGGCAATAATAATTTAAGCAGATTAGCAAGGACCAAGCAATCTTGTAGAGGATGTTGCAGAGGCTAATAGGACGGAAGTTCTTCAACTGTTTTGGCCTTGCAACCTTGGGGATAAGCATGATCACTGAATCACAAAATCCCTCCAGAATTGGTCATCCCTCTAAGAAGCTTTTCACAGCCTGACAAATATCCTCCTCCAGAAAGGACCAGGCGCCTTTGTAGGACCCATCTAAAAATAAGGTTGTTTTGATCTCCTCATTGGTATCGGTCTGCACGGATCCTCATTCATTTCTGGAGATACTTTCCACATAATGGATTCCAAAACATCATCCATCGCAGCACAAGGTTCAAACGTGAATAGTTTATCATAGAAACTTGGAACCATACTTTTGATCTCACCCTGCGAGTCACAAATAGAGCCATCATCATGCACTAAAGCAGAAATTTTATTACCTCGACGCCTCGCAGCAGACCGGGCATGAAAAAACTCAGTGTTTCTATTCCCTTCATGAAGCCAGTCCACCCGAGAACGCTGGTGCTGCATGATCTCTTCCTGATCAAACAGCTCACAAACGCGACCTTCAATGGTTTGCTCTTTGATCAGCATGGCCTCCGATACAAGAGAGGACCGGATTGTCTTGAGTCTTCGCTCTAGTTTTTGGATTTGCTTGCGCGTGCAGCCAAAGGAGTCCCTGCTCCGCGTCCAAAGACAACCCGCCAACTGGTTCAGATTTGACCAAGTAGATTGTAAAGACAAAGAACCATCTCTACCATCTTCCCAGGCTTGCTCCATGGTCTCCTTATAGTCCTTCGCTCTTAGCCACATAGCTTCATATTTAAAGCACTACTGAACCGGCGTAGAGTGCCTTGAAGAATTTTCTTGTGAGAGTTGGATTGGTACAACATAATGATTCGAGGTGGTAGTAATGATATTCTCCACAGAGCAACCATCAAACAACTGAGTGAAAGCTCCATTGGCCACCGCTCTGTCAAGGCGAACCTTCACATGGCTATCCACATCCTGACGATTACACCACAGGAACTTAGGTCCAAAGAAGCCCAAGTCTACAAGCTCACATTCAGATAAGCAATCCCGGAATGCAGCAATTTGATTCTCCGAAAAATCCTGAGCACCACAATGTTCATCCTGGGACAAAACTTAACTAAAATCACCACAACATATCCACGGTCAATTCCATTGTGCACACATGAACCAAAGGAAATTCCAGAACTAGTGCCCCTCTTCCCTTCGTGGTTCACTGTACACACAAGTAGCACACTAAGTAGGGCCTCCCTCCGATGTGACATGAACATCAATGCACCTATTATTGGAAGCCTTCAGAAAGACCTCAACAAACTCTAACCAGAATAAGGTATCGGTGCAATAGACCCGGGGCCTGTTGCCCTAACTGTGCATAGGCACAAGATCAAAATTGAAGCATCAAAACAAGAAGAACAAGAGACCAAGAGATTCAAGACATCAACAAACAGATCGGGAGGATCCAAGGCCAAGAAAGAGGAGGCAGATATTAACGAGAGAAAAGCCTTCCTTGCCGGCAGGCGAGCCTAGCAAGGGGCGAGGCCATCCCCAGAAGAAGATGGCCAAGGCGTCCCAGCAGGGCCTGCCGGGACTCACGGAGACCAGATTACCTCACCAACTACTCCACCACGACCCACATCATCGATCAGTGCAGTGTCGAGTCGCGGAGTGATTAAGTGGCAACCATTCGCCACATGGCAACCACTTCCTACCAAGGAAACCCATAGATGACAGCCGTCCAATGACATGTCAAGCAAGGAGGAGTGAAGCTGGCAAGATAGCCCGGCAAGCCTTGCCGAGCAACCAACAACGTGACACTAAGCGGGGCATTAAATGCGCACTCTCAGCTTGCAGAGTTAGGTATGATAGCACTGTTTGCTATCATATCAGTGTCTAATGACTAAAATTCCACTGTGGTGACTCCTTAACCTACTATAAAAGGAGGCCCATGGCAAACGTAGAAGGGGTTTGCGAGGTTGGAAAGCTAGAACAATTGCACCCCCGAACGCACGTAGTCACTGCCGCCCCAAGCAACCCCTGCCAGGCAAGTGTACTACGCACCACCACCACCTTTCCACCATCAATCTGTTGGAAATATGCCCTAGAGGCAATAACAAAAGGATTATTATTATATTTCCTTGTTCATGATAATTGTCTTTATTCATGCTATAATTGTATTATCCAGAAATTGTAATACACGTGTGAATACATAGACCATAATATGTCCCTAGTAAGCCTCTAGTTGACTAGCTCGTTGATCAACAGATAGTCATGGTTTCCTGACTATGGACATTGGATGTCGTTGATAACGGGATCACATCATTAGGACAATGATGTGATGGACAAGACCCAATCCTAAGCATAGCACAAGATCGTGTAGTTCGTTTTGCTAGAGCTTTTCCAATGTCAAGTATCTTTTCCTTAGACCATGAGATCGTGTAACTCCCGGATACCGTAGGAGTGCTTTGGGTGTACCAAACGTCACAACGTAACTGGGTGACTATAAAGGTGCACTACAGGTATCCCGGAAAGTGTCTGTTGGGTTGACACGGATCAAGACTGGGATTTGTCACTCCGTATTACGGAGAGGTATCACTGGGCCCACTCGATAGTGCATCATCACAATGAGCTCAAAGTGACCAAGTGTCTGGTCACGGGATCATGCATTATGGTACGAGTAAAGTGACTTGCCGGTAACGAGACTGAACGAGGTATTGGGATACCGACGATCGAGTCTCGGGCAAGTAACATATCGTCTGACAAAGGGAATAGTATACGGGGTTGCTTGAATCCTCGACATCGTGGTTCATCCGATGAGATCATCGAGGAGCATGTGGGAGCCAACATGGGTATCCAGATCCCGCTGTTGGTTATTGACCGGAGAGCCGTCTTGGTCATGTCTGCAGGTCTCCCGAACCCGTAGGGTCTACACACTTAAGGTTCGGTGACGCTAGGGTTGTATGAATATGAGTATGCAGCAAACCGAATGTTGTTCGGAGTCCCGGATGAGATCCCGGACATCATGAGGAGTTTCGGAATGGTCCGGAGGTAAAGAATTATATATAGAATGTGCTGTTTCGGCCATCGGGAAAGTTTCGGGGTCACCCGGTATTGTACCGGGACCACCGAAAGGGTCCCGGGGGTCCACCGGGTGGGGACACCTATCCCGGAGGGCCCCGTGGGCTCAAGTGGGAGGGGAACCAGCCCCTAGTGGGCTGGTGCGCCCCCCCCTTGGGCCTCCCCTGCGCCTAGGGTTGAAAACCCTAAGGGGGAGGCGCACCACTTGCCTTGGGGGGCACTCCAACCCCCCTGGCCGCCGCCCCCCCTTGGGAGATTGGATCTCCAGGGCCGGTGCCCCCCCTGGGGGCCTATATAAAGGAGGGGGGAGGGAGGGCATCCACACCCTGAGTCTTGGCGCCTCCCTCCCCCTGCTACACCTCTTCCTCCTCCCACAGTTGCTTGGCGAAGCCCTGCCGGAGTTCTGCTGCATCCACCACCACGCCGTCGTGCTGCTGGATCATCATCAAACTCTCCTCCCCCCTTGCTGAATCAAGATGGAGGAGACGTCACGCTGACCGTACGTGTGTTGAACGCGGAGGTGCCGTCCGTTCGGCGCTAGGATCTCCGGTGATACGATCACGACGAGAACAACTACCTCAACCCCGTTCTTTTGAACGCTTTCGCTCACGATCTACAAAGTGGTATGTAGATGCATCTCTCCTTTCACTCGTTCCTTAGATGAACTCATAGATGGATCTTGGTGAAACCGTAGGAAATTTTTTATTTTCTGCAACGTTCCCCAACAGTGGTATCAGAGCTAGGTCTATGCGTAGTTCTCTATTGCACGAGTAGAACACAATTTTGTTGTGGGCGTAGATCTTGTCAACTTGCTTGCCGCTACTAGTCTTTTCTTGCTTCAGCGGTATTGTGGGATGAAGCGGCCCGGACCAACCTTACACATACGCTTACGTGAGACAGGTTCCACCGACTGACATGCACTAGTTGCATAAGGTGGCTAGCGGGTGTCTGTCTCTCCTACTTTAGTTGGAGCGGATTCGATGAAAAGGTTCCTTATGAAGGGTAAATAGAAGTTGACAAAAAATCACGTTGTGGTTATTCGTAGGTAAGAAAACGTTCTTGCTAGAACCCAATTGCAGCCACATAAAAGATGCAACAACAATTAGAGGACGTCTAACTTGTTTTTGCAGCAATTGTCATGTGATGTGATATGGCCAGAAGTTGTGATGAATGATGAATGATATATTGTGATGTAATAGGAATCACGACTTGCATGTCGATGAGTATGACAACCGGCAGGAGCCATAGGAGTTGTCTTTATTTTTGTATGACCTGCGTGTCATTGAAGAACGCCATGTAAATTACTTTACTTTATTGCTAAACGCGTTAGCCATAGAAGTAGAAGTAGTCGTTGGCGTGACAACTTCATGAAGACACAATGATGGAGATCATGGTGTCATGCCGGTGACAAAGATGATCATGGAGCCCCGAAGATGGAGATCGAAGGAGCTATATGATATTGGCCATATCATGTCACTACTTTATACAATTGCATGTGATGTTTATTATGTTTTATGCGTCTTGTTTACTTAGAACGGCGGTAGTAAATAAGATGATCCCTTATAATAATTTCAAGAAAGTGTTCCCCCTAACTGTGCACCGTTGCTAAAGTTCGTCGTTTCGAAGCACCACGTGATGATCGGGTGTGATAGATCCTTACGTTCACATACAACGGGTGTAAGACAGTTTTACACATGTAGAACACTTAGGGTTAACTTGACGAGCCTAGCATGTACAGACATGGCCTCGGAACACAAGAGACCGAAAGGTTGAACATGAGTCGTATGGAAGATACGATCAACATGGAGATGTTCACCGATGATGACTAGTCCGTCTCACGTGATGATCGGACACGGCCTAGTCGACTCGGATCGTGTAACACTTAGATGACTAGAGGGATGTCTAATCTAAGTGGGAGTTCATTAAATAATTTGATTAGATGAACTTAATTATCATGAACTTAGTCTTAAACTTTTGCAAAATATGTCTTGTATATCAAATGGCCAACGCTCATGTCAACATGAACTTCAACGCGTTCCTAGAGAAAACCAAGCTGAAAGATGATGGCAGCAACTATTCGGACTGGGTCCGGAACCTGAGGATCATCCTCATAGCAGCCAAGAAAGCATATGTCCTAGATGAACCTCTAGGTGAAGCACCCATCCCAGAGAACCAAGACGTTATGAACGCTTGGCAGTCACGTGCTGATGATTACTCCCTCGTTCAGTGCGGCATGCTTTACAGCTTAGAACGGGGCTCCAAAAGCGTTTTGAGAAACACGGAGCATATGAGATGTTCGAGGAGCTAAAAATGGTTTTCCAAGCTCATGCCCGGGTCGAGAGATATGAAGTCTCCGACAAGTTCTATAGTTGTAAGATGGAGGAAAACAGTTCTGCCAGTGAGCACATACTCAAAATGTCTGGGTTGCACAACTGCCTGTCCCAGCTGGAGATCAACCTCCCGGACGAGGCGGTCATTGACAGAATCCTTCAGTCGCTCCCACCAAGCTACAAGAGCTTTGTGTTGAACTACAATATGCAGGGGATGGTGAAGACCATTCCTGAAGTATTTTCAATGCTGAAGTCAGCAGAGGTTGAAATCAAGAAAGAACATCAAGTGTTGATGGTCAATAAGACCACTAAGTTCAAGAAGGGCAAGGGTAAGAAGAACTTCAAGAAGGACGGCAAAGATGTTGCCGCGCCCGGTAAGCCAGTTGCCGGGAAGAAGTCAGAGAATGGACCCAAGCCTGAGACTGAGTGCTTTTATTGCAAGGGGAAGGGTCACTGGAAGCGGAACTGCCCCAAATACTTAGCGGACAAGAAGGCCGGCAACACTAAAGGTATATTTGATATACATGTAATTGATGTGTACCTTACCAGTACTCGTAGTAACTCCTGGGTATTTGATACCGGTGCCGTTGCTCATATTTGTAACTCACAGCAGGAGCTGCAGAATAAGCGGAGACTGGCGAAGGACGAGGTGATGATGCGCGTCGGGAATGGTTCCAAGGTCGATGTGATCGCCGTCGGCACTCTACCTCTACATTTACCCACGGGATTAGTTATGAACCTCAATAATTGTTATTTAGTGCCAACTTTGAGCATGAACATTGTATCTGGATCTCGTTTAATACGAGATGGCTACTCATTTAAATCCGAGAATAATGGTTGTTCTATTTACATGAGAGATATGTTTTATGGTCATGCCCCGATGGTAATGGTTTATTCTTAATGAATCTCGAACGTAATATTACACATATTCATAGTGTGAATACCAAAAGATGTAAAGTTGATAACGATAGTCCCACATACTTGTGGCACTGCCGCCTTGGTCACATTGGTGTCAAGCGCATGAAGAAGCTCCATGCTGATGGACTTTTAGAGTCTCTCGATTATGAATCATTTGACACATGCGAACCATGCCTCATGGGCAAAATGACCAAGACTCCGTTCCCCGGAACAATGGAGCGAGCAACCAACTTATTGGAAATCATACATACCGATGTGTGCGGTCCAATGAGCATTGAGGCTCGCGGAGGATATCGTTATGTTCTCACTCTCACTGATGACTTGAGTAGATATGGGTATGTCTACTTGATGAAACACAAGTCTGAGACCTTTGAAAAGTTCAAGGAATTTCAGAATGAGGTAGAGAATCAACATGACCGAAAGATAAAGTTCCTACGATCAGATCATGGAGGAGAATACTTAAGTCACGAATTTGGTACACACTTAAGGAAATGTGGAATTGTTTCACAACTCGCGCCGCCTGGAACACCTCAGTGTAACGGTGTGTCCGAACGTCGTAATCGCACTCTATTGGATATGGTGCGATCTATGATGTCTCTTACCGATTTACCGCTATCGATTTGGGGATACACTCTAGAGACAGCTACATTCACTTTAAATAGGGCACCGTCTAAATCCGTTGAGATGACACCATATGAATTATGGTTTGGGAAGAAACCTAAGCTGTTGTCCCTAAAAGTTTGGGGATGCGATGCTTATGTCAAGAAACTACAACCTGAAAAGCTCGAACCCAAGTCAGAAAAATGCGTCTTCATAGGATACCCTAAGGAAACCATTGGGTATACCTTCTATAACACCCCAGATGTAACATGTCCCATTTTGGCAAGATATCAACTTGACCTTCACCCATTTCTTGTGGGTTTTATCATGTTTTGCCTCATCTTGTTTGGTTATGTGTTTTATTCTTTTCATTGTCATGCTCACCTTACCATATTGCATTTGTGCTTCTTGTCATATTCCTTTTAGTCATCATATGTCATCATCATATAGTGCATTTTCATCTCATGCCATCTCATGTTGCATTTTGTCATTCATGTTGTTGCCATGAGCATCATGGGCATGACCTTTGTCCCCCTTTCAAACCATTGCACCATCACTTCTCCTTCCTTCCCTTTTCCTCCCTTCTTTTGCTAAGTGCTATTTTCCTCTCTCTATTAGTGTTCATCTTCTCCCTGTAAATCTTGCTCCATGTCCTAAACCTCTCTGACAAATATCTCCTTATTTGAAGTTGTTTTGGTCAGGTTCAAAAATGACACAAGTTTGAATATAATTCAAACTTGTCTTATTTTTCTACCTCTAAAAATGCCCAATGCAATTTATTCAAATAGTAGATAATTCCAGGAGCTTGAGAATATTTTCTTTGTACTCCAACTCCTCTCCTTTTACCCTGTGCCTTTTCTGTTTCTATTTCTGTTTGAAATAATAGAAATAGAGCAGCAGCCTGCAGCCAGCGCAGCAGCCCCCCCTGGGCCTCGGCCTCCCAGGCCGGCCCAGCTCGCTAACCGCCGGCCCAGCCAGCGCGCCAGCCGGCCCGCTCGGTCTTCTCCTCCCTGCCTTTTCTCACCCACGCAAGCACGCACCCCCCCTAGACCCTCGCGATGTGGCTAGTTCGGTCCCGCTAGTCAGCGCCTACCCTGTTCCCCGCACCCACCTTTTCCCTCTCCTCTCGCCGTCCCCATGGGGACCGAGAGCACGAGCGCCGTGCTCCACCCGTCGCCCTAGCATCCCTTTTAACCCCTCTCCTTGTCCACACAACCTCTAGGGTTTCCCTCTTCCTCTCGTCGCCGCCGCCAGGTGAGTAAAACCACCAGATCCACCGCAACCGCTCCGTCCCGAGCGCACCTGAGAGCGCACCTCGTCACCGGCGTGCTCTTTGGTCACTCCCAGCCTGGTAGATCGTGTCCCTCTTCTTCCCCGTCGTCCACTACGTCCCCGTCGTCGACTACGTGGAGTCGGAGCCCCTGCAACGACCTCTTCTTCCTCGTCTTCGAACCCGGCCGCCGAACGAGTTCATCCATTGCCTTCGCCGTCTTCGTCCACCTCCCGCCAAGCCAAGCGCACCACCGTGCTTGTGGTGAGCTAGCGTAGCTTCCTGCCCCCTTTCCCCCCTCGTTTGCTTGCTCTAACCGCGCCCGCAGCGGGCGCCCGATCTCGCCGCCGTCGGACCTCGTCTCCGGCGAGTGCTCCGACCCCCTTAGCATCTCTGCGCATGTCCATCGGCATCGTCATATCATCTAGGGTAGAACCGTGCTCTCTGCCGCTCGTTTAACCCAGTGTCTCGTCGTGGTTTAGTTTGTCGCCGCCCGCTCGGGACCTCGTCGCCGGCAGCGTTTCCGTCGCCGTTGGGCGTCGTGCGTTCCAAGCGCGAGTGCGGAATCTTCTTGCGATCCCGTAGCACCCATCCGCCACTCCGTTAGGGCGCCGGAGCTGCTCCGGTGATCCCTCCGCCGCCTCTGGTCGCGCCGTGCTGTCCTCTGTTTCCTTCATTTGGATAGACGCGGTAGCAGTAGATAATAGGAGCAGAACCCCCTCCTCTGTCAGCAGTGCCTACCTAGCCCAGTGGTTGCCGAGGCAGAACCACACCCGGGAGACCCGGGTTCGATCCCCCGCGGGTGCATATTATTCTTCGCCCCCTTTTTTCCTGTTTCTGTGCACTGTGAGTATGACAGGTGACCCCACCTGTCATCCTCCCTTAGCCCTGTTTGTTATTTTTTTTTTATTGTTGTTCCCTGCGATATTCCATTTCTGACATTTAGAATCTATCTATTTCGGGCAAGTCCACTTCTGGACGTTTCCAAATATGGAAAATGCCATTTCTGTCATTTACCATTCAGGGCAGGTTTTATCTTAATGCATTTGTGATGATTTTTCTACAGCAACCCTAACATATTATATATGTTTTTGGGGTAGAAAAATCCCACCAATCCAGTGGTGGCATTAGTTTCTGCATTTGAGCAAGTTCATGAGCATGTCATCTCAATCTATGTTGCTGTTTTGTCCTTTATGTGTTTGTTCATGCAAATATGTTAGGTGTTTGTTTTGCACATGAGTAGCTTCATTTTCATGCCCACTTCATGCTAGTACTTGTTCCATGCCATGACATGCCTGGTAGTGAGTTAATCAAGCCTGTAGAGATGCCATGATGAATCTGTTTCTACTATGTCTAGTAATTTCACTAAGTCTGTAGAACCTGTTATCTTTTGCATAATTGCCATGCTATTTTAGTCATGCTCTAGTGGTTTATAGATTGAGCTCAGTGTTCATGTTTCGTAGAGCATCTCTTGTACATCACTGCTATGCATTCGGTTCATATGTTTGGGTGCGATAGCTTATTTATACTTTGCATCCAAGTGGTCATGTTGCTGTTTTAAGCAGTTTGCATAATATCTTGTCGTGCTTGTTATTTGCAAACCGTGCACCCGAATCCGGTGATCTTTATATCGATTTCAACCAAAATCATCTCATCTTTCGAGCGGCATACTTGGTTTGCCAAGTTGATGCCTTGTTCATCCTTTTTCCTCCCGAAGCATGCATACGCATTGCACATCACATCTCGCATATCATGACATGTATTGCATCATGTTGCTTGTGCATTGCACCGTGATTTATTGTGGTTCCTTTTCTTGTGTTCTTGCTTTGGGTAGAGCCGGGATACGAGTACGTGCACGAGGAACCTGTTGAGTACGCTAACGAGGATCAAGCCTTCGACAACTCTGAGAACCTTGCAGGCAAGATGACCATACCTTCAATATCACTTCTATCTTTGCTTGCTAGTACTCGCTCTATCGCTATGTTAGCTCTACCTGCCATTGTTTACCATGCCTACCTATTGCCATGTCAAACCTCTAACCAACCTGTCCTAGCAACCGTTGTTTGGCTATGTCACCGCTTTTTCTTAGCCCCTCTTATAGCGTTGTTAGTTGCAGGTGAGGATGAAGTTCGTTCCTGGTCGGAACATGGATATTTTGGGATATCACATTATATCCTGTTTAATTAATGCACCTTATATACTTGGTAAAGGGTGGAAGGCTCGGCCTTATGCCTGGTGACTTGTTCCACTCTTGCCGCCCTAGTTTCCGTGATACCGGTGTTATGTTCCTTGATTTTGCGTTCCTTACACGGTTGGGTGATTTATGGGACCCCCTTGACAGTTCGCTTTGAATAAAACTCCTCCAGCAAGGCCCAACCTTGGTTTTACCATTTGCCACCTAAGCCCTTTTCCCTTGGGTTTTCGCGAGCCCAAGGGTCGTCTTAATTTTAAACCCCCCCCCAAGGCCAGTGCTCCTTCGAGTGTTGGTCCGAAATGGGCAGACTGCGGGGTCACCCCGGGGCAACTCGAGGTCTGGTTTTACTCATAGGCTGACCTATCCGGTGTGCCCTAAGAACGAGATACGTGCGACTCCTATCGAGATTTGTCGGCACATCGGGCGGCTTTGGTGGTCTTGTTTTACCATTGTTGAAATGTTTTGCGAACCGGGATTCCGAGACTGATCGGGTCTTCTCGGGAGAAGGTTTATCCTTCGTTGACCGTGAGAGCTTATGATGGGCTAAGTTGGGACACCCCTGCAGGGTATATAATCTTTCGAAAGCCGTGCCCGCGGTTATGAGGCAGATGGGAATTTGTTAATGTCCGGTTGTAGATAACTTGACACTTGACCTCTTTAAAATGCATCAACCGCGTGTGTAGCCGTGATGGTCTCTTCTCGGCGGAGTCCTGGAAGTGAACACGGTTTGTGTTATGCTTGACGTAAGTAGTTTTAGGATCACTTCTTGATTGCTTCTAGCTTCTCGACCGACGCGTTGCTTCTCTTCTCGCTCTCACTTGGCGTATGTTAGCCACCATATATGCGTAGTGCTTGCCGCAGCTCCACCATATTACCCCTTTCCTACCTATGAGCTTAAATAGTCTTGATCTCGCGGGTGTGAGATTGCTGAGTCCTCGTGACTCACAGATTCTACCAAAACAGATGCAGGTGCCGAGGATACCAGCGCAGATGGGCAACTGAGCTGAAGTGGGAATTTGATGAGGCCCTTGGTCGTTACTATGTATCGTTTCCAGATGATCAGTAGTGGAGCCCAGTCGAGGCGATCGGGGATCTAGCATTTGGGGTTGTCTTCTTTTCATTTGAACTTGACCATAGCCGGTCTATGAGTGTATTTTGAATGATGTATGATCTTAATTTATGTATTGTGTGAAGTGGCGATTGTAAGCCAACTCTCTTTATCCCATTCTTGTTCATTACATGGGATTGTGTGAAGATGACCCTTCTTGGGACAAAACCACCATGCGGTTATGCCTCTAAGTCGTGCTTCGACATGTGGGAGATATAGCCGCATCGTGGGTGTTACAAGTTGGTAATCAGAGCCATCCCCGACTTAGGAGCCCCCTGCTTGATTGTTTGCTGGCGATGTTGAGTCTAGAACAAAAATGTTTTGAGTCTTAGGATTATATATATCGGAGAGTAGGATTCTTTTTACTCCTCAGTCCCTTCGTCGCTCTGGTGAGGTCTCCTGGCGTAGATGTTTTGACTGTCCTCTTCTCAAATTTCACTAATTTTTTTTAGGATCACGCGGGTATCTTGGAATCGTTTCGATGGTCTTGTGACGAGAACACTGTTCTTGGTGCCTCCTGACATTTAGGGGTTGTGGCAGTGTCCCGGGGAGTTGAGCTCCGAGGTGTTGTCGTCACAATTTTATCGTTGCAGTTCTGGAATACCTGAGCTTTGCCGACATAGAAAATCTCTTTTGTACAGTTGTTGGTGAGATAACCCCGATAACCCAGTACTGGGGCGAGCTCGGGAGTATTGCCATAACTCGTATAACGGATGCTTTTCGAAGGTTGAGGTACATGATTTCTGAAGGTTTCTTGGTTATGTGTTGACGGATGGATACAGCTGGATGTAGGGATTGTTTGTTTGGGTGAGATATATTGCTTCCCCTGTATCCCCAACACCTGATTGCATAACCAGAAAGTTTCGGGAGTTTATAGGTGGGATTCAAGTAGCTCTAGCATTTCTTCCCGCAGATATTTGGTTTGTGATTGGGTAATCCTTACCACTTATTTGTTCCAGTTGTACCTTGTTTATTTCATTCATCAATCTCTTATCAAGTGGCTTCTCACCTTAATGGACGTGTGATGTTTGCTTTGGAATTCATTCGTTCATCCTTGTTCGAATGTTTATTGTGAAGACTATATGTTGCAATTTCTATCCGTTGATTCAACTTGTCTATCTGTCTATCAAGATGCTAACGGATGTCACCCTCTTCAGGATGGCTCCACCAACGCGTCAGAATCCGGAACGCAATGATGGGAGTCAGGCGAACCCTCCACCTCCACCTCCGCCTCCGGAGGCATGGCAAGCTTTGATGGCAGCCTCAAATGCCCATGCCCAGATGATGATCCAGCTCATGCAAGAGCGCAACCAAGGCCAAGGCAACCAAGGGAATCAAGGTCAAGGGCAGTTCAATCATCAGCCTCTATTTCCTACCATCAACCAGTTCTTGGCAAATCAGCCGAAGTCTTTCAGCTACTGTGTCGAGGCCACAGACGTCGATGATTGGCTCGTGGATATCAACAAGCATTTTGAATGCAGCAATGTCAGGCCTGAGGACTATGTCAAGTTTGCTTCTTTTCAGCTCAAGGATCAAGCAGCTGATTGGTTCCAGCAATACAAGGATTCCAGAGGTGGTCGAGTGATTACTTGGACTGATTTCTATCGGGACTTTAAAGCTCACCACATTCCTACCAGTGTTGTTGAGAGCAAGCGTGAGCAGTTCCGCAATCTCAAGCAAGGCAACATGTCAGTGTACGAATACAACAAGCAGTTTCAGAAACTTGCTCGCTTTGCTAAGCAAGATGTTCCTGATGAGAAGAGTATGATCTATCAATTCAGAGGTGGCCTTAGAGAGGATCTGTAGTTAGCTCTCGTTCTTGTTGACCCTACTCAGTTTGATCAATTCTACAATATGGCACTCAAGCAAGAAGGTGCTCAGCTCAAGTGTGAGGCTTCTAAGAAGAGAATCAGGGATGCAGTGCAATCTTCTTCTTCCTCACAAGTGGCAGCTAAGCAGCAGAAGTTCTACCTTCCTCCTCCTCCGTTTCGTCAGCCTTACCAACAGAAGAACTCAGGTGGTCGTGGATCTTCCCACCCACCCAACCCAAGCTATCAGAACAAGTCTCAGCCTCAAGCTTCAAAGTCAAGTGCTCCTTATCATCGTCCGCTCTCAGAAGTGACTTGCAACAAGTGCCAGCAGAAAGGTCACTACGCGAACAAATGCTTCAATCAAAGGCGCCTTCCTCCTCCTCCTCCTATGAGATCTTCAAGCAATGCTCTGGTCAAGCATAATCCAAAGCATGCAAAGGTGAACATGATGAATGCAGCTCAGGCAGAGGATTCTTCTGACGTGATAATGGGTAATCTCTCAGTTAATGATATTCCTGCAAAAGTCTTATTTGATACCGGTGCATCGCATTGTTTCATGTCAACACCGTTCTTTACCAAGCATGATTTCACTTCAGAATATTTGGATAGAACTCTAGCAATTGTTTCCCCGGGCAAGCACATGAGTTCTCGTTTCATGGTTCCAAATGTCGGTATCAAGATGGGCGACTATAAATTTTTGTCTTCTCCAGTTGTTCTTGGCGACTCTGATATTGATCTAATTCTCGGCATGGACTGGCTTTCTAAGCACAAGGCTCAGCTTGATTGTGCTGCCAGGCAAATTCAATTAACACACCCTTCTGAGGATGTTATCATCTATGCCGCTCGTGATGAAACCATTCGGTTGTTTTCTCTCAATGAGAAGGGCGAATTGGATGCTATTTCTCAAATTCCAGTCGTTTGTGAGTACCAAGATGTCTTTCCAGAAGAGCTTCCGGGTATGCCTCCTCATCGGCCAGTCGAGTTCGTTATTGATCTTGAGCCCGGTACAGAACCCGTTTGCAAACGTCCATACAAGCTTGGACCCAAGGAGCTGAAGGAATTGAAGAAACAACTCGATGAACAAGAGCGTCTGGGTTTGATCAGACTGAGTTCATCCCCTTGGGGTTGTGGAGTTCTTTTTGTCTAGTAGAAGGATGTCACGGACCGACTTTGCGTCGATTACCGTCCATTGAACAAGAAGACAATCAAGAACAAGTATCCACTTCCCAACATCAATGAGCTTTTCGAGCAACTCAAAGGTGCTAAAGTCTTCTCCAAGCTTGACCTTCGTATGGGTTATCATCAGATTCGCATTCGTGAACAAGATATACCCAAGACAGCATTCAGAACAAGCTATGGTTCTTATGAATATACTGTCATGTCTTTCGGCCTTGTCAATGCTCCTCCAACATTCTCTCGCATGATGAACTTTATCTTCAACCCCTACACCAATGAATTCGTTCTGGTGTATCTCGATGATATCTTGGTCTTCTCCAGGAATAAGCAGGATCATGCCAAACATTTGCGATTGGTGCTCGACAAGCTCAGAGAGCATCAATTCTATGCGAAGTTTTCCAAATGTGAGTTCTGGCTTGATGAAGTTCTTTATCTTGGTCACATCATCTCCGCCAAGGGAATTGCTGTTAATCCTGCGAAGGTTTCTGCAGTTCTGAATTGGGAACCTCCTCAGAGTGTCAAGCAGCTGCGTAGTTTTCTTGGTCTTGCAAGCTATTGTCGAAGATTCATTGAGAACTTCTCTAAGATTGCAAAGCCTCTTTCCAACCTCCTCCAGAAGCATGTCAAGTATGTCTGGACGCCTGAGTGTGACGTCGCTTTCAACACCCTCAAAGAGAAGCTAGTCACAGCTCCTGTTTTGACTCCTCCTTATGAATCCAAGCCATTTGAAGTATTCTGTGATGCTTCCCTTCAAGGTCTCGGTGCTGTGTTGATGCAAGAGAAAAAAGTTGTGGCCTATACCTCTCGTCAGTTGAAGCCAAATGAAAAGAACTACCCCACTCACGATCTTGAGTTAGCGGCAGTTGTCCATGCATTGATAACATGGAGACATCTCTTATTGGGAAGGCAAGTGGACATTTTCACCGATCACAAGAGCCTCAAGTATATCTTCACTCAACCCAACCTTAACCTCAGGCAAACTCGATGGGTCGAAATGATTCAAGAGTACAATCCGAGTATCAAATATACTCCTGGCAAGGCGAATGTGATTGCAGATGCTCTGAGCAGAAAGGCTTATTGCAACAGTCTAATTCTCAAGCCGTTTCAACCGGATCTTTGTGAGGCTTTTCGCAAGCTGAATCTTCAAGTTGTTCCTCAAGGCTTTCTTGCCAACCTCATAGTTTCTCCTACTTTGGAAGATCAAATTCGTGAGGCACAACTCCTAGATACCATGGTGAAGAAGGTGAAACGTGGTATTGACAAGGGCATTCTCAAATACAAGTGTTATCGCTTGGATGACAAAGATACTCTTTTTTCGAGGATCGAATTGTGGTTCCAAAAGGTGATCTGAGAAAAGTCATCATGAATGAGGCACACAATTCCCTCCTATCAATTCATCCTGGAAGTACAAAGATGTACCATGACCTCAAGCAGTCGTATTGGTGGACTCGAATGAAGCGAGAGATTGCTCAATTCATGAATGAATGTGATGTCTGCAGAAGAGTGAAAGCAGAACACAAAGACCAGTTGGTCTCCTCCAACCTCTTGCTATTCCGAAATGGAAGTTTGATCATATCGAGATGGACTTCGTGACTGGTTTTCCTAAGTCCAAGCGTGGAAATGATGCTATCTTCGTTGTCATTGACAAGCTTACCAAAGTGGCTCATTTTCTTCCTATCAAAGAATCTATCATAGCAGCTCAGCTGGCAGAGCTATACACTTCCAGAATTGTCTCCTTGCACGGTATTCCACAATTGATATCTTCAGATCGTGGAAGCATCTTCACTTCTAAGTTCTGGGACTCCTTTCAGACGGCCATGGGCACCAACATTCATTTCAGCACAGATTTCCATCCTCAAACAAGTGGCCAAGTCGAGCGAGTCAATCAAATTCTTGAAGATATGCTCAGGGCTTGTGTCATTTCTTTCGGTATGAAGTGGGAAGATTGTCTTCCATATGCCGAGTTCTCCTACAACAACAACTTCCAAGCGAGTTCGGGCAAGGCCCCATTCGAAATTCTCTATGGCAGAAAGTGTCGTACTCCTCTCAATTGGTCTGAGACAGGTGAACGCCAACTTCTTGGCAACGACTTGATCACACAAGCTGAAGAAATGTGCAAAGTCATTCGTGAGAATCTCAAAGCCGCGCAATCGCGCCAAAAGAGTTACTATGATAGCAAGCACCGTGACTTGGCTTTTGAAATCGAAGACCATGTCTATCTCCGCGTCTCTCCAATGAAAGGCACTCGTCGCTTCGGTATCAAAGGGAAGCTTGCCCCAAGATACGTGGGTCCTTTCAAGATCACTGGCAAAAGAGGCGATCTTGCCTATCAACTTGAGCTTCCATCCAACTTTACAAACGTGCACGATGTGTTTCACGTGTCACAGCTTCGCAAGTGCTTCAAGACTCATGAGCGCACTATCAACTTCGAAGAGATCGACCTCCAAGAAGACCTCTCTTATCATGAGAACCGTTGCTATTCTGGAAGAGACCGAGCGCAAGACTCGCAACAAGTCAATCAAATTCCTGAAAGTGAAGTGGTCACACCATTCCGACCGAGAAGCCACCTGGGAGCGCGAGGATCACCTCCGTTCCGAATATCCGGAGTTCTTTCAGTCCTAGATCTCGGGACGAGATCCTCTTGTAGTGGAGGATAATTGTAACACCCCAGATGTAACATGTCCCATTTTGGCAAGATATCAACTTAACCTTCATCCATTTCTTGTGGGTTTTATCATGTTTGGCCTCATCTTGTTTGGTTATGTGTTTTATTCTTTTCATTGTCATGCTCACCTTACCATATTGCATTTGTGCTTCTTGTCATATTCCTTTTAGTCATCATATGTCATCATCATATAGTGCATTTTCATCTCATGTCATCTCATGTTGCATTTTTTCATTCATGTTGTTGCCATGAGCATCATGGGCATGACCTTTGTCCCCCTTTCAAACCATTGCACCATCACTTCTCCTTCCTTCCCTTTTCCTCCCTTCTTTTGCTAAGTGCTATTTTCCTCTCTCTATTAATGTTCATCTTCTCCCTGTAAATCTTGCTCCATGTCCTAAACCTCTCTGACAAATATCTCCTTATTTGAAGTTATTTTGGTCAGGTTCAAAAATGACACAAGTTTGAATATAATTCAAACTTGTCTTATTTTTCTACCTCTAAAAATGCCCAATGCAATTTATTCAAATAGTAGATAATTCCAGGATCTTGAGAATATTTTCTTTATACTCCAACTCCTCTCCTTTTACCCTGTGCTTTTTCTGTTTCTATTTCTGTTTGAAATAATAGAAATAGAGCAGCAGCCTGCAGCCAGCGCAGCAGCCCCCCTGGGCCTCGGCCTCCCAGGCCGGCCCAGCTCGCTAACCGCCGGCCCAGCCAGCGCGCCAGCCGACCCTCTCGGTCTTCTCCTCCCTGCCTTGTCTCACCCATGCAAGCACACACCCCCGCTAGACCCTCGCCACATGGCTAGTTTGGTCCCGCTAGTCAGCGCCTACCCTGTTCCCCGCACCCACCTTTTCCCTCTCCTCTCGCTGTCGCCATGGGGACCGCGAGCATGAGCGCCGTGCTCCACCCGTCGCCCTAGCATCCCTTTTAACCCCTCTCCTTGTCCACACAACCTCTAGGGTTTCCCTCTTCCTCTCGTCGCCGCCGCCAGGTGAGTAAAACCACCAGATCCACCGCAACCGCTCCGTCCCGAGCGCACCTGAGAGCGCACCTCGTCACCGGCGTGCTCTCTGGTCACTCCCAGCCTGGTAGATCGTGTCCCTCTTCTTCCCCATCGTCCACTACGTCCCCGTCGTCGACTACGTGGAGCCGGAGCCCCTGCAACGACCTCTTCTTCCTCGTCTTCGAACCCAGCCGCCGAACGAGTTCGTCCATCGCCTTCGCCGTCTTCGTCCACCTCCCGCCAAGCCAAGAGCACCACCGTGCTTGTGGTGAGCTCGCGCAGCTTCCTGCCCCCTTTTCCCCCTCGTTTGCTTGCTCTAACCGCGGCCGCCGCGGGCGCCCGATCTCGCCGCCGTCGGACCTCGTCTCCGGCGAGTGCTCCGACCCCCTTAGCACCTCTGCGCATGTCAATCGGCATCGTCATATCATGTAGGGTAGAACCCTGCTCTCTGCCGCTCGTTTAATCCAGTGTCTCGTCGTGGTTTAGTTGTCGCCGCCCGCTCGGGACCTTGTCGCCGGCAGTGTTTTCGTCGCCGTTGGGCGTCGTGTGTTCCAAGCGCGAGTGCGGGATCCTCTTGCGATCCCGTAGCACCCATCCGCCACTCCGTTAGGGCGCCGGAGCTGCTCCGGTGATCCCTCCGCCGCCTCTGGTCGCATCGTGCTGTCCTCTGTTTCCTTCGTTTGGATAGACGCGGTAGCAGTAGATAATAGGAGCAGAACCCCCTCCTCTGTCAGCAGTGCCTATCTAGCCCAGTGGTTGCCGAGGCAGAACCACACCGGGGAGACCCAGGTTCGATCCCCCGCGGGTGCATATTATTCTTCCCCCCCTTTTTTCCTGTTTCTTTGCACTGTGAGTATGACAGGGTGACCCCACCTGTCATCCTCCCTTAGCCCTATTTGTTATTTTTTTTATTTTATTGTTGTTCCCTGCGATATTCCATTTCTGACATTTAGAATCTATCTATTTCGGGCAAGTCCATTTCTGGACGTTTCCAAATATGGAAAATGCCATTTCTGTCATTTACCATTTAGGGCAAGTTTTATCTTAATGCATTTGTGATGATTTTTCTACAGCAACCCTAACATATTATATATGTTTTTGGGGTAGAAAAATCCCACCAATCCAGTGGTGGCATTAGTTTCTGTATTTGAGCAAGTTCATGAGCATGTCATCTCAATCTATGTTGCTGTTTTGTCCTTTATGTGTTTGTTCATGCAAATATGTTAGGTGTTTGTTTTGCACATGAGTAGCTTCATTTTCATGCCCACTTCATGCTAGTACTTGTTCCATGCCATGACATGCCTGGTAGTGAGTTAATCAAGCCTGTAGAGATGCCATGATGAATCTGTTTCTGCTATGTCTAGTAATTTCACTAAGTCTATAGAACCTGTTATCTTTTGCATAATTGCCATGCTATTTTAGTCATGCTCTAGTGGTTTATAGATTGAGCTCAGTGTTCATGTTTCGTAGAGCATCTCTTGTACATCACTGCTATGCATTCAGTTCATATGTTTGGGTGCGATAGCTTATTTATACTTTGCATCCAAGTGGTCATGTTGCTGTTTTAAGCAGTTTGCATCATATCTTGTCATGCTTGTTATTTGCAAACCGTGCACCCGAATCCGGTGATCTTTATATCGATTTCAACCGAAATCATCTCATCTTTCCAGCGGCATACTTGGTTTGCCAAGTTGATGCCTTGTTCATCCTTTTTCCTCCCGAAGCACGCATACGCATTGCACATCACATCTCGCATATCATGACATGTATTGCATCATGTTGCTTGTGCATTGCACCGTGATTTATTGGGGTTTCTTTGCTTGTGTTCTTGCTTTGGGTAGAGCCGGGACACGAGTACGTGCACGAGGAACCTGTTGAGTACGCTAATGAGGATCAAGCCTTCGACAACTCTGAGAACCTTGTAGGCAAGATGACCATACCTTCGATATCACTTCTATATTTGCTTGCTAGTACTCGCTCTATCGCTATGTTAGCTCTACCTGCCATTGTTTACCATGCCTACCTATTGCCATGTCAAACCTCTAACCAACCTGTCCTAGCAATCGTTGTTTGGCTATGTCACCGCTTTTGCTCAGCCCCTCTTATAGCGTTGTTAGTTGCAGGTGAAGATGTAGTTCGTTCCTGGTCGGAACATGGATATTTGGGGATATCACATTATCTCCTGTTTAATTAATGCACCTTATATACTTGGTAAAGGGTGGAAGGATCGGCCTTATGCCCGGTGACTTTTTCCACTCTTGCCGCCCTAGTTTCCGTGATACCGGTGTTATGTTCCTTGATTTTGCGTTCCTTACACGGTTGGGTGATTTATGGGACCCCCTTGACAGTTCGCTTTGAATAAAACTCCTCCAGCAAGGCCCAACCTTGGTTTTACCATTTGCCACCTAAGCCCTTTTCCCTTGTGTTTTTGCGAGCCCAAGGGTCATCTTTATTTTAACCCCCCCCCCGGGCCAGTGCTCCTTCGAGTGTTGGTCCGAAATGGCAGACTGTGGGGCCACCCCGGGGCAACTCGAGGTCTGGTTTTACTCGTAGGCTGACCTATCTGGTGTGCCCTGAGAACGAGATACGTGCGACTCCTATCGGGATTTGTCGGCACATCAGGCGGCTTTGTTGGTCTTGTTTTACCATTGTCGAAATGTTTTGTGAACCAGGATTCCGAGACTGATCGGGTCTTCCCGGGAGAAGGTTTATCCTTCGTTGACTGTGAGAGCTTATGATGGGCTAAGTTGGGACACCCCTGCAGGGTATATAGTCTTTCGGAAGCCGTGCCCGCGGTTATGAGGCAGATGGAAATTTGTTAATGTCCGGTTGTAGATAACTTGACACTTGACCTCTTTAAAATGCATCAACCACGTGTGTAGCCGTGATGGTCTCTTCTCGGTGGAGTCCGGGAAGTGAACACGGTTTGTGTTATGCTTGACGTAAGTAGTTTCAGGATCACTTCTTGATCGCTTCTAGCTTCTCGACCGACGTGTTGCTTCTCTTCTCGCTCTCACTTGCGTATGTTAGCCACCATATATGCTTAGTGCTTGCCGCAGCTCCACCATATTACCCCTTTCCTACCTATGAGCTTAAATAGTCTTGATCTCGTGGGTGTGAGATTGCTGAGTCCTCGTGACTCACAGATTCTACCAAAACAGATGCAGGTGCCGAGGATACCAGCGCAGATGGCGCAACTGAGCTGAAGTGGGAATTTGATGAGGCCCTTGGTCGTTACTATGTATCGTTTCCAGATGATCAGTAGTGGAGCCCAGTCGGGGTGATCGGGGATCTAGCATTTGGGGTTGTCTTCTTTTCATTTGAACTTGACCGTAGCCGGTCTATGAGTGTATTTTGAATGATGTATGATTTTAATTTATGTATTGTGTGAAGTGGCGATTGTAAGCCAACTCTCTTTATCCCATTCATGTTCATTACATGGGATTGTGTGAAGATGACCCTTCTTGCGACAAAACCACCATGCGGTTATGCCTCTAAGTCGTGCTTCGACACGTGCAAGATCTTTGTTGCCAAGAACGGATCCTTTCTGGAAAAAGAGTTTCTCTCGAAAGAAGTAAGTGGGAGGAAAGTAGAACTCGATGAAGTACTACCTCTTGAACCGGAAAGTAGTGCACCTCAGGAAAATGTTCCTGTGGTGCCTACACCAACTGGAGAGGAAATCAATGATTATGATCAAGGTACTTCGGATCAAGTTGCTACTGAACCTCGTAGGTCCACAAGGACACGTTCCACACCAGAGTGGTATGGCAACCCTGTCCTGGAAATCATGTTGTTAGACAACGGTGAACCTTCGAACTATGAAGAAGCGATGGCGGGCCCAGATTCCAACAAATGGCTTGAAGCCATGCAATCCAAGATAGAATCCATGTATGAAAACAAAGTATGGACTTTGACAGACTTGCCCGATGATCGGCGAGCGATAGAAAACAAATGGATCTTTAAGAAGAGGACAGACGCGGATGGTAATATTACCATCTATAAAGCTCGACTTGTCGCTAAGGGTTATCGACAAGTTCAAGGGGTTGACTACGATGAGACATTCTCTCCCGTAGCGAAGCTGAAGTCCGTCTGAATCATGTTAGCAATTGTCGCATACTATGATTATGAGATATGGCAGATGGACGTCAAAACGGCATTCCTTAATGGGCATCTTAAGGAAGAACTGTATATGATGCAGCCGTAGGGTTTTGTCGATCCTAAGAATGCTAACAAAGTATGCAAGCTCCAGCGATCCATTTATGGGCTGGTGCAAGCATCTCGGAGTTGGAACATTCGCTTTGATGAGATGATCAAAGCGTTTGGGTTTATGCAGACTTATGGAGAAGCCTGCGTTTACAAGAAAGTGAGTGGGAGCTCTGTTGCATTTCTCATATTATATGTAGATGACATACTTTTGATGGGAAATGATATAGAACTTTTGGACAGCATCAAGGTCTACTTGAATAAGTGTTTTTCAATGAAGGACCTTGGAGAAGCTGCTTACATATTAGGCATCAAGATCTATAGGGATAGATCGAGACGCCTCATAGGTCTTTCACAAAGCACATACCTTGATAAGATTTTGAAGAAGTTCAAAATGGATCAGTCCAAGAAGGGGTTCTTGCCTGTATTGCAAGGTGTGAGATTGAGCTCGGCTCAATGCCCGACCACGACAAAAGATAAAGAAGAGATGAGTGTCATCCCCTATGCTTCAGCCATAGGATCTATTATGTATGCCATGCTGTGTACCAGACCTGATGTAAACCTTGCCATAAGTTTGGTACGTAGGTACCAAAGTAATCCCGGCAAGGAACACTGGACAGCGGTTAAGAATATCCTAAAGTACCTAAAAAGGACAAAGGACATGTTTCTCGTTTATGGAGGTGACGACGAGCTCGCCGTAAAGGGTTACGTCGATGCTAGCTTCGACACAGATCTGGATGACTCTAAGTCACAAACTGGATACGTGTATATGTTGAATGGTGGAGCAGTAAGCTGGTGCAGCTGCAAGCAAAGCGTCGTGGCGGGATCTACATGTGAAGCGGAGTACATGGCAGCCTCGGAGGCAGCGCATGAAGCAATTTGGGTGAAGGAGTTCATCACCGACCTAGGAGTCATACCCAATGCGTCGGGGCCGATCAAACTCTTCTGTGACAACACTGGAGCTATTGCCCTTGCCAAGGAGCCCAGGTTTCACAAGAAGACCAGGCACATCAAGTGTCGTTTCAACTCCATCCGTGAAAATATTCAAGATGGAGACATAGATATTTGCAAAGTACATACGGATCTGAATGTCGCAGATCCGTTGACTAAACCTCTCTCGCGAGAAAAACATGATCAACACCAGAACTCTATGGGTGTTCGATTCATCACAATGTAACTAGATTATTGACTCTAGTGCAAGTGGGAGACTGTTGGAAATATTCCCTAGAGGCAATAATAAAAGGATTATTATTATATTTCCTTGTTCATGATAATTGTCTTTATTCATGCTATAATTGTATTATCCGGAAATCGTAATACACGTGTGAATACATAGACCATAATATGTCCCTAGTAAGCCTCTAGTTGACTAGCTCGTTGATCAACAGATAGTCATGGTTTCCTGACTATGGACATTGGATGTCGTTGATAATGGGATCACATCATTAGGAGAATGATGTGATGGATAAGACCCAATCCTAAGCATAGCACAAGATCGTGTAGATCGTTTTGCTAGAGCTTTTCCAATGTCAAGTATCTTTTCCTTAGACCATGAGATCGTGTAACTCCCGGATACCGTAGGAGTGCTTTGGGTGTACCAAACGTCACAACGTAACTGGGTGACTATAAAGGTGCACTACAGGTATCCCCGAAAGTGTCTGTTGGGTTGACACGGATCGAGATTGGGATTTGTCACTCCGTATTACGGAGAGGTATCACTGGGCCCACTCGGTAGTGCATCATCATAATGAGCTCAAAGTGACCAAGTGTCTGGTCACAGCATCATGCATTACAGTACGAGTAAAGTGACTTGCCGGTAACGAGACTGAACGAGGTATTGGGATACCGACGATCGAGTCTCGGGCAAGTAACATACCGTCTGACAAAGGGAATAGTATACGGGGTTGCTTGAATCCTCGACATCGTGGTTCATCCGATGAGATCATCGAGGAGCATGTGGGAGCCAACATGGGTATCCAGATCCCGCTGTTGGTTATTGACCGGAGAGCCGTCTCGGTCATGTCTGCATGTCTCCCGAACCTGTAGGGTCTACACACTTAAGGTTCGGTGACGCTAGGGTTGTATGAATATGAGTATGCAGCAAACCGAATGTTATTCGGAGTCCCGGATGAGATCCTGGACGTCACGAGGAGTTTCGGAATGGTCCGGAGGTAAAGAATTATATATAGGAAGTGATGTTTCGGCCATCGGGAAAGTTTCGGGGTCACCCGGTATTGTACCGGGACCACCGGAAGGGTCCCGGGGGTCCACCGGGTGGGGCCACCTATCCCGGAGGGCCCCGTGGGCTGAAGTGGGAGGGGAACCAGCCCCTAGTGGGCTGGTGCGCCCCCCCCCTTGGGCATCCCCTGCGCCTAGGGTTGAAAACCCTAGGGGGGAGGCGCACCACTTGCCTTGGGGGGCACTCCAACCCCCCTGGCCGCCGCCCCCCCTTGGGAGATTGGATCTCCAGGTCCGGCGCCCCCCCTGGGGGCCTATATAAAGGAGGGGGGAGGGAGGGCAGCCGCACCCTGAGTCTTGGCGCGTCCCTCCCCCTGCTACACCTCTTCCTCCTCCCACAGTTGCTTGGCGAAGCCCTGCCGGAGTTCTGCTGCATCCACCACCATGCCGTCGTGCTGCTGGAACATCATCAACCTCTCCTTCCCCCTTGCTGGATCAAGACGGAGGAGACGTCACGCTGACCGTATGTGTGTTGAACGCGGAGGTGCCGTCCGTTCGGCGCTAGGAACTCCGGTGATACGATCACGACGAGAACGACTACCTCAACCCCGTTCTTTTGAATGCTTTCGCTCGCGATCTACAAAGTGGTATGTAGATGCATCTCTCCTTTCACTCGTTGCTTAGATGAACTCATAGATGGATCTTGGTGAAACCGTAGGAAAAAATTTATTTTCTGCAACGTTCCCCAACACAATCCACCAAAGCAAGAGTAAGGTTTTACGCCTCATGGCGGCCTGAACCTGGGTAAAACCGACCATGTGATCCCTGTCGTGTTGTCTTGCGTTGGTCTGCTCTTTGTGCAATGCTACTCCCCCTGCCGAACAAGCAAGGGGCCGCCCTGGTCCCATAGGTGGTCGTGGTTTCCCGCAACATCTTTGGTGCGCCAGGTAGGGAGAGATCGCTTGCGCGAACCTGAAGACGTAAGCAGCACGTCATCTTCATCACCATATGCATCTTCGGTGGCACCATCGACCATGGCGCCCAAGAAGAAATCAGATTCTTCGGCTCATCCATCCACCTCGAACGCTCCGCTACCCGCGGCCTCCAACGTTGCAGGGGACGCGAACGCTGCTGGGGATGTGGTCGGTGCAGGCGGCACCACCACTGTTTCCCCTGTGGCCGATGCAAGAGCAGGAGATACCGGAGGAGAACAACATCAACAATGCCTCGATGGTCGCGCTCCGCTCGCCGACGGGCGCAGCCACAACGATGGCGCTCGGTCTGGGGCTAGCCACCGCCCTCCGGCCGACCTTGCCATAGGCACGACCACTGCGCGTGCGCTCTCCCCACGGCAGGTCGACCGAGCTGATGCGCCCAACGGAGCTGATGGCCCTCGAGTGCCTCCGCCTCTCCACCCTGCCACCCAGGTGGTTGCATCGCAACAGCGGGGCGCAGTGCTGCTGCCGCTGGCTCCATCAGAAGCCGAGCGATGGCGCGATCGACATCGTCATCATCTATGCCAAGCACAACATAGGAGGCCATGGCGCGGGCTCAGCTGCTGCTAAGGTTTCCACCAGCGGCCGAGTAGACGGACGAATGGTGTGCCACCATCCAAAGTCTGCTCAGTTTGACCGAAGCCGAGGGCTCATGACGAGCCGCCCCGCCACGTCCTCCCAAGAAACGGCAACGGCCCATGCTGCTGCTCAAACGGAGGGAGCCGTCCCCACGGTGCAGTCCCCGCCACGGCATCCGGCATGGGCGCGACCAAATCAAGACCCCGATAACGCCTCGATGGCCTCTTCTGATCCTCAAGCACATCCAGGCTGACGGCGAACCCCGGAAGATAGGCGAAGAGGAGACGTGTGCATCATCGAGCAACGCCGCGGCAACTTCCTCCGAGCCGATGGGTGCGACGGCCCCGACATCGACGAGCCCACTCTTGGCGCTGACGGCCCCCTGCCCTTCAAGGTTGGCTGCCCCGCCTTCACCCATGAGCTGCGGCAAGTCTGTTGGTCGTCCGTTTGCATGTTCAAGCCAGAGATACCTAAGAAATACGACATGAGGCTGAACCCGATAGAGTTCCTGAGCATCTACACCATCGCTATTCAGGCTGCTAGAGGAAGAGACGAGAAGGTGTTCGCCAACTACTTCCCGTTGGCCCTCAAGTCCAACATGAGGTCTTGGTTGATGCACCTGCCAGAGAACTCTATTTCGTCATGGGCAGACCTGTGCCACGAGTTCATCGGCGCTTTCACCGGTGGCCACCAAGAGCCGGGCCGTCCATGTGATCTGCAGCTTCTTCAACGGAAGGAAGGAGAAACCCTCCATAAGTATTTACAGAGATTCAACAAAGTTCATAGAAATATCCCAAATATCCATCCAGCGGACGTGATAGTTGCCTTCCAGTCCAATGTGCGCAACCGCCGGATCCATTCTAAGATGAACGTGCGGTTGCCCAAGACTATGAAGGAGTTGTACACCTTAGTGGATAAGTGTGCGCGAATGGAGGAAGGGAGGAAGTTGCCTAGAGAGGAAGATTGCATTGATGTTGATTCAGAGGATGATGATGAGTCCACAAGTCAGAAGAAAGCTAAGAAGCGCAGTAAGAAGCGAAGGGAATAAAGCAGTGTTGACTGTTGAAGGGTCAGGCACACCAAGTACAGACAAGATCACCAAGGCTGAGGCCCCCGACAAGGAGGTTGCCATGTGTGCCGATTGATGGGAAGCTGCAGCTGCCGAGAAGGCCGGGAAGGGTGATGGGCCATACTGCAAGATACACCGGACCAAAGGCCGCGACCTTCAGGAGTGCTATAAGGTTGAGCAGTTGGTTAAGAGACAGAGAGCAGAATATGAGAAGCGTGATAAGGAAAAGGGTCAGAATGTCGCTGGCGGTAAGGGCCGAGGCAATGGAGCAAATCACCCCGGCAAGCCCTTTTGGAATAAAGGAAAACCCGCCAGGGGCCAGGAGAAGGAAGTCTGTGATGATGAGAGTGATAAAGGGGATGGAGAGGAAAGCAGTGAGCAAGACTTTCAGAAGGCCACGGACACCTTGTGCGTTGAAGGGGGTGCATCTTTGCACACCTCCCACCACCAACTCAAACGGTGGGCATGAGAAGTCAACGCCATGGAACCAGCGCCATAGGCCCGAAAGCCACTCAAATGGTCATGTACACCCATCATCTTTGATGAAGAGGACCATCCTAGTCGTACCACTGCAGTAGGATGCCTGCCTTTGTTGGTTTCTCCAACAATTCGCAACCTCAAGGTCATGAAAATGTTGGTGGACGGTGGGGCCAGGATGAATCTGATTTCCTCAGCAGTTATCAGCAAGCTTCGGATAGCAGAGGAAGAACTAGATGATACAGGCACGTTTCAAGGAGTCAACCCCGGCAGGAGTCATCCTAAGGGGAAGATTACGTTGCCAGTGACATTTGGGGGAGAGCTTAATTACCGGACTGAGAAGACTGTGTTTGACGTGGTTGATCTCCCCTTGCCGTACAATGGGATCCTTGGACGCCCTGCCTTGGCTAAATTCATGTCGGCATCCCACAATGCCTACAACACCCTGAAGATGCCTGGGCCACTAGGATTCCTCACCATCCCGTCAGATGAGAAAGATGTTATCATTTGTGTGGACAAGATGTACCAAGACGCGGTCACGGCAGAGGCAGCAACGACAGCAGTTCCTGCCAAGGAAAAAAAAAGGGAAGAAACAAGATTGTAGGACCTCCGGCAAAGAGTCCGGAAGTGTGCCCCTTCGAGTGCACGACACCCATTGACGACGGGGCGGAGTGTTCCCACAGCAAGAGAACCAAGGTTGTTGCTCCGCAAGTGAAAAAGGTCCCGGCAAGGCTGACTGGCATTGATGGTACTTTCACCATCAGCTCCACCCTCAATGACAAATAGGAAAGCGCGCTTGTTGCCTTCCTGTAGGCGAATATCGATGTGTTTGCTTGGAAACCATCTGATATCCCCGGTGTTCCCAGGGAGGTAATCGAGCACCACCTTGTCGTCTGCCCACATGCCAGACCTGTTAAGAAGAAAGTCCGGAAGCAGGCCTTGGAGAGGCAGCAGTTTATTGCAGAAGAGATCAAGAAGCTTGAGGCAGCTGGTTTGGTCAGAGGAGTGCTACATCCCACTTGGCTACCAAACCCAGTGGTGGTCCGGAAGGCAAACGGGAAGTGGAGGCTGATGTCGCTTGAAGCTACGTCAGTATTTCCCCAAAGAGGAAGGGATGATGAAGCACAATGGCGGTAGGTATTTCCCTCAGATTTGAAACCAAGGTTATCGAACCAGTAGGAGAACCAACCAACACAATGTAAACATCCCCTGCACACAAATATCATGTGATGAATAAAAATATAGTCTCGAGTAAAATACCGATGGTCGTTAGAAGAAAGAGGGGATGCCACTCGGGGGCATCCCCAAGCTTAGTTGGTTGCTCATTCTTGGATAATATCTTGGGATGCCGGGGCATCCCCAAGATTAGGCTCTTCTATCCTTCTTTCATCCATCGTAAGATAACCCAAAACTTGAAAACTTCAATCACACAAAACTCAACAAAACCCTTGTGAGATCCATTAGTAAAATAAAGAAAACCACTACTATAAGTGTTGTGTCAAACCAATTCTTATTTTGTTTTTGTATTATATCTACTGTATTCCAACTTTTCTATGGCAAAAACTCATCAAAGAAAACCATAGAGCCATCAAAATAAGCACACAACACAAAGAAAGCAGAATCTGTCAAAACAGAACAGTCTGTAGTAATCTGGAACTTTCGAATACTTCTGTAACTCCAAAACTTCTACCAAATTAGGACGACCAGCATAATTTGTATAATAATATTCTGCAAAAAGAATCAGGGAAAAAACTCTTTTCTGTGATTTATGATAATTATTTTCGTGAGCGCAAAGTTTCTGCCTTTTTCAGCAAGATCAAACAACTATCACCCCAGAAGATCCTAAAGGCTTTACTTGGCACAAACACTAATTGAAACTCAAAAACACAATCATAACAGTAGCATAATTGTGCTAACACACAAGAACAGAAAGCAAAAAGCAAAAATAACTTTTATTCATTGGGTTGCCTCCCAACAAGCGCTATAGTTTTACGCCCTTAGCTAGGCATAAAGTAAGGATCTTAGTTTTGTCATTCTTGTACAACTCTTCAATCAAACACTAAGAATCCTTCAAAGATTTAGCATAAAGACCTTCAGTAGCAATACTCCTCGGAGTAAATTTAAATATTTCATTCTTACGAAAAGGATCTCTTATCACTTCAACAAAATCCGGATGAATGATAATCATCTTAAGGTCTCCTTTATCATTATTACTAGAAGATGCACCCTTCCTAGATTCGTTACTATTTACAGGAGTTTCCTCAAAAAATAGTGGTAGTGAAAGCCGTGCTTAGATTACTAAAGATTTCTTCCAATTTATCATTCCAAGATGGACTTTCTTCTATTATTTCATGGATTAAGGTACCCCTCTCTTTTAACAACTTAAAAATAGTGCCCGCTTTTGACCCAAGATTAGTAGCAAAATTATGCATCTTTTTGTATATAATTTCCATATGATCTTCGGTAAGCATTTTTTTCAATAGCATCTAGTCTTTCCATAACATGCTCAAGAGTCAAAATTGTTTCATTAACCATAAGAGGTGGTGAGCCTACTAAATTTCCCATAGCATTAAGAGCATCAAAAGGAGGACTCATTAAGAAATTTCCACCGATAATCGTATCAAGGACGAATCTATAACAAGTGGTGATGCCAACATAAAAACGACGCAGAAGCACAACGATAGATTGCTTACGGATAGATCTGTTATGAGCATTGCAAATTCTATACCAAGCATCTTTAAAAAAAATTCCTCCTCTTTGTTTAAAGTTGAGGACCTCGTACTCGGGAGTGCAAGCAATAGAGGAAGAACTATACATACCGGCAAACAAGGATGCATGCAAAAACAGATCCGGAGAGAAAATGGCAAACGGAAAAAGATAGGCGAGTAAAACGGCAATTTTTTGTGAAGTGGGGGAGAGGAAAACGAGAGGCAAATAACGTAAATTGCAAGGAGATGACATTTATGATTAGGAACCTGGTTATGTTGAAAATCCTCCCCAGCAACGGCACCAAAGATTCCGTTTGATGACGCTTGAAGCTATGTCGGTATTTCCCCAAAGAGGAAGGGATGATGCAGCACAACGGCAGTAGGTATTTCCCTTAGATATGAAACCAAGGTTATCGAACTAGTAGGAGAACCAAGAAACACAACGTAAACAGCCCCTGCGCACCAATAACAACACCTCGCAACACGACGTGTTAAAGGGGTTGGCAATCCCTTTCGGGGTACGGCGCCTCAAGATAAGCAAAATACGCGAGGTAAATTTGTAGATGGGATAGATAGATCGCGGAACAAATAAATTGCAGCAAGGTATTTTTTGTATTTTTTTGGTTTAATAGATCTGAAAATAAACGCAAGGAAAAAGTAGATCCCAAGGCAAATATATGAGAAAGAAGACTTGGGGGCCGTAAGTTTCAGTAGTGGCATCTTACTGTTGGGCAATTGATAGAACTTCAAATAATCATGATGATATCCAGGCAATGATCATTACATAGGCATCACGTCCAAGATTATTAGACCGACTCCTGCCTGCATCTACTACTATTACTCCACATATCAACCGCTATCCAGCATGCATCTAGTGTATTAAGTTCATGGAAAAACAGAGTAATGCAATAAGAACGATGACATGATGTAAACAAGATCCGTTTATCTATTGCGGCTGATATGGATCCCGTCTTTTTCTTCTTAGTAGCAACAATACATATGTGTCGGTTCCGTTTCTGTCACTGGGATCAAGCACCGTAAGATCGAACCCACTATCGGGTACCTCTTCCCATTACAAGATAAATAGATCAAGTTGGCCAAACAAAACCCAAATATCAGAGAAGAAATACGAGGCTATAAGAGATCACGCATATAAGAGACCAAAGAACTCAAATAACTTTCATGGATATAAAAAGATATAACTGATCATAAACTCGAAGTTCATCAGATCCCAACAAACACATCGCCAAAAGACTTACATCATATGGATCTCCAAGAGACCATTGTATTGATTATCAAGAGAGAGAGGAAGCCATCTAGCTACTAACTATGGACCTGAAGGTCTACAAAGAACTACTCACGCATCATTGGAGAGGCACCAATGGAAGTGGTGAACCCCTCCGTGATGGTTTCTAGATTGGATCTCGTGGTTCTGGACTCTGTGGCGGCTGGATGAAAATTTCGTCGACTCCCCTAGGGTTTCTGGAATATTAGGTGTATTTATGGAACAAAGAGCCGGTACATGGGGCACCCGAGGTGGGCACAACCTACCAGGGCACGCCTGGGCCTCCTGGCATGCCCTGGTGGGTTGTCCCCTCCTCGGGACTCCCCCAGGTGCAACTAGGGCCCAACTTCTTCCTTCAAGTCCATAAAAAAGCATCGTAGATTAGTGTGGCATTTGGACTCGCTCTAATATTGATTTTCTGCGATGTAAAAAACATGCAGAAAACAACAACTGGCACTTGGCACTATGTCAATAGGTTAGTACCCAAAATGATATAAAATGACTATATAATGATTATAAAACATCGAAGATTGGTAATAAAACAACATGGAATAATGAAAAATTATAGATACATTGGAGACATATCAGCACCCCCAAGCTTAACTCCTGCTCGTCCTCGAGTAGGTAAGTGATAAAAACAGAATTTTTGATGTGGAGTGTTGTTTATCAAGTCATATCATATTCTTTTATTTATAGCATGGACATTTGGACTTTTATGTGATTCAAAGCAATATTCTAGTTTTGACATAATAATTTAGATACTCAAGCATATCAACAAGCATCCATGTCTTTCAAAATATCAATGCTAAAACAAGTTATCCCTAGCCCATCATGCTCAAACATTTATCCATTCATGAAACACACTCGAATATTAGCCACACCCAATACTTAAGTACGGTCATATTGTCCCCTAGTTGGTGCTTTTATAAGAGAGGATGGAGACTCAATTTCAAAAATAAAAATTTCATAAAGTAAAAGAAAGGCCCTTCACGGAGGGAAGTAGTGATTTGTAGAGGTGCTAGAGCTCAAAGCAAAAAAAACATTTTGGGAGGTGTATCCATCCCACCAACGAAAACGACTTGGAGCATCCCAACACTTTCCATGCTGGATATATCATAGTCGGTTCCAAACAGAAAATAAAGTTTATTCCCTTTTCCACCATAACTTTCACTTTCCATGGCTAGCCGTATCCACGGGTGCCCTCCATACCAACACTTTCCAAGGAATTTATTATTTGACAACATAAAGTAAATTCATTTTTGCATTTCGAGACTAGGCATCCATAATACCTTTGCCTTACTCTCGTGCAATGACAAGTGAATAAACACTCGTCGTGAGAATAACACATCTAGCATGGAAAATATTAGCTACCCGTTACCGTTCTGCGAGCAAAACAAACACACGAAAGAGAAGTTCATTTTGAAAATTAGAGATGGCACATGAAAATTTGCTTAGAACGGCAAAAGAATACCGCATATAGGTAGATATAGTGGACTCATTTGGCAAAACTGGTTTAAAGGATTTTGGAAGCACAAGTAGAGGTCATACTTGGTGCAAAATGAAGGCTAGCAAAAAGATTGAGAAGCGACCAACCAAGAAACGGATAATCTCATAAGCAAGCATTAAGCATAATTAACACCGAATAATGCACCACAAGTAGGATATAATTTTCATTGCATGATTATTGACTTTTGTGCATGCATAGGGAATCACAAAACTTAACACCAATATTCTTAATAAAGCACAATTACTCATCAACATATATCACATATCACATCATCATGTCTAAAAACTATTACTAAGAATCAAGTTTATTTTGTCCAATGATATTCATGACATATTTGTTCTTTCTTTATCCTTCTTGGATATCTATCACTTTGGGACTAATTTTCATGTGTTGCTTCTCATAAGCTCAAACAAATATAAGTGAAGGTCATGAGCATAACATGTTTTTTTATCTCAAAATAATTTTAGTGAAGCAAGAGAGAATTTCTTCAAAATTTTACTAACTCTCAAATAAATCTAAGTGAAGCAAGAGAGCATTTCTTCAAAAATACTAAGCACACTGTGCTCAAAAAGATATAAGTGAATCACTAGAGCAAGTCCATTGCTCATAAAATTTAAGTGAAGCATAGAGAGCAATTCTAACAAGTCATGACATAATTTTGGCTCTCTCAAATAGGTGTGTCCAGCAAGGATTGATGACTTAAAACACAAAATAAAACAAGCAAAGACACAGATCATACAAGACGCTCCAAGAAAAACACATATCATGTGACGAATAAAAATAGTCTTGAACAAAATACCGATGGTCGTTAGAAGAAAGAGGGGATGCCACTCGGTGGCATCCCCAAGCTTAGTTGGTTTCTCATTCTTGGATAATATCTTGGGATTTCGGGGCATCCCCAAGCTTAGGCTCTTCTATCCTTCTTTCATCCCTCGTAAGATAACCCAAAACTTGGAAACTTCAATCACACAAAACTCAACAAAACCCTTGTGAGATCCGTTAGTAAAAGAAAGCAAACCACTACTATAAATGTTGTGTCAAACCAGTTCTTTTTTTGTATTATACCTACTGTATTCCAACTTTTCTATGGCAAAAACTCATCAAAGAAAACCATAGAGCCATCAAAATAAGCACACAACACAAAGAAAACAGAATCTGTCAAAACAGAACAGTCTGTAGTAATCTGAAACTTTCCAATACTTATGTAACTCCAAAAATTCTAAAAATTTAGGAAGACCCGAATGATTTGTATATGAATATTCTTCAAAAAGAATCAAGGCAAAAGCTATTTTCTGTTATTTATGATAATTATTTTCGTAAGTGCAAAGTTTCTGTCTTTTTCAGCAAGATCAAACAACTATCACCCCAGAAGATCCTAAAGGCTTTAATTGGCACAGACGCTAATTAAAACACAAAAACACAATCATAACAGTAGCATAATTGTGCTAACACACAAGAAACGAAAGCAAAAAGCAAAAATAAATTGTATTCATTGGGTTGCCTCCCAACAAGCGCTATAGTTTTACGCCCTTAGCTAGGAATAAAGGATCTAAGTTTTGTCATCCTTGTCCAACTCTTCAATCAAACACTTAGAATCCTTCAAAGATTTAACATGAAGACCTTCAATAGCAATACTCCGCAGAGTAAATTTAAATATTTCATTCTTACGACAAGGATCTCTTATCACTTCAACAAAATGCGGATGGATGCTAATCATCCTAAGGTCTCCTTTATCATTATTACTAGAAGACGCACCCTTGTTCCTAGATTTCTTACTCTTTACAGGATTTTGCTCAATAATTTTAGTGGTAGTAAAAGTCGTGCTTAGATTACTAAAGATTTCTTCCAATTTATCGATCCGAGAAGGACTTTCTTCTATTCTTTCATGGATTAAGGTACCCCTCTCTTTAAACAACTTAAAAATATCGCCCGCTTTTGACCCAAGATTAGTAGCAAAATTATGCATCTTTTTTTATATAATTTCCATATGATCTTCGGTAAGCATTTTTTTCAATAGCATCTAGTCTTTCCATAACATGCTCAAGAGTCAAAATTGTTTCATTAACCATAAGAGGTGGTGAGCCTAGTAAATCTCCCATAGCATTACGAACATCAAAAGGAGGACTCGTTAAGAAATTTCCACCATTAATCGTATGAAGGACGAATGTATACCAAGTGGTGATGCCAACATAAAAACAACACAGAAGCACAATGGTAGATTGCTTACAGAT
Source organism: Triticum dicoccoides (assembly GCF_002162155.2). Lineage (NCBI taxonomy): Eukaryota > Viridiplantae > Streptophyta > Magnoliopsida > Poales > Poaceae > Triticum > Triticum dicoccoides. The sequence goes on from NC_041383.1 coordinate 105,500,310, forward strand.
AGATCTGTTATGAGCATTGCAAATTCTATACCAAGCATATTTTAAATTTTCTCCTCCTCTTTGTTTAAAGTTGAGGACCTCATCCTCGGGAGTGCAAGCAGTAGAGGAAGAACTATCCATACCGGCAAACAAGGATGCACACAAAAACTGATCCGGAAAGAAAATGGCAAACGGAAAAAGAGAGGCGAGTAAAAGGGCAAATTTTTGTGAAGTGGGGGAGAGGAAAACGAGAGGCAAATATGTAAATTGCAAGGATATGAGATTTATGATTAGGAACCTGGTTATGTTGAAGATCCTCCCCGGCAACGGCGCCAGAAATTCCTTTTGATGTCGTTTGAAGCTACGTCGGTATTTCCCCAAAGAGGAAGGGATGATGCACCACAGCGGCGGTAGGTATTTCCCTCAGATATGAAACCAAGGTTATCGAACTAGTAGGAGAACCAACCAACACAATGTAAAAAGCCCCTGCACACAAATAATAACACCTCGCAACCCGCCGTGTTAAAGGGGTTGTCAATCCCTTTCGGGGTACGGCGCCTCAAGATAGGCAAAAGACGTGAGGTAAATTTGTAGATGGGATAGATAGATCGCGGAACAAATAAATTGCAGCAAGGCATTTTTGTATTTTTTAATTTAATAGATCTGAAAATAAACGCAAGGAAAAAGTAGATTGCAAGGCAAATATATGAGAAAGAAGACCCGGGGGCCGTAGGTTTCAATAGAGGCTTCTCTCAAGAAAAATAGCAAACGGTGGGTGAACAAATTTCTGTTGGGCAATTGATAGAACTTCAAATAATCATGACGATATCCAGGCAATGATCGTTACATAGGAATCACGACCAAGATTAGTAGACCGACTACTGCATGCATCTACTACTATTTTACTCCACACACCGACCGCTATCCAGCATGCATCTAGTGTATTAAGTTCATGGAAAAAACGGAGTAATGCAATAAGAACGATGACATGATGTAGACAAGATCCGTTTATCTATTGCGGCATATATGGGTCATGCCTTTTTATCCTTAGTAGCAACGATACATACGTGTCGGTTCCCTTTCTGTCACTGGGATCAAGCACCGTAAGATCAAACCCACTACCAGGCACCTCTTCCCATTGCAAGATAAATAGATCAAATTGGCCAAACAAAACCCAAATATCGGAGAAGAAATACGAGGCTATAAAAGATCACACATATAAGATATCAAAGAACTCAAATAACTTTCATGGATATAAAAAGATATATAACTGATCATAAACTCGAAGTTCATCAGATCCCAACAAACACACCGCCAAAAGACTTCCATCATATGGATCTCCAAGAGACCATTGTATTGATAATCAAGAGAGAGAGAGGAAGCCATCTAGCTACTAACTACGGACCCGAAGGTCTACAAAGAACTACTCACGCATCATCGGAGAGGCACCAATGGAAGTGGTGAACCCCTCCGTGATGGTGTCTAGATTGGATCTCGTGGTTCTGGACTCTGCGGCGGCTGGATGAAAATTTCATCGACTCCCCTAGGGTTTCTGGAATATTAGGGTATTTATAGAGCAAAGAGTCGGTCCAGGGGGCACCCGAGGTGGGCACAACCCACCAGGGCACGTCTGGGCCTCCTGGCGCGCCCTGATGGGTTGTCCCCTCCTTGGGACTCCCCCCAGGTGCAACAAGGGCCCAACTTCTTCCTTTTGGTGCATAAAAAATCATTGTAAATTGGCGTGGCATTTGGACTCCGTCTGATATTGAGTTCCTGCGATGTAAAAAACATGCAGAAAATAGCAACTAGCACTTGGCACTATGTCAATAGGTTAGTACCAAAAATGATATAAAATGACTATATAATGATCATAAAACATCCAAGATTGATAATAAAACAACATGGAATAATCAAAAATATTAGATACATTGGAGACGTATCAGAGGCTGTGCATTGACTTCACAGACCTCAACAAGGATTGCCCAAAGGACCTGTTTCCCTTGCCTCATATTGATCAGATAGTGGACTCCACATCAGGTTGTGATTTGCTCTCATTTCTGGGTGCCTATCTGGGTACCACCAGATCTTCATGTCCAAAGAAGACGAGGAGAAGACATCGTTCATCACTCCATGTGGTATGTACTACTTTTTCTGCATACCATTTGGATTAAAGAGTGTCAGGTCCACCTTTGCAAGGGCAGTCCAGATTGGTTTTGAGCCTCAGCTGCACAAAAACACTGAGGCTTATATGTATGACATTGTGGTCAAGACCAAGGACAGAGCAACTCTCATCCAGGATTTGGAGGAGACGTTTGCAAATCTGCGCAAGATCAACTTGAAGCTAAACCCAAAGAAGTGTGTGTTTGGAGTCCCCTCCGGCAAGCTGCTTGGATACTTTGTGTCCAACAGGGGGATTGAAGCCAATCCCGACAAGATCAAGGCCATTGAGAAGATCCAAGTGCCAAGGACAGTCTAAGATGTGAGGTGCCTAATAGGATGTGTTGTCACGCTAAGCAAATTCATCTCTAGGTCTGCCGAGCATGCCCTGCAATTCTTCAAGATTTTGAAGAAGGCAGGCCCCATGAAGTGGACCCCTGAAGCAGACACAGCCTTGCAAGAGTTAAAGACCTACCTGTCCTCTATGCCTACCCTGGTTGCGCCCAAACCCTAGGAGCCATTGTTGCTATACTTAGGGCAACCAACCAAGTGGTCAGTGCAGCTTTGGTAGTGTAGCAAGAAGTGCATGAGAAAGAGAGTAAGCGCCGGCAGGGCCAGATAAGGATCAGAACAGCAGCAAGCACGGCAATGATGACAACCCCAAGGACGCGGCCAAGAAGAAAGTGGTGCAGCGCCCAGTGTACTTCATCAGCTCCTTGTTACAGGGGGCTAGGTTGAGGTACTCTGGCGTGCAAAAGTTGATCTTTAGCCTCATCATGGCCTCAAGGAAACTGCGCCACTACTTCCAAGCCCATGAGATCACGGTTGTTACTCGTTTCCCGTTGCAATGGATACTTCGAAACCCAGAGGCTACCGGCAGAATAGTGGAGTGGGCTTTGGAGCTATCCAGCTTTGGTTTAAGGTTTGAGAGCACATCAACTGTCTAGAGCAGGGCATCGGCAGAGTTTATTGCAGAATGAACGCCAACCCCTGATGAGGAAGTGATAAAGACAGTTGTCCCCAGAAAGGAATCCCCTCAATAATTGATTATGTATTTTGATGGTGCTTTTTCCCTGCAAGCTGCGGAGCACTTGAAGTACGTCGTCCAGATGCACTTTTCCCGGGAAGAAGCAACCAACAATACAGCAGAGTAGGAAGGGCTCCTTGCCGGGCTCAGAATTGCAGCAGAATTGGGAAATAAGAAGCTGATCATTCGAGGAGATTCATAGCTGGTATTGAGGCAAGTCAACAAGGATTATCAAAGTCCATTGATGGAGGCATACGTCGAGGAAGTGAGAAGATTAGAGGAGCACTTTGACGGATTACAAACTGAGCACGTACCCCGTACGGAAAACAACATAGCTAATCATCTGTCAAAGTGTGTCGCGTAGAAGCTTCCTGTGGAACCAGGGACTTTTGTTCTCCGTCTTACTCAGCCCTCTGTATCCCTAGCAACAATGGCCCGGAAAAGGAGAAAGTTGGACACCGGAAAGCCTCTCCCGGTAGAGCCGTCCGCTCTGAGCAGAGACCCTGCCAAAAACAACTCACAGCCTGCCGGACCACCCCCTCCAGCCAGGTCCATGGACCTGCATTTGAGGCTGGTGCTCTCGCGACAGAGGAGGTGCCGCTAGTCCTCGTTGTCGAGCCACAAGCCCCAACTTGGGCAAGGCACATTGACCGCTTCCTCCAAACCGGAGAGCTTCCCGGCGATCAAGACGAAGCTGAAAGAGTAGCCCGGAGGGCCAGTATGTATCAGTTTGTCGATGACACTTTGTACAGAAGAAGGCCCAACGGTGTGAAATTGAAGTGTGTCTGTCGGGAAGAAGGAAAGGAACTGCTGGCTGAGATACACAAAGGAATGGGCGTCTCCCACATTGGATCCAGAGCGTTAGTTGGGAAAGCATCCCGACAAGGATTCTATTGGCCCACAGCCCTCCAAGATGCGGTCGAGCTAGTCACTAAGTGTGAAGCCTATCAGTTCCATTCCAAGAAAACCCACCTGCCTGCTCGTGACACTCTCACGTAATAATGAGTTGGGCTGAACACACCCCGGAGTCTCCTGAGTGCCGCCCTGGGGCCTCACGGGGGCTCCCACCCACGTCCAAGTAGAAGCACCATGCTCCGCGTTGGCCGTCGACACTGTCCCCAATGACTATGCCCACACCCAGTGGAAGCACTTAGCTTCACGCTGGTGAGAAGACCTGAAGACTAGCTAGGCGCTGGACGCTTGCTATTGCCTCTCTTCCTGTACCCAATTCACTAGCTTTTTGGAATGAACTTGGATCTTGTGCGTTTATCAAAAGAAAAATGGGGGGATTTTTCTTGCCTTGTGTCGATCTCTCATTCCTGGTTTTGCGTTTTTGAGCGGGGCTCGTGCCTTCTGCCCCCCCCCCCACGAGCGCCTCACGAGTGGGTGCTGGGTGCCGTGCGCGCACGTCAAGCATGATCAAGCTGGCCCCGGCTCCTCTCCTCAACGAGCTTGCGAGCCTTCATGGCCCGGTCCTCCAGGCGGGTCACGATGTCGATGAAGAAGTTGAGATGGCTGGTGTAGTCATTCTCGTGTGGATGAGGAGCGCTCTCATCACAGATGGTGTCCAAGGCGCGGTTGGCCCTGACTCAGAGACCCTGGAGCATCGAGTCGTGCTTGCGTTGCAGCGTCAGGCAACGGTTCGCTTCATTCGCAGCCTTTTCCGCGAGGGATGCGGTGTCCTAGACTTGTCGCTGAAGGAAGGATAACTTGGTGTGGTAGAGGTCAAAGCGGATTCGGTAGAAGTCAGGGCCTCCCTGGCGGCATTCTCGCATTGTTCCGCAGATTCCATCTTAGCCTTCAGGGCGGAGGTCCTGCCCTCAAGCTCGGCCCTGAGTAGCTCTAGGTCCAGGTGGTGCCCTTCAGCCAGGTCTGCGCGCGCCTTCGCCACCCTCTCGTCCACCTCTAGCTGGACCTGGGCTTCTCGGGCGGTGATGGCATCCTCGGCCGTAGCAGCCTAGTGCTCCCTCACCCCCAACCTCTCCAACGCCAAGCTATGCTCCACAGCCTCCAGCGCCAGGTCATCTTGGCGCTTCAGAAACTCCGCCCCGGCCAGAGGCGTTTCACCTGGTGACACGGCTAGGAGGGCACGCCGCCCCTCGATCTCCTGCTCCAAGGCGGCATTTGAAGACAGGAGCTCCCGTTCTCGCTCCTCAGCTGCCTCACGATGATGGTTGGCGGCTTTGGCCTCCTCCAGGGCATGGGCGCAAGCCTCGCGAGAAGTCGTGAGGGAGGCCGCCGTGAGCGCGTCGGCCTAATCACGCTGAAGCCTCCAGAGGTTGATGGAGACCTTTAGCTGGCGCCACTCGTGTACCAGTCGGCGGTCCTCTGCCTTGAGCTTGGTGTCAACATCGGCTAGCTCCCCACCAAGCCGGATCATCGCGCGCATCGCCTCACTGAAGAGCTCGGAGCGGATAGCATTGCACTCGCGCATCAGCGCCGGTGCGCTGCCAAGCCCTTCTTCTGCACCAGGAGCTGCCGAAGAGGTGTGGGACGTCTCGCCTACCTCTGGCAGGGGGCTGGCCGGCTCGGCTCCGCAACCCGAAGACGAAGACCGCTCGAGGGGCACCCAACTACCAGCAGCGACCAGAGGGAGGGCCGTCGATGCATCCCTCGCCCCCCAGGTCGGGTCGCGGAAGAAGCAGGTAGGAGGCTCGAGTCCGGGGCCCCCTTGCAGCACCCCGACGGCTGGGATCGGCCCCGTGCCCTGGGCGGAGCCAGGGCATGGGAGGCTGTGTGCTGGGATTGAGCTAGGATCCTTGGAAGGGCGCCCTTCCTGAGGCTTCACCATCATGGGGAGCCTGCGAGGCCCTGGTTAGAAAAGGGCATGGCACGCGATGAATCGCAAGCGAAGGTACTTACTCGTCCACAACCATGTATTATCTCAGCTTTAGCAGTCGGCGGGCACCGCCACTACGGCACGGAGATCCATTCCTCTTGCGGAGCCATTCAAGATTCAGGCAAAGCCAACCGGGCCTCGAAGGGCGGTCCTCGGGAGGAGGAGCGCTCGGCAGGGCACCCAGGGCAGTGGCCTCCAGAGCAGAAGCACTTGGCGGGGTTCCCTAGGCGGCAGCCCCGGAGCCACCAGTGGGCGCCCCACCATCAGCAACCGCCTCGGAACCATCGCCTCAAACTTCAGGAGCCACTGCCTCTGGAGCATCGGGTTGCGCTGACCCTGTAGTGGCCCTCTTCCGGGTCTCAGGAGTCTTGGCCTCCGGAGCCCCCTGTGGTGCAAGATCTCCGGAGGTCCCTTCAGCAGCGGCTGACGGCGTGCACCTCCCTGCTCCCACACTTGGGGGGCGCGCCGCAGGGTCGAGCAGCAGGGGAGCCATGAGGATGGGATTCTCGTGAGGCTCCTCGAGGCCCACCGGGCGTAACCCCCACTCGTCAAATAGGGGCATCTGCCCCATGAAGGCCACCTTGTTCGAGAATTGATAGAGGAGGCAGCCATTTCCTAGAAGATCGGCGGGTTTGGATTCGCCCGTCAGGAGCTCGAGTACCTTGCTCAGGGTCTCAGAAGGCAACGACGGCTTCTACAGCCTCATGGAATCCTCGGCTCTAGCAAGGTCCCACATCGGGCGAGAATGGTGCTGGAGTGGGGCAATGCACTGCCTGACAAATTCCTTCACCACCATCGGCACCATTACCTCTAGCTTCTGCAGCCTGGACAACCTCTTCCAGATGCAGGCAAGACGATGGTCGGCGAGCTTCACATGACCCAGCCGAAGCTAGGCGTAGCCGGCGCTCGAGGGGTCAGAAGCAGGGGGCTGCGCGTACCGGCATCAACAAACAACCATTGATTCCGAAACCCCTTTGCGGCAGGTGAAAGCTCAAAGTCAATCCCTGAGCCAGCAATTGCCACCACAGCTTCAAAGATCGTGCACCCCGAGCATTGGCGGGCGTCGACCAGCCGGAGCAAGAAGAAATGGCGGAACAGGGTCACGGAAGGGGCAATGCCTACCATGGCCTCGCAAAGGAAGGAGAAGATGGCGAGGAGGATGATGGAGCGGGGATCCAGGTGCAGCATATGGATCTGGTAGTGGGAAATTATGGCATTGAAGAAAGGAGAGAAGGGGGGAATCAAACTCGTGAAGAGAGCATGGAGATAGATGGGGATATCGGTGGCACTCATGTCGTCCACAAGCCAAGACGCAGGCCGGACGGCCGGCGCCTTCCACTCGTTGGAATCGGTTGCGAGAGCAGGGCAAACCTTGTCCAACCCTTCCTGATTGATCACCATCGACCGCTCGAGGGCTGGCTCCAAGCCGGCAGGGGTCCAGCCGGGGCGCGCAACTTCTCTTTCTTCTTCCTCTGTTGCGGAGCCATGGTGGAATCCGGGAAGAGGGCGAGGCACTAGCACAGATCTGCGCAAGGAGTCACAAGTCTGGGAAGAGAAGAAACGAAGGCCGAGCGTGATAACTTACAAGGGTGAGCTACTCTGGCAACGGGCGGCCGCCAGGCTTGGCGGATTTCAAGGCAACATGGGGAAGTGGGGACGCCCATGTTCCATCAATCTCCATGCGTCATCCAAAGCCGCAGGCGGTTAGGGCCTGCGGCGCTCTGTACTTTCCCCTTGGCTTCGCCTAGAAGCCAAGTCCGAGCGCTCCTTGGGCCCGGGGGCTACTATCGACATTCTAGATATGGGGTACCTAGACCTGCCTGCTTGCAGCCCACTGCACGGCTCCATCGAAGGCTTGGTACGGGCCAACTTCAGCATTAACAACTCAAGACCCTCGCGAGGCGGACGACGCCAAGACCCCCGAGGGATCGGCCTCCTCAGGTTGGCTCCCGAGGGGCAGAGATTTCTATGCAAGGTGCACCTCACAAGGCTCAGTTGACGTAAGCCATGATGACCAAGGCCAGGCGGGCGCCTACGGGCACAGAGCGCCAGTTTCCTCTTTGGCACAAAGGAGGCAAGTAGCAGGCGCGGAGTCCCGAGGAATCAGCCAAAGGTTTCCATTCTGGTGCAACAAGACCAACACCATCAGGATGACAGGACAGAGGTCATCACCGAGCCCACCGCGGCGTCATGACCATAGGATTTTCGCAGGCGAAGACCACTTTAGTCAGGATAGGATGTACTACCTGTCCCCCCTTCAAATCTGGCTGTTGTGGGATCCCTTCCCGCCAACATTTGGGAAGAGGACCAAGGCCACTATAAATAGGCCTTAGCCACCACCATAAGGAGGGGGACGACGAGAAACAGAGCAAACCCATTCCACCCCACCATCTCTCTCGAGCTCAAGAACACCTCACCTCCTGAGGCCAGTGCATCCACTGTACTAGTTCATCCTCGGCCCTTCGAGGCAATCCACCAAAATGCTGGAGTAGGGTATTACACCACAAGGTGGCCCGAACCAGCATAAATTGTTGTGTCTCTCTGTCCCATTGAGCTCGATGCACTAGGCTTAGGAAGATCACGAGTAGGCAGGCTGGACAGGTTGATATCTCCGCATGTACCCCAGAGTTCAAACCTATCAAGGGTTTCCGGAACCCGAAATCTGACAGTTTTCATCAGATCTATTTATCCAATCTCACATAATTTAATATATCTTATTACCTTGGAGGGATTGACAACCCCTCTTATGCGTGGGGTTGCAAGTATTCGTTATTTGTGTGCAGGTACCGTTTACATAGTGTTGCTTGGTCCTACTACTAGATTGATAACCTTGGTTTCGTAACTGAAGGAAATACTTACCTTTGTTGTCCTACATCATCCTCTCCTCTTCGGGGAAATACCAATGCAGATACAAGCAATCAGGAAGAATTTTTGGCTCCGTTGCCGGGGAGGATCAAGTCAAGATAGTCCCCCGTCAACTTGCCAATTTCTGGCGGCATTGCCTGGGAGACATCATCAACATCTATCAGGTTCCTAATCACAAATCTCATCTCCTTGCAATTTACATTATTTGCCATTTGCCTCTCGTTTTCATCTCCCCCACTTCTAAAATGTTTTTGCAAACAGCACAAAAATATTTGCCTTTTTATTCGCTTTTTTTCTTGTTTGCCTTTTTCTCGTCAGATCTCTTGTTTGCTTGCAATCTTGATTACATAGTCACGATGCCTCAAGAAAACACCAAGTTGTGTGATTTTTCCAATTCTAATAATAATGATTTTATTAGTACTCTGATTGCTCCCCCACCACTAGTGCGGAGTCTTATGATATTAATGCCGCTTTGTTGAGTTTTGTTATGAAAGAGCAATTTTCCAGTACTCCTAATGAGGACGTCACATCCCATCTAAACACTTTCATAGAATTGTGTGATATGCAAAAGAAAAAAGATGTGGACAATGATATTGTGAAGTTTAAATTGTTCCCTTTCTCTTTAAGGGATCGTGCAAAAAATTGGTTTTCATCTTTGCCTCGTAATAGTATCGATTCTTGGGATAAGTGCGAAGATGCTTTTATTACTAAATATTCTCAAATCATGAATTTAAGCAACTTTAGAATGAGCATGTTGCACAATCTTGGGAAAGAATGAAATTAACACTAAGAAATTGTCCTACTCATGGTTTAAATCTTTGGATGATCATACAAAAAAATTATGCGGGATTGAATTTTGTTTCTAGAAATCTTTTAGATTCCGCTGCGGGAGGTACTTTTCTGGTGATTACTTTGGGTGAAGCTACTAAATTGCTAGATAATACCATGGCAAATTATTCACAATGGCTTACCGAAAGAGCACCTACTACTAAAAAGACCAATTTCATTGAAGAAATTAGTACTTTGAGTGAAAAGATTGATGCTCTTATGAAATTGGTTGCTAATAAAAATGCTCCTATCGATATTAATGATGTGCCTTTGTCTATTTTGATTGAGAAAAATATTGATCCCATAGATGTAAATTTTGTTTCGCGAAACAATTTTAATAATAATTCTTATAGAGGTAATTTTAATCTTGGGCCTTTTCCTGGAAATTCCTCTAATAATTATGGATATTCCTATGGTAATTCTTCTTACAATAATAATAGGAACTCCTCTGATCTTGAGAACAATATTAAAGATTTTATCAATGCTCAAAAAGTTCTCAATGCTACGATAAAAGAAAAGTTGAATAAGATTTATGATATTCTAGAAGCATTGATAGAATTTCCCATGATGTTGAAAATCTCAAGAGTAAAAATTTTCCACCTAAGGTTGATGTTAATGAATCAATTAAATTTTTTATGTTTCCATGGATTAAAGTAAGAAAAGAACCATTATGCTTAGAGCTAAAAGTGAATTTTTAGAAAGTGTGTTTTCTACTGATTGCTTTCATAATAATGATGAAGATCTTATAACGATTGGTGTTTCTTCTATTGATTCCTCGTGTAGTAAGATTAAAATTGATGACAAAGGGACTAAAGAAGAGTCAACTTTAGTTAGAAGGCATCCCCATAATTCGTAGGGTGAAATCTTGTCAAAAACTTTGATAAAAGTGGGTTTGGAGAGGTCAAAATGTTAACTAGTGATGTGCTCATTCTTTTGGATTCCAAGGATTTTAATTATGATAGTTGCTCCTTGATTGAACTATATCTTTGTTGCAATCCATGATAATTACCCAATGCCTATGAACAGAATAAAGCTTTCACTAAACATATCGTAGATGCCATGCTAAAAGCTTTAGAAGAAAAATTGGAGTTAGAGATTTCAATTCCTAGAAAATTATATGATGGATGGGAACCCACCATTAAAGTCAAGATAAAAATTATGAGTTCTTTGCTTTATGTGATTTGGGGGCTAGTGTTTCCACAATTCCGGAATCTCTATGTGATGTGCTTGGTATTACCAATATCGAAGAATTCTCTCTTAATTTGCACTTGGCGGATTCTACCATTAAAAAACCTTTGGGAAGGATTAATGATGTTCTTATTCTTGCAAATAGGAACTATGTGCCCATAGATTTTATTGTTATTGAAATTGATTGCAATCCGTCTTGTCCAATTATACTTGGTAGACCGTTTTTACAAACTATAGGTGTCGTGATTGATATGGAAGAAGGCAATATTAAATCCCAATTTCCACTAAGAAAGGGGATGGAACACTTCCCTAGAACAAGCATTAAGCCACCATATGAATCAATCATAAGGGAAACCTATGGATCAAAAACCAACGAAGACAATACTTGAATCTACGCATTGTGCCTAGCTAGGGGCATAAAACGATAGCGCTTGTTGGGAGGCAACCCAATGAATATATTTTTCCCTTTTTCTTTCTGTTCTTGACTGTTTGCACAATTATGCTACTATTGTGATTGTGTTTTTCATGTTTTAATTAGTGATTGCCCAAAATTTCACAGAAGCGGTGAAAAATTCTGAATTTTTTACACGAGATTGATATACATATTTCCCATGTTGTCCTAATTTTTCAGAATTTTTGGAGTCACCGAAGTATGGTAAAGTTTCAGATTGCTACAGACTATTCTGTTTTTGACAGATTCTATTTTTGTTGCATTGTGTGCTTATTTTGATGAATCTATGGATGTATGGGGGGGTATAAGAAGGGGTGGGCGTTTGGTTCCTCCAAACCATTCAGTTCGGTACTTTGGTGTTTGAGATTGTTCGTTTCCCAGAAAACATGCACCAATCTGTCTATAGGAATTAACAAAACCGAGTGTTCGGTTCCCCCAGCGATCGGTTTGGTATTCGGTTTTGGATCGAACAGATCACAGATGGAACAGCTGAGGCATGGCCAAGTGTGAGGCACTATCACGCTGGGCTGACCGGCTGAGATAGATGCATTAAATAAACATTCTTTGTTGTGTCTAGGCTGGGCTAGGAGTAGATAACACCACATGAGCAAGACAGCAGGCAACAAGTTTGTCTCAGTTTTAAATAAATTATCCTGCCCATGTGATGTGGTACAATAAAAAAGGAAGCAAACTCACTCGGTGCTTTTTGTGAGTTGTAGTCTACGCGCTTTCGGTACTGGTGGACGAGAATTAACTGGGAATCAAGGGGGGTTACATGGGCTTCGGTGCTTAGGTATGTTCAGCGGACGGAGGGTGCATACCAAAATAACCGAAGTAAATTCAGCTCCTGTTCAGGTTAACTCGGTTCAGTCGTTCGGTTTCGGTTTTATATGCCCACCCCTAGGTATAAGCCATGGTACAGCTAGAATACATTAGGTATAATGCAATAAAAAATATGAATGGGTTTGCAATAGTACTTGAGTGGTGATTTTCTTTATTATACTAATAGATCTCAGGAAGGATTTGTTAAGTTTTGTGTGATTGAAGTTTTCAAGTTTTGGGTGAGATCACAATGGATGAAGGAATAAGGAGTGTCAAGCGCCTAAGCTTGGGGATGCCCCATGGCACCCTAAGGTAATATTTGAGGAGAACCAAGCAACTAAGCTTGGGGATGCCCCGGAAGGCATCCCCTCTTTCTTCTAACGACCATAGGTAATTTTACTTAGAGCTATATTTTTATTCATGACATATCATGAGTTTTGCTTGGAGCGTCTTGTATTATATGAGTCTTTACTTGATTCGCTTTTTTGTTTGTTGCAATCATCCTTGCTGGACACACCTTTTTGAGAAAGCCATAATGATGTTATGATTAACTAGAATTGCTCTATGTGCTTCACTTAAATTTTTTGAGCTATGGAATTGCTCTAGTGCTTCACTTATATCTTTTTGAGCACGCTGGTGCTTTAATTTTTGAAGAAATACTCTCATTCTTCACTTAGATTATTTTGAGAGTTGGTAAATTTTAAAGAAATGTTCTCTCATGCTTCACTTATATTATTTTGAGAGATGATGAAAAAATTATGCTCATGTTCTTCACTTAGATTTATTTGAGAGCTTGTTATAAGCAATGGTAATATATGAAACTAGTCCCAAAGTAATAGATATTCAAGAGGGATATAAAAAAACTTTCATGAATATCATTGGACAATATAAACTTGATTCTTTGTAATAGTTTTGAGATATAATGATAGTGATATGTGAGTCATGTTGGTGAGTAATTATCCTTTAGTAAGAATATTGGTGTTAAGGTTTGTGATTCCCTATGCAAGCACAAAAGTCAATAGTTATGCAATGAATTAGATCCTACTTGTGGTGCATTGTTCGGTGTTAGTTATGCTTAATGCTCGTTTATGAGAGTTTTTGTTTCTTGGTTGGTTGCTTCTCAATCTATTTGCTAGCCTTCATTTGTACTAAGTGGGAATACTACTTGTGCATACAAATTCCTTAAACCAAGTTTTGCCATATGAGTCCACTATACCTACATATATGTGGTATTTCCATGCTGTTCCAAGTAAATTTGTACGTGCCAACTCTCATTTTCAAAATGAATTTCCTTTCTATGTGCCCGTACTGCTCATGAAGCGGCAGGGGGTGGCCAATATTTTTCCATGCTAGATGTGTTATTCTCAAGATGAGTGTTTATTCACTTGTCATTGCACGAGAGTGTGGCGGTAATAGGGATGTTGATACGTCTCCAAAGTATCTATAATTTTTTATTGTTCCATGTTGTTATATTATCATTCTTGGATGTTTTACAATCTTTTTATAGCAACTTTATATAATTTTTTGATACTAACCTATTGACATAGTGCCTAGTGCCAGTTGATGTTTTTTGCTTGTTTATTACTTTGCAGGAAATCAGTACCAAACGGAGTCCAAAAGCAGCAAAAAAATTTGGTGATTTTTCTGGACCAGAAGACACCTGTTGGGCCAAGAAGTACCATAGGGGGGCTCCAAGGGGAGCACAACCCACCAGGGCGCTCCTGGGGGCCCAAGCGCGACCAGGTGGGTTGTGCCCACCTCGACCACCTCTCGCACTGCCTCTTTACTCTATAAATACCCCCAATATTCCAGAAACCCTTGGGGAGTCGACGAAAATCAATTCCAGCCGCCGCAAGTTCCAGAAACCATAGATCCAATCTAGACACCATCACAGAGGGGTTCATCATCCTCATTGGTGCCTCTCTGATAATGCATGAGTAGTTCATTGTAGACCTACGGGTCCATAATTAGTAGCTAGATGGCTTCCTCTCTCTCTTTTGGTTCTCGATACAATGATCTCTTGGAGATCTATTTGATGTAACTCTTTTTGCGGTGTGTTTGTTGGGATCCGATGAACTATGAGTTTATGATCAGATCTATGTTTTTATCCATGAAATTTATTTGAGTCTTTTGATCCCTTATATGTATGATTACTTATAGCCTCCTATTTCTTCTTCGAATCTTTGGTTTAGTTAGGTCGACTAGATCGATTTTTCTTGCCATGGGAAGAGGTGCTTTGTGATGGTTTCGATCTTACTGTGCTTGATCCCAGTGACAGAAGGGGAACCAACACGTATGTATCGTTGCTATTAAGGATAACAAGACGGGGTCTATTTCTACATAAATAGATCTTGTCTGCATCATGTCATCATTTTTATTGCATTACTCCGTTTTTTCATGAACTTAATACACTAGATGCATGTTGGATAGCGGTCGATGTGTGGAGTAATAGTAGTAGATGCAGGCAGGAGTCGGTCTACTAATCTTGGACGTGATGCCTATATAATGATCACTGCCTGGATATCGTCATAATTATTTTAAGTTCTATCAATTGCCCAACGGTAATTTGTTTACCCACCGTATGCTATTTTTCTCGAGAGAAGCTACTAGTGAAATCTACGACCCCCGAGTCTCTTCTTTATCATATTTGCCTTCCAGATCTATTTTTATTCTCTTTTATTTTCAGATCTATATTTCCAAAAACCCTAAAATACTTTGTTGCACTTTATTTTATTCGTGATCTATTTATTCAATCTACTACAATTTTATCTCGTCGACGCGACAATTTCTGGCATCGTTACCCGAAAGGGATTGACAACCCCTTTAACACGTCCGGTTGCAAGTATTTGTTATTTATGTGCAGGTACAATTTACATAGTGTTTTTTGTTCTCCTACTGGTTCGATAACCTTGGTCTCATCACTGAGGGAAATACTTACCGTTGCTGTGATGCATCATCCCTTCCTCTTTGGGGAAATACCGACGTAGTTCAAGACAACACCAAAAGGAATTTCTGGTGCTATTGTCAGGGAAACATCATCAACATCTACCAGGTTCCTAATCACAAATGTCATCTCCTTTCAATTTACATTATTCGCCATTTGCCTCTCGTTTTCCTCTCCCCCACTTCACAATATTTGCCGTTTTATTAGCCCTTTTTTCATTCGTCGCTTTCTCGTCAGATCTGTTTTTGAGTGCAATTTTGCTGCGTAGTCACGACGACTCAAGAGAACACCAAGTTGTGTGATTTCTTCAATACCAGCAACAATGATTTTATTAGCACTCTGATTGCTCCTCCCGCCACTAGTGCGGAATCTTGTGATATTAATGCCGCTTTGTTGAATCTTGTTATGAAAGATCAATTTTTCGATACTCCTAGTGAGGATGGCGCGTCCCATCTTAACACATTCGTGGAATTATGTGATATGCAAAAGAAAATGTGGACAATGATATTGTGAAGTTGAAATTATTCCCGTTTTCTTTGCGAGATCGTGCAAAAGTTTGGTTTTCTTCTTTACCTTGCAATAGTATCAATTATTGGGATAAGTGCAAAGATGCTTTTATTACTAAGTATTTTCTGCCCGCGAAAATTATTTTCCTTAGAACAGAAATCATGAACTTTAAGCAACTTGAGCATGAACATGTTGCGCAATCTTGGGAAAGAATGAAATTGATGCTAAGAAATTGCCCTACTCATGGTTTAAATATTTGGATGATCATACAAAACAATTATGCGGGATTGAATTTTGTTTCTAGAAATCTTTTAGATTCCGCTACGGGTGGTACTTTTATGGAAATTACTTTGGGTGAAGCTACTAAATTGCTAGACAATATTATGGCAAATTATTAACAATGGCATACCGAAAGAGCTCCTACTAGTAAAAAAGTTAATTCGGTTGAAGAAATTTCTTCTTTGAGTGAAAAAGTTGATGCTCTTATGAAATTGGTTCCTAATAAGTGCTCTTATTGATTTTAATGATGTGCCTTTGTCTACTTTGATTGAGCAAAATAGTAATGTTGTAGATGTGAATTTCATCTCACAAAATAATTCCAATAACTATGCTTATAGAGGTAATTTTAATCCTAGGCCTTTTTCTGGTAATTCCTCTAATAATTATGGTAATTCCTATGGTAATCCTTCTTATAATAATAATAATAATAATAATAATAATAATAATAATAATAATAATAACAGAAATGTTAACGCCCACACGTGTGGGCGTTTGCACATCGCCCACACGCCTCCATCACCACTCATTTTGCCACGTATGAATAGATGACATCAACAGATTTTTTTTGGTTTTCGGCTTAAAAATGTTGTATCTCCTAAATAAAAAAGCGAACTAAAAATCCGTTTTCATCATTAAATCCGTCTCGACTAGATCTTCAAAACTAGACCCCATATTGATATGTTTCGACAAATTTTTTTTGCCAGAAGTTGCCACGATGTTTACACTACAGTTGCCATAGGGCTTAAACTAAAGTTGCCATGTGGCAATTTTAGTTTGTAGATCATGGCAATTTTAGTATTTTGATGATGGCAACTCCCGTACTTTGACCATGAAAATTATTTTTTGTATGAACCATGGCAATTTTACGTGCATGTATCATGGCAATTTTAGTTTATGGTTCATGGCAAGTCTAGTTTCGTAATTCCCTGTTTTATAAATGTCAAAATTTACTTCTAAATGTAGAAGAAAATAGCTGAAACATATCATGGCAACTTCAGTGTAAACATCATGGCAATTCATATGCAATAAACATGGCAACTTTTAATCCAAAAAAAATCATCAAAACATATCAACATGGGATCTAGTTTCGAAGATCTCATCGCGAGGGATTTAATGGTGAAAACGGATTTTCAATCGGATTTTTCGTTTAAGAGATAAAAAAATTTAAAAACTGAAAATCCAAAAAGATTCCTGCATGCATGCATGCGATGACGTGGCAATCTGTTTACATTAGAGACGTGTGGTGCGTCTCCCTTCCTCCCACACGTGTGGCAATTAGCGCGACCCTAATAATAATAATAATAATAGGAACACCTATGATCTTGAGAATAATATTAAAGAATTTATCAATACTCAAAAGGTTTTCAATGGTACAATAGAAGAAAAATTGAATAAGATTGATGATATGTCTAGAAGCATTGATAGAATTTCTCATGATGTAGAAAATCTCAAGATGAAAATTTTTGTGCCCAAGGTTGAAGAATCAATTAAAGCTTTATATGTTTCTATGGATGAAAGTAAGAAAAGAACCGCTATGCTTAGAGCTAAAAGAGAATTTTTAGAAAAGGCATTTTCTAGTGATTGCTTTCATAAAAATGATGAAGATCTTAAAATGATTGGTGTTTCCTCTATTGATTCCTTGTTTAGTAAGATTAATATTGATGGTAAAGCGACTGAAGAAGAGTCAACTTTATTTAGAAGGCGTCCCGATAATTTGGAGGGTGAAAATCTTGTTGAGAAAAATGATTAAAGTGGGTTTGGGGAGGTCAAAACTTTAACTAGTGATGTGCCCACTCTTTTGGATTACAAAGAATTTAATTGTGATAATTACTCTTTGATTGATTGTATTTCTTTGTTGCAATCCATGATAAATTCACCCCATGCTTATGAACAAAATAAAGCTTTTACTAAACATATTGTTGATGATATGATGAAAGCTTTGGAAGAAAAGTTGGAATTAGAGATTTCAATTCCTAGAAAATTACATGATGAATGGGAACCTACTATCAAAGTAAATATTAAAAATTATGAGTGTTTTACTTTATGTGACTTGGGTGCTAGTGTTTCTACAATTCTGCAATCTTTATGTGATGTGCTTGGTCTTACCGATATTGAAGAATGTTATTTAAATTTGCACTTGGAGGATTCTACTATTAAAAAGCCTATGGGAAGAATTAATGATGTTCTTATTCTTGCAAATAGGAATTATGTGCCCATAGATTTTATTGCTCTTGATATTGATTACAATCTGTCCTATCCAATTATTCTTGGTAGACTGTTTTTATGGACTTTCTATGTCGTGATTGATATGAAAGAAGTCAATATTAAATTTCAATTTCCACCATATGAATAAATCATTAGGGCATCTTATGGATCTACAAATAAAGATGACAACACTTAGATCTTTGCATTATGCCTAGCTAGGGGCATAAAACGATAGCGCTTGTTGGGAGGCAACCCATTGAATACAATTTATTTTGTCTTTTTATTTCTGTTCTTGAGTGTTTGCACAATATGCTACTGTTATGATAGTGTTTTTTATGTTTTAGTTAATTTTTGTGCCAAGTAAAGCCTTTGGGATCATGTTGGGTGATAGTTGATTTGATCTTGTTGGAAAATAGAAACTTTTGCACTCAGAAAAATAATTTTCATAAATCACAGAGACGTTCTTTTGCTCTGATTGTTTTACACAACATTGATATACAAATTTCCCACATTATCCTAATTTTTTAGAATTTTTGGGGTTATAGAAGTATACGAAGTATTCAGATTGCTACAAACTGTTCTATTTTTTGACAGATTCTGTTTTCTTTGCATTGTGTGCTTATTCCGATGAATCTATGGTTTGTATTTGGGGGTATAAGCTATAGTAAAGTTGGAATATAGTAGATATAATGCAAAAATAAAATATGAATGGGTTTGCAACAGTACTTAGAGTAGTGATTTGCTTTGTTATACTAACGCATCTCACGGAGGTTTTGTTGAGTTTTGTGTGATTGAAGTTTTCAAGTTTTGGGTGAGATCACGATGGACGAAGGAATAAGGAGTAAGAAGAGCCTAAGCTTGGGGATGCCCATGGAATCCCAAGCTATTATCTAAAAGAGAAGCAAGCAACTAATCTTGGGGATGCCCCGAGTGGCATCCCCTCTTTTTTCTAACAACCATCGGTATTTTACTTGGAGCTATATTTTTATTCGTCACATATCATGAGTTTTGCTTGGAGCGTCTTGTATGATATGAGTCTTTGCTAGTTTTGCTTTTTTATTTTGTGTCATCTATCCTTGCTACACCTATTTGAGAGAGCCAAAATTATGCTATGACTTGTTAGAATTGCTCTTTATGCTTCACTCAAATCTTTATGAGCTATGGAATTGCTCTAGTGCTTCACTTATATCTTTTTGAGCACGGTGTGCTTAGTATTTTTTCTAGAAATTCTCTCATGCTTCACTTAAATTATTTTGGGAGAAGAAAAAAATTTATGCTCATGTTCTTCACTCAGATTTGTTTGAGCTATCAAAAGCAACATATGAACTAGTCCCAAAGTGATAGATATTCAAGATGGATATAATAAAAACTTTCATGAAGATCATTGGACAAAATAAACTTGATTCCTTGTAATAGTTTTGTGATATGATGATATAATATGTGACTCATGTTGATGAGTAATTATGGTTTAGTAAGAATATTAGTGTTAATGTTTGTGATTCCCTATGCAAGCACGAAAGTCTATAGTTATACAATGAAATTACATCCTACTTGTAGTGCGTTATTCGGTGTTAGTTATGCTTAATGCTCGCTTATGAGATTTTTTATTTCTTGGTTGGATGCTTCTCAGTCTTTTGCTAGCCTTCATTTGCACTAAGCATGATCACTACTTGTGCATCCAAAATCCTTAAACCAGTTTTGCCACATGAGTCCACTATACCTACCTATTGTTGGCACGGGCCCATACTCCGAGTACTTTCCGACGTACGTATATGACGTGATTTGTCGGCCTATAATTTCGGCCAAGAGATACACGTGCATGTATTGACTCCCGGAGATCCTACGTGCCAAGCTAGCTAGTTGGGTGCTGGATGGATTCTCAAGCTAGCTAGCACAGGCGCATACGTAACACCTTGCCGTCGACTTGATCAATGTCAAAACTAGCTACTCATGAGAACAGGAGCACACGCGAGTTATGGCAATAGGACCGTGTTGATCCTCTGTTTATTTCTTTTGATCTGGTCTGGGTTCAGTACAAGTTGATTACAAGGGGTATACCTAGGTATTTATATTAGCTAATCTAGCCTATACAATACCTACACGGTGATTGACTCCAAGCCCGTATCGGACAAGGACACCACATAATCGTGGTTAAACCCAACAATCACCCCCCTAAACACGATGTCCTCACTTCACAGCTTGGACGCCGATCCTTTGCCACATCTTCACGAACTTTTGCCGTCCCAAACACCTGGTTAGGATATCTGCAAGCTGGTCATTGGTGCAAACGTAGTTGACGTCAATCCTGCTTTCTCCCATGCACTCCCTTAGGTACCGATACCTCGTATCGATGTAATTCCATCTTCCATGATGACACACTAGATTCTTCCGCAGAGAGACTGTAGACTTGTCGTCAAGGTTGAGCACCACTCGTTCCTTACCTATGAGGTCACCGAGTAGTCTTCCTAGGCACACACCTCGACACACCGTGTCGGGGGAAACTGATCCACGAACACCTATGGGGCCGGCGGACCGGGCCCCTTTCGGTTCAGCGGGGGGCAGAGATCGCACGAAGAGCGGATCGAGGCGGAGCACATGAGCAGTTTACCCAGCTTCGGAGCTCTTCGGAGAGATAACACTCCTACTGCTGCTTGTCTGATTGTATTATCTTGTGTTCTTGCTCTCGAGAGAGAGAGCGTAGTGTTTTTTGGGCTACGAATGAATCGAACCGAACTGTCCGAACCCCCTCTACGTTGCGCATGGGCCTCCTTTTATACGCTAAAGGGGTCACCGACAGGTGGCAACGCAGAGGAGGGTACAAATGTAAAAAGCGAGGTGGTTGGTACAGTTGCTTGTACAGTGTACCCTACCTAACCCTGACGGCAGGGGACAAGGGCATTAAATGCCCGTCTGAGTCGCCTAAACAGTGCAGAAAAGGAATGTTAGGGGCGCCACCGTTCGCCACGATGGCGATCTTGTCAGCTCCGCATGCCACTGCGCACCGCTGGCTGCACAGTCTCCCGCCACGCGTGCCTGGAGAGGCCCCCAGAGTGACACGTTGGTGGATGCGCTGGAGCGTGGGCACAGAGTGGCCGCCTGCCGCGGCAAGCGCCTTGCCGCTGCTGTTATCTTGTCGGGTCCGGAAGCTTGTCGCTCACCGGGCTTCGAGGTACCTTGGTTGGTCTTCCCGGCAAGCTCCTCTTGCCGGGGCCTTGTCGCCTTGCCGGAGCGTGTGGTGCGTCGCGGCAAGTTCCTTGGCGTGCCTTGGTTGGCCTTCCCGGCAAGCTCCTCTCGCCGGGGCCTTGTCTCCTGAGCTTAAATACTTTGTTCTTGAATGGCTCCAAGGGAACCACGGAGGATCTTGGCGTTCGCCCGTCAAGCCTTGCCGCGGGGTGCTGCAACTGCCCGTGCACAAGTTCGGGGTACTAGAGTACCCCTATTCTAGTACACCGACAGGAGCCCCCGGGCCTGGGCCAGACACGGTGCCGAGCGCTATTGGGCCAGGCCCAAGACAGGGCACGGGCACACGCGGACTGGGCCATGCCGAATCTCGCTTCGTATCCTCCGCGATCTCCCCTAACGGCACGCGTTGAATGCGGCATCGTGGGAGAGATCGTGGGTGGTTCTTTATTCGGAAGGGCGAAACGTCCGCCCCGTCCCTCTTTATAAGCAGAGGAAACAGGGGCAGTTCGTTCCCCGCTGGTTGCTGCTACTCCAGCTTCACGAACCTCTGCCGCTCCCCCCTTCTTCTCGAAGCCGAGAGAGCAGCGCTCCGCCCCCCATTGCCACCAGCATCACCAACGCCGTCGACCTCTCCCACCACCTCCGCCATGGCTCCGAAAGCCGACAAGGGAAAGGGCGTGAAGTCGGCCGAGGCGCAGCGGCTCGCGGCGCTGCGGAAGGAGCGGGCGATCTTCTCCCCTCAGCTCGGCGTGAAGGAGCTGAGGGAGTACTTCTACCTCTTTTGGGTGACGGAGACGCGTGCGCATCCGCGCACGAGGGTTCTTCCGGCCGCTGCTTCGGGAATGGCTCCAAACGGGTACCCATTCTTCGTGCTATTCTTCTATTGCAGGCTCTGCCCACCCTTCTCGGAGTTCTTCTGTGATATCATGAACACCTACGGCTTCCGCCTCCTTGATTTCACCCCCAACGTTGTTCTGACCATGGCAGTTTTCGCATATTTGTGCGAAAACTTTGTCGGAGTCCACCCCAGTGTTGCCCTTTTCCGCCACTTCTTCATACCTCGGGTAGAGAGAGGAGAGCCGCTTGCCGGAGGGATTGCCTGGATCTCGAGAGTCAGCAAGAAGGAGGCGTACTTGGAGGGTGAGCTCCGCAGCAAGTGGGAGGAGTGGAGAGCGGAGTGGTGCTGGATCGTCGAGGAGAGTCCGCAGCCCTTCACCGCCGTGCGCCAAGCTCCAATAGTACGCGGCAATGACTGGAGCAACGTGGCCCCGGAAGACGAGAGGCTGAAGATCGCCATCGCTAGGATTCTTCGCCTCAGGCTTGCCGGGCTCACTGTAGGTGCTGTAGGCGCAGATTTCCTCCGCCGCCGCATCGCCCCCCTGCAGGAGAGGGGGAGGCCCGCCTGGGAATTCAAGAACTCGGCGAACATCATGAGCCTGCGGCCGGGCCTCAACTACAACTTCACCGTCTTGGAGCTGGATGCAATGCTCCTGGAGTTGTTCAAACGCGACCCCCAGCACCCATTCATGCTGCCGAGGGGCGTAGTTCCTTTGTGCAATAACTCTTCGCTTGACCGGATCCGCGCCATGATGCCGTTGTGCGATTCACACGGAATCGTTCCGACTTGGCAAGAGCCTACGGATGACATCGTGCAAGCGTTCTTCGATAATTTGGAAGAAGTGCCGGTCCATGCTGACGAGCAGAAGAGCCTCACCCGTGACACCACCGACGAGGAGCTGCAGCGCATCGCCACTAGGGCGGAAGAGGTTGCAGCCGCAGCAGCCGCGGGCGCGTTCGGGTTCACTGTGGAGGAGGCGGAGGCGGCAGAAGCGGCAAACCTTGCCGAGTGCGCGGAGTTCATTGGCGAGGAAGAGCCTGCCGGTTCTGAAGCCGAGCCGAGCGAGGCCGGCGAGGAAGAGCCCGAGCCTTCAGAAAGCTTGCCGCAGGCGGAGCCCCCGGCCCCGCCAAAGAGGCGTCTTCGCAGGGCCACGGACGTAGCGGAGCGGCAGCCGGGTCAACAGCCGCCGAGCCATGCAACGCGCTCTACCGCGGCAAGCAATGTTGCCGCGGGAGTGCCTCACGCAGCAGCGGCAACTGGAGCGGGATCTTCCCGGGCCGCCGCCACCGCCCCCGCGGGCAAGGGATCCTACTCCTCCGCCTCGCCATACCAGAGGGGAGCCGGACTTCGATCTTTCCGCGCTCAGCTCCGATGAGGAGGAAGAAGAGTAAGCCTCTTTGGTGCTCTTGTAGTTCTTCAATCTTGCTGTTTTTATCTTGTATCTGACTTGCTTCAATCTAGACTCCTTTCTTTTCAGGACGCTGGCCCAGAGAGCGGCGAAGAGGGCCAAGGCCGCGGTGATTGTCATCAAGGATGACCCCTCCGTGTCAGTAGGTGGTGGGTCCGAGACCACCTTGATGGACCCGGCAACCACTCCTCAAAGCAGCCCCCAGTGCAGCCCCCGGCGTAAGTTCATAGTTAGCTTTCTGCTGTCGGGCACGCGTGAGTGCTTTTTCCTTTGTTGATATCTTGCTTGTTGATTTGTGTAGGAGCAGAGCAGCCACATCAGGAGCGCCCGGAAGCTGGTCCTGAAGTGCCATCTGCTTCGACTACGCCGCCAAGGGAGGGGTTCCCGGTAAGGGAGCGCTCTCCGGCAAGGGAGAACTCTCCGGCAAGGGGCAGCACCGTCGATCCTGCGGCGGCCGGGACCGCAACTGCAGATCTTGGCACAGGTAATTCACTTGTTCAAAAACTTTCCCTTAGGTTCTTCTTCTGATTTTCTTCTCTTGGATTTTATATTGATTCTTCTCCCTTCCTTGTTCTTCAGACCCATCTGCGGCTGAGCCAATGGAGACAGAGGGCACCGGCGAGGAAGGGACCGGTGCTGATGAGGCCGCCGGCGAGGAGGCCGCCAAGGCTGCCGCCGCAGAAGCCGGCGAGGGGTCGGGCGATCGCACTGACAACCCTGAGGCCGCAGGAGCGCCAGGCGCTGCACCGACCGCCGATCCCTCTGCCGCTTCTGCGGAGCCGGGCTCCGAGGAGCCCCAGCCCGGCGCCTACTTGAAGGCCAGTGACGATATCTTCATCAAGCTACCCTGGGCGTCGAGCTCTAGGGCGCCGGTCGAGGGGGAATCTTTCGATGAGGAGGTGCTCGCCTCTGCTGGACTGTCGTTGGTCGACGCGCCCAGCAGCAGCAGTGGCGAGCCTGAGGAGGAGCAGCTGCTGCGGAAGCTGCTGTTACTCTACCGCGCCCGGCAAGCCAAGCTGGCCTCCCGGGAAGCGCTTGTCGCGAAGGCGGGAGTTGACAAGGAGAAGCGCGCGGAGGAGCTCCGGGGCCAAAATCAAGAAGCTCTCCGGTCCCTGGCACAGGGGCGGGAGCGACTCGACGAGGAGCGCACGGCCTTCCTTCTCGAGAAGGCCGAAGCTGAGGAGGAGCAAAGGCTGGCCGCCGAGAAGCAGTCCGCGCGAGAAGGAGAATTGGTGCAGCGGAAGGCCAACCTCGACAGCTACGAGGAGGAGGTTGCCGAGCGTGAGCAAGCACTTGGCGGGGCGCTCAAGGAAGCAAAGGACGCCGCAGCGATCGCAGAGGCCGCCAAGAAAGAGCTGGAGGAGAAGGTGGCGCAGCTGGAGGCCAACATCGGGAAGAGCGGCGAGGAGCTTGCTGCGCTCAAGCATGAGCGTGAGAAGGATGCTGTCGCCCACGGTGAGCTGCAAGGTCTTCTCACTGAGAGGGGCAAGGAGCTCAGCGCCGCCAAGGATTCCAATGCAGACCTGGAGCTGAAGCTGGCCACGCTGACGCAGACGCTGAAGGCCGCCAAGGAGCGGGAGAGTACTTTATCGGAGAAGGTCAGAGCTGACAAGGCGCTACTGGAGAGCATCGCAGTTACCCAGAACTCGTTCAGAGACACTGTGGAGCACTGGACCGAGGGTCTGGTGAATATTTCCGCAGTCATCAACGAGGAGCTGGCACAGCTGGGGATGGAGGACTTTGGGTATCCTTCCGACGAGAATCTCCAACCGAGCGCCAAGCTCAGCCTGTTCTTCAAGGGCGTGGCGACGGCACTCCAGCGGCTCCGGGAAAAGATCCCAAAGCAGCTGGCCGACGAGTCGCGCAAATCTGCGCCGGGGTTCTCCAGAAGGTGCTGATGAAGGTGGCCTTCCGCAATCCAGGCCTCAGCTTCACCAACGTCCTCAAGTCCTTGCCGCCAGACGCCGATCGGGACGCACTCAAGGCCCTTGTCGCACCCATTGTGGACAAGGTGAGTGAGATCAAGAGGTTCGAGGGCGGACGCGTAGACTAGGCCGCCCATTTCTTCTTTTCCCTTGTCGCTGCTAATCATGTTATGAAAACAGTCTGTTAGAGCTACGACAAGTTATCTTGTAATATAACTTTATTTTTGTTATCAATTGCTATGTTATTTCCTCTACTAGATTCCTTCCTTTGTATGTTTTTACCCTACGCTTCTAGGGAACTTGTCGGCGCAGGCGCCCGAGCCACGAGCGCTGGGTGCGGAACGTCAGCAGCCTGCTGGCGGCGCTGCTTCCGACAAGAAACCTTGTCGCGACTAGATGCAGCACACTTAAGTTGTTGAGCGGACTCGAAACAAAGTAAGGGCGCAACTAGCCACGAGTTGGTTCCTCCGCGCACAGGTTTTCCATACAAAGTAGGGTCGTTCGAGGAAGATAACTCAAAAATTTAAAAACTGATTGCTCAAACTTTGGCAACTTAGCTTTTCTGTCGTTTGCTTCCCGGCAAGGCAAAATTTTGCTTGAACGACGCCTGGTCCATACCACAATCTTCTCCTCCCCCCCCCCCCGGCAAACATGTGTGCGAGGGAACCTTCTTTTCCTTTGTTGAAAAAAGAAGAAAGAAGAGAAAATAATGATATGGAGCCCTTCGGCTCGTTATTGCTTACCGGATGTAGGTGCTGCACAAAGTGTCAGATAACACATGCTAGAAATAAACTAATGCATGAAATGGACAAGTTGTGTGGAGCACATGGGGTTTTACTTATGCACGGGATCTGCGCCCGGCTTTGTACAAAGGATTACATGCAACAGCGGCAAGACTTGTACAAAAGGTGGTTGCCGAAACGGGTTCCGGCAACCGCGCCCTACGGGAAAAACTTACGAAGATGTTCTATGTTCCAGGAGTTGCTCACCGGAATGCCATCTTCGGTCTCAAGGCGGACAGCGCCGGGCCTTGTGACTCGTTTCACCCGATAAGGGCCTTCCCACTTCGGCGTCAACTTGTTGGAATTCTTGGCGGATTGAACGCGCCGAAGAACAAGGTCTCCTTCCTCGAAGCTTCTGGCTTTAACTTTGCGGCTATGGTAGCAGCGCAAAGCTTGCTGGTATCGAGCAGCTCGCACAGCAGCCTGAAGACGATCTTCCTCAAGGAGCAGCGCGTCGTCTTGTCGCAGCTGTTCTTGCTCAAGCTCATCATAAGCGAGCACTCGAGGCAATCCGTATACGAGTTCCGTGGGGAGAACTGCCTCTGCTCCATAGACTAGAGCGAAAGGCGTCTGGCCAGTGGCTCGATTTGGCGTCGTTCTGATCGACCAAAGAACCACCGGCAGCTCCTCGATCCAGTTCCTTCCGCACTTGTGCAGCCTGTCGAAAGTTCTAGTCTTGAGCCCGTGCAGCACTTCAGCATTTGCCCTCTCTGCTTGACCGTTGCTTCTCGGATGAGCAACAGAAGCGAAGCAGACCTTGGCGCCAAGGTCTTGGACGTACTGCATGAAGGTGCGGCTCGTGAATTGCGTGCCGTTGTCGGTGATGATCCTGTTAGGGATCCCGAAACGGCAAACAATTGACCTGAAGAACTTGACTGCTGACTGTGCTGTCACCTTCCTCACTGGCTGCACTTCCGCCCACTTTGTGAACTTGTCAATTGCGACGTACAAGTACTCAAAGCCCCCGACAGCTCGGGGGAAGGGGCCGAGGATATCGAGCCCCCAGACCGAAAATGGCCAGGATAAAGGGATTGTCTGGAGAGCTTGAGCTGGCTGGTGTATCTGTTTGGGTGGAACTGGCACGCTTCACACTTGGTTACTTGTGCAGTTGCATCCTGGAGGGCTGTCGGCCAAAAGAAACCTTGCTGGAAAGCTTTGCCGGCAAGTGCTCTTGCGCCAATGTGGTGGCCACATATGCCTCCATGTATCTCCGCCAACAGCTTTTGTCCATCTTCCCGGCGAATACACTTCAATTTCACACCGTTGAGTCTTCTTCTGTACAGTATGCTATCGACAAACTGGTACATACTTGACTGCCGGGCTACTCTTTCTGCTTCTTCTTGCTCTTCGGGAAGTTCTCCTGTCTGAAGGAAGTGGACAATCTGCTGTGCCCATGCTGGAGCTTGTGGCTCGACAACAAGGACTAAAGGCACATCTGCTGCTGCGGGAACATCCGCTTCCACGGCAAGGACTTGCGGTCCTGCCGGAGCTTGATGTTCCCTGGCAAGCTTGCCGGAGCAAAACTTGTCGGGAGCGTCTGCTTCAATGGAACAAACCATAAGGCTTGCCGGAGCAGACTGCCCCTCAGCATCCATGGTGTTGATCTTGGGGACTTTCTTGGCGGCGGCTTCGGGGAGCTCTACCGGAAAGTAGTCACCAGAAACCAACTTCCTCTTCTTGCTTTGTCCAGTTGATGGTGTTACGAATGGTTGAGTCAACTTGAGCACAAAGATCCCTGGTTCCACAGGTAACTTTAGTGCGGCGCACTTTGATAGGCCATCAGCAATGTCATTCTGAGCTCTTGGGATATGCTCCATTTGTAGGCCATCAAAGTGCTCTTCTAGCTTCCTCACTTCATCAACATATGCTTCCATCAATGGACTCTGGTAGTTCTTGTTCACTTGTCGGACGACAAGCTGTGAGTCACCCCTGACAATGAGCTTCTTGATCCCAAGGTCTGCTGCGATTCTGAGACCGGCAAGCAATCCTTCATACTCTGCAGTATTGTTGGTTGCTTGCTCCTTGGGAAAGTGCATCTGGACTACGTACTTGAGGTGCTCTCCGGTGGGTGCGACAAGCAGCACGCCCGCACCGGCGCCTTGCAGCGAGAAGGCACCATCAAAGTGCATCAACCACTCTTTGCTTGCCTCTTTGATGGGGATGCTCGTCTCTGGAATTTCTTCATCTGGCGTTGGCGTCCATTCTGCTATGAATTCTGCCAATGCTCTGCTTTGGATAGTTGAAGTGCTCTCAAACTTGAGGCCAAAGCTTGACAGTTCCAGCACCCACTCGACAATCCTGCCTGTCGCTTCTGGATTTTGCAGTATCCTCTTCAGCGGAAAGTGAGTGACGACTGTGATCTCATGTGCTTGGAAGTAATGGCGCAGCTTTCTCGAGGCCATGAGGAGGCCGAAAAGCAACTTCTGCACACCAGAGTACCTTGATCTAGCCCCCTGCAGAAGAGAACTGACAAAGTAAACTGGGCGTTGCACCATTCTCTTCGGCATCTTATCATGCTCCTGCGCAAATCCATGTTTGTCGGGACCAGAGCTTGTCGGCGAAGCCCCCTGCTTGTCGCTGGATGCATCTGCCATGGTTACTGGCTCATCATCTGCCTCCCTCTCCGCCACTAACGCAGCACTAACCACTTGATTGGTTGCCGCTATATACAGTAGCAACTTCTCTTGCGGCTTAGGTGCGACAAGCGTTGGAGTGGAGGACAGGTATCTCTTCAAGTCCTGCAGCGCAGCCTCCGCCTCCGGAGTCCATTTTACTGGACCTGCCTTTTTCAAAATTTTGAAAAATGGCAGGGCGCGCTCAGCAGATCTAGAGATAAACCTGCTGAGAGCAGCCACGCAACCGGCAAGCCTTCGTACATCCTTGACACGCTTTGGTGCTTCGATATGCTCAATGCCCTTGATCTTGTTGGGATTGGCTTCAATTCCCCGCTGAGACACGAAAAACCCGAGAAGCTTGCCGGATGGGACTCCAAATACGCACTTCTCGGGGTTAAGCTTGAGGTTGATCCTGCGCAGATTTGCAAATGTCTCATCTAAATCTTGAATCAGGGTCGCCTTGTTCTTGCTCTTGACCACTATGTCATCCATGTAGACTTCCACATTTCTGTGCATCTGTGGCTCAAAAGCGTGGTGGACTACCCTTGCGAATATTGAACCAGCATTTTTCAAACCGAAAGGCATCCGTACGAAGCAGTACGTGCCACATGGGGTGATAAATGCGATTTTCTCTTCATCCTCTTCTGCCATGAAGATCTGATGATATCCTGAGTATGCATCAAGAAATGAAAGCAAATCACATCCGGCTGTGGAGTCAACAATCTGGTCAATGCGCGGCAAAGGAAATGGGTCTTTGGGACAAGCTTTATTAACATTAGTGAAATCAATACAAAGCCTCCATTTCCCGTTAGCCTTGCGCACGACAACAGGATTGGCCAACCACGTGGGATGGAGCACTCCTCTGACAAGGCCTGCTGCTTCCAACTTCTTGATTTCTTCTGCGATGAATTCTTGGCGCTCCACTGCCTGCTTCCTAACTTTCTGCTTGACGGGCCGCGCATGAGGACAGACGGCAAGGTGGTGCTCAATTACTTTCCTGGGAACATCGGGGATATCAGACGGTTGCCACGCAAACACGTCGACATTCGCCCGCAGGAAAGCAATGAGCGCGCTTTCCTATTTGGGGTCAAGAGTGGCGCTGATGGTGAAGGTACCACCAGTGCCGTCCTCCTTGGCGGACACCTTCTTGGTCTCAGGTGGAGCTGCCATTGCCTCCTTACACTTGCCGGTGGAGCTCGATGGTGCGTCCTCGACGGTAGTGTAGCACTCCGAAGAGGTGCTCTTGCCGGAGTGGGCATCAGAGCTCTTGCCGGACTTGGTCTTCTTCTTCCCCCTGGGAGCTTCAGCGGAAAGTGTCTTGCGTTCTGCTGCGGCTGCTGCTTCCCGGTAGATCTTGTCGGCACAAATAAGAGCATCCTTCTTGTCGCCAGGGACAGAGATGACAATTATCGGGCCTGGCATTTTTAGTACGTTGTACGCATAGTGAGAGGCTGCCATGAACTTGGCGAGTGCCGGACGGCCAAGGATTCCATTGTAAGGTAATGGAATGTCAGCAGCATCAAATGTGATCCTCTCAGTCCTGAAGTTTAGCTCGCTGCCAAATGTTACCAGCAACGTGATCTTTCCCTTCGGCTTGCTTCTTCCCGGGTTGATTCCTTGAAATGTACCGATCTCTTCGAGCTCGCTGCCAGGGATCTGGAGTTTCTGGAGCACCGCCGAGGAGATCAGGTTCAAGCTGGCCCCGCCGTCAACTAGCATCTTAGTGACCTTGAGGTTGCGGATTGTTGGTGAAACCAACATCGGCAAGCAGCCGACCGCAGTTATGCGATCAGGGTGGTCCTCAATATCAAAGATGATAGGCGTGCTGGACCATTTCAGAGGCTTGCGTGACTCGACGGGTGGTTCTGCTGCATTAACTTCCCGCACCCACTGCTTGAGCTGGCGGTGCGAGGTGTGCAGAGAAGCACCACCGTCAATGCATAGGACCTCTGTGGCTTTCTGGAACTCCTGCTCATCAGTCTCCTCATCATCCATGTCTTCATCGTCGTCGTCATCTTCATCCTTGTCGCGGCCGTGAGGAGGTCTGTCTCCTTGCCGCTGCTTGGCCTTGTCGCGGCGTCCTCCTCGGCCGGGACGTTTCTTGCCGGATCCCCCAGCACCTTCCTGGGCCTTCTCCTTGTCGCTCCGCTCGTATTCAGCTTTCTGTTGCTCAACAAGCTGCTCGACTTTCCTGCAGCTCTGGAGATCATGGCCCTTGGTGCGGTGGATCTTGCAATACTGCTTGTTGGTGCCGTCCTGCTTGTCGGCGACCGCCACCTCCGCGGCAACCTCCTTGCCGGAGTCACCAGCTTTGGCTTTGTTGGCGCCACCACCGTTGCCGGACTGCTCAACAACTAGCACCTCTTTGCCTTTCCTCCTTCTGTTGTTCCACCGCCGGTTTTTCCTTGCCGGGGCAGCATCTTCACTGTCAGATCCTCCCGCTCCTATATTTTCT
The DNA here is from genome assembly GCF_002162155.2 of Triticum dicoccoides. Taxonomy (NCBI): domain Eukaryota; kingdom Viridiplantae; phylum Streptophyta; class Magnoliopsida; order Poales; family Poaceae; genus Triticum; species Triticum dicoccoides. The sequence continues at coordinate 105,531,607 of NC_041383.1, forward strand.
CCGGGGAGTCTCCTCCCTTCCTCAGCACGTGCACACTTGTCGGCCAGTGCATATAACTCACTGACGTCCCTGATCTTGCACATCGCCATTTCCTCCCGCATCCTGCGGTTTCGCACGTTATGATGGAACGCGCTGATCACCGCGGCGGGGTGGACGTCTGGGATGTTGTGCTGCACACTGCTGAATCTCTGAATGTACTTGCGCAGGGGCTCTCCTTCCTTCTGGGCGAGCAGATGAAGATCACTCTCCTGGCCATGAGGCTTGTGTCCGCCTGTGAAGGCGCCGACAAATTGATGGCACAGGTCAGCCCAAGAGGATGTGGAGTTGTCCGGCAAGTGCATGAGCCAGGATCTGACGTTGGGCTTGAGCACCAGCGGGAAGTAGTTGGCAAGGATCTTGTCATCTCGTCCCCCAGCAGCCTGCACCGCAATGGTGTAGATGCTGAGGAACTCCGACGGATGCGTCTTGCCGTCGTACTTCTCCGGTACGTCTGGCTTGAAGTTCTTCGTGCTGGGCCACTGGACTTGCCGCAGCTCACGAGTGAACGCAGGGCAACCTACCGCGTACGACAGATCGCCTGGTTCCCCTGGCGCATGCATGTCAACAGAGGGCCCAGCGCGCTTGTCGGATTGACGTCGCGCTTCTCTTCGGCGCTCGATGTGGGTTCAAGCGTCTTCTTGTTGTCGATCATGAAGAACTTGGCGCTAATCGCGACGAGCTCGTGGATCCGAAGATGCGGTGGAGTCACTGTCGAGGTGGATCCGGCGAGTCGGCGATCTTGGCCTTCGGGGTGGTGATTGCATGGTAGTTTCACCTCCACCCGTTTCGTCGCCACCGGCTCGCGCCCGGCAACCCTGCCGCGGCGGCGACGCGCTCGGCCGCCATGGAGTGTCACCGTTGGCGTAGCCGATGAGATTCTGAATGGTGGCCCTCCATTCGTTGATCTTGTCCGACGTCGGAGGGTAATCTAGGAGAAGTTGAGCTCGCGCCAAAGCTTCTGCTGGAGTGGTGGGTGGCAGTGGCGGACGGCGCAAGGAGCGGGACGTGCTCGGACTTCTAACTATGTTAGAAGGAGTAGTATCCCGTCCAGGCGACCGTGTCCCGCTCGTGCCAGCACACTGGCGTGCATGCTGGTCTTGAGCGCCCCGAGATCCACCAACTTGGTCTTGGCCTATCATGCGTATGGCACTGCGAGCGTCATGACGCTGTTGGTCTTGCGCCTCCTGAGAGTGGCGCGGAACATGTACAGTCGCTGAGGTTTGTGCAGCCTTGTCCTTGGACTTGGCAGCATCATAAGCTTCCTCGTCGACGTCCATTCTTCCGTCGGCGTCCATTCCACCACCCGTTTGCTCCAACGGTGGCGGAAGTGAGGTGGACGGAGCGGCTGCCGCCGAAGTCTTCTTCTTCGGTGGCATGTTGATGAAGGGAATGAAGATCTAGCTCGTGTGAATGCCGGATCAGGTTCACGCAATCCCGACGCCCCCTACCTGGCGCGCCAAAGATGTTGGGGGAAACTGATCCACGAACACCTATGGGGCCGGCGGACCGGGCCCCTTTCGGTTCGGCGGGGGGCGGAGATCGCATGAAGAGCGGATCGAGGCGGAGCACATGAGCAGTTTACCCAGCTTCGGAGCTCTCCGGAGAGATAACACTCCTACTGCTGCTTGTCTGATTGTATTATCTTGTGTTCTTGCTCTCGAGAGAGAGAGCGTAGTGTTTTCTGGGCTACGAATGAATCGAACCGAACTGTCCGAACCCCCTGTACGTTGCGCATGGGCCTTCTTTTATACGCTAAAGGGGTCACCGACAGGTGGCAACGCAGAGGAGGGTACAAATGTAAAAAGCGAGGTGGTTGGTACAGTTGCTTGTATAGTGTACCCTACCTAACCCTGACGGCAGGGGACAAGGGCATTAAATGCCCGTCTGAGTCGCCTAAACAGTGCAGAAAAGGACCGTTAGGGGCGCCACCGTTCGCCACGATGGCGATCTTGTCAGCTCCGCATGCCACTGCGCACCGCTGGCTGCACAGCCTCCCGCCACGCGCGCCTGGAGAGGCCCCCAGAGCGACATGTTGGTGGATGCGCTGGAGCATGGGCACAGAGTGGCCGCCTGCCGCAGCAAGCGCCTTGCCGCTGCTGTTATCTTGTCGGGTCCGGAAGCTTGTCGCTCACCGGGCTTCGAGGTACCTTGGTTGGTCTTCCCGGCAAGCTCCTCTTGCCGGGGCCTTGTCGCCTTGCCGGAGCACGTGGTGCGTCGCGGCAAGTTCCTTGGCGTGCCTTGGTTGGCCTTCCCGGCAAGCTCCTCTCGCCGGGGCCTTGTCTCCTGAGCTTAAATACTTTGTTCTTGAATGGCTCCAAGGGAACCATGGAGGATCTTGGCGTTCGCCCGTCAAGCCTTGCCGCGGGGTGCTGCAACTGCCCGTGCACAAGTTCGGGGTACTAGAGTACCCCTATTCTAGTACACCGACACACCGCGGTAGCAGCTGCAATATACTCTGCTTCACGATATGATAATACCTCCACTTTCTGCTTTTGTGATCCCCAACACACAATGCTTCCACCCAGGAAATATGCCACACCCGAGGTACTTTTACGGTCGTCCAGATCTCCCGCCATGTCGCTATCACTATAGCCAAGTAGCTCCATCATCTCCTTCTCTCTCAAATAGACACAACCGAAGTTTGTTGTCCCTTTGATGTACCTGAGTATATTTTTGACAGCTGCCCAATGTTCAGTCGTGGGCGCTTCCATGAAGTGACTCACTATGCCAACGGAATAGGCCAAGTCCGGTCTTGTATTTGTGAGATACCTCAACTTTCGGACCACACTTCTATACTCCATTGCATCGACCGCGGGTGCTTCACTTTTCTTGCTTAGCATAAGATGAGGCTTCATTGGAACATGACTTGGATTGCAATCTTTCATGCCACAGCTTTCAAGTACCTTCTTTGCATATGCCTCCTGGCACATTGTGAACGCCTCCGGCTTTTGTTGTACCTCAATTCCAAGGTAGTAACTCAAGAGCCCTAGATCAGTCATCTTGAATAGCTCCTTCATTTGTAGCTTGAAGTCGGCAATCGCCTCTTCGTCTGCTCCAGTTATCATCAGATCATCCCCATAGATGCCCACTAAGAGATGATCCTTGCCTTTACCTTATTTGCATAAGACGAGGCTTCATCAGAACATGACTTGGATTGCAATCTTTCATGCCACAGCTTTCAAATACCTTCTTTGCATATGCCTTCTGGCACATTGGGATCGCCTCCGGCTTTTGTTGTACCTTGATTCCAAGGTAGTAACTCAAGAGCCCTAGATCAGTCATCTTGAATATCTCCTTCATTTGTAGCTTGAAGTTGGCAATCACCTCTTTGTCTTCTCCAGTTATCATTAGATCATCCCCATAGATGCCCACTAAGAGACGATCCTTGCCTTTACCTCGTTTATACATCATATGCTCCAGTGGGGATTTCTCAAACCCGAGAGAAATCAATGTACTGTCAAGCTTCGTGCTCCATGCCCAAGGAGCTTGTCGTAGCCCGTACAACGCCTTGTGTAGCTTCAATACCTTGTGCTCATCTTCTTCTTGGATGTATCTTGGTGGTTGCTTCACATACAACTCCTCTTCTAACTCCCCAGTCAACAATGTGGAGTTCACATCCATGTGATGTAGCCTCCAAGATTCTTGAGCCGCGAGAGCTATAAGTAGCATCACCGTGTCCATCCTTGCAACTGGAGTGAACACTTCTTCAAAGTCCACACCTTGCTCTTGTGTGTATCCTTTAGCCACGAGCATTGCCTTATGCTTCACCAAGTTGCCTTCGACGTCCTTCTTAACTTTGTACTCCACTTGAGCTCTATGGCATATGTCCGTTGGGAAGATCCATGAGCTCCCATACTTTGTTGTCTCGGATCGACCCCAACACTTCATCCATAGCATGACGCCAACACTCTTCCGTCTTTGCGTCTTCAAAATTTTCCGGTTCCTCGATGTGCAAACATTGTTGACCTTTTACTCTTCATCTTCATCGAACTTGTTTGAAGAGCTTCACCTGGAAAGAGATCCAATTCGCGTCGTTCTGAACTTGCCAAAGTTCCTGTTGCTGGCAATTTTGTGCTTTCTGGAGCTTTTTCTAGCGCTCCAACTTTTCTGAGTTGTGTTCCCCTTGCAAATTTTCTAGGATTTGCTCCCTTTCTGGCCCACTAGACAGATCTCCTACAGATGGCACTATTCCTTCACATGGGCTGCCTGAATGCACCACAACCACCACATTGCTTCTTGCTAGTTATTGGCTTGATCATGGCCCATGTGGCCAGCTAGTGCACTCACATGCTTGTGCGCTGCCTAGCAAGTTGATGCTTCCATTGAGCTCGTCGCCCGCTGCATCTCTGCTTGCATGCAACCCAGCAGCTACTGGAGATGCATCTTGGCTCGAACTGTGTTCTTCTGGCGATACATATTCGCCATCTTCCTGTGCAACCACTCTGTCACGCCCTACAACGTGTTCTTCTAGCGACACGTCTTTGCCGTCTTCTAGTGTGACCATATCATCACGTATTGTGTCGTGGACTTCTGGCGGCACTTCTTCGCCTGCTTCTAACGTGACCACACCGTCACGCCTTCTGCCATGGTCTTCTGGCACCACGACTTCACCTGGGTTTACTGACGTAATCACACGGTCATGCCTTGGGTCATGGTCTTCTGGCGCCACAACTTCGCCTGGTTCTACTGACACAGACGCACTCACCAGACCTGTCTCCAACTGATCATGATAATCTGGATCCTCTTCATCCACTAGCTCGCACATCAGCATCATATCCCCGTCGTCTCCTTCCTCGGCCATGAGTCCTTGTTGCTTCGGTGCTTCCTCGCAGTTAGCCTTGAAGTGACCGAGGAGGCCACCTTATGGCACCTCACTTTTCTGATGTCAAACTTCCTCCTCGGTGGTGCAGGCGCATCCTCGTTGTCTGAGTCGGTGAAGTTCTTTCTCGCCAAGCGCTGCTTCCCCTTCCCCTTCTTCTTTACACTGCTTGTGGATCCGCCTTGCTTTTCTTTCGACAGGGCGATTGAGGGAGTCCTGGATTAGGGGGTGCCCGGATAGCCGGACTATAACCTTTGGCCGGACTCCTGGACTATGAAGATACAAGATTGAAGACTTCGTCCCGTGTCCGGATGGGACTTTCCTTGGCGTGGAAGGCAAGCTTGGCGATACGGATATGTAGATATCCTCCCATTGTAACCGACTCTGTGTAACCCTAGCCCTCTCCGATGTCTATATAAACCGGAGGGTTTTAGTCCGTAGGACGAACAACAATCATACCATAGGCTAGCTTCTAGGGTTTAGCCTCTCTGATCTCGTGGTAGATCTACTCTTGTACTACCCATATCATCAATATTAATCAAGCAGGAGTAGGGTTTTACCTCCATCGAGAGGGCCCGAACCTGGGTAAAAACATCGTGTCCCTTGTGTCCTGTTACCATCCGCCTAGACGCACAGTTCGAGACCCCCTACCCGAGATCTGCCGGTTTTGACACCGACATTGGTGCTTTCATTGAGAGTTCCTCTGTGTCGTCATCTTTAGGCCCGATGGCTCCTCCGATCATCAACAAGAATGCGGTCCAGGGTGAGACTTTTCTCCCGGACAGATCTTTGTATTCGGCGGCTTTGCACTGCGGGTGTCGGTGTACAAAAAGAGGGGTACACTTTTTTTTACCCCTATAACTGTGCATGGGCAGTCTGAGCCACGGACTCCACCGCACCGAGCAAGGCGAGGGAGGTGAGCCAAGGTAAGGCCAAAGCTCGGAAAGAGCAGAACGACGCCAAGACCAAGACCACAAAGAACAAAGGGGACGAAGTGGACTCCCCCGGCAAGATCCTTGCCGGGGGGCAGTTTTAGCGAACCTAGCAAGGCCCTTGCCGTGGCAGCTCGCCCCACACCTACGGAGCGAATCACCCTTGAGTCCACTGACCCCATGGGGCAAGGATTCGGGAGACATCCTCGTGGTGGCATGCAAATCTTTGTGAAGACATTCAAGATCAAATTCACGCTATAGAAGATGACGACCCCTGGCGGGATCCCAGCCAAGGAGGACCACAAGACCCCCGGCAGGAGCCTTGCCGAGGATGATAGCGGGCGCCACGGCAAGACCCTTGCCGGGGCCCCGGCAAGACTCTTGCCGGGGCTACGGCGAGGCCCTTGCTAAAGGCACCCGTAGGACCACCGTCAGGCCCACGCCAATTCCAAACCCTCCACCGCCGTTCGCATGCGGCTGCTGACCCAATCAGTTGGGCAAGCACCTGCATGGCGGCAAGCAGATCTTCGTGGAGGCCCACCGCTGCGCCACCTCAGCTACCTGCCTACCTACATGGCACCACAGGCACCGCTGGCCAGGGCGCATGTCGACGCGATCGGCGACGGACAAGACTGGGCTCTCCCCCGCCCCGATAAAGTAGGGACACCTAAGCACGACGCATTAAATGCACCTTGTCACGTAATGCGAGGGATAAACTCGTATTGCTATGCCCTTTCCACCTCCTATGTGCCATTGTGGCGGCCCCTTTCCCTATAAAAGGAGGCCCGGGGCGACCAGGAGGGGGATTCGGCTTTTTGGAGCTCTTCATGCCCCATTACCAGCTCAGGAACACAGATAAACAAATCACCAAAGCAGGAGTAGGGTTTTACGCATCCTCGCGGCCCAAACCTGGATAAAGAATCCGTGTGCTACCTGTTTGATCCGCCCTTCTCACAACCCCGCGCCTCGCATCCGTAGTAGGGATTCGCGTGATCCCATAGGTGTTGTTCTCGCACCGACATCTTTGGCGCGCCAGGTAGGGGGAGCAGTTGTGAGAATCGGCTTTGGCAGTTAGCTCGGCGCTCCTTCATCTTCGTGACCCTTGAAGAAGAAAGGAGGCCAGAAGATCAACACTGGAGCGATTGCCAACAGAAGCTAAGTTGCACCGAACCCTTATTCTTGCTACCCTTCTTATTTGAGGTTATTCCCCCCCGGAGATGTCACGCCTTTGTATGAGAAACCTGCTCGCCAGGGGGCTCTCCCACGATCGGCAACGCCCTTGCCCTGTTTCGAGTCCGCTCAAGAGCTCAAGCGGCTGCGTCGAGAATGGCAGAGTAACCTTCCGCGATCGACAAGCCCTCGATTCTGACTCGAGTCAAGCTCGACAGTTCGACCGGCCGCGTTTGGAACGGAAAGGTGGCTCGTCCGGCAGCGCGCGTACCCAGCAGGCCATGGGGATCCGTCCCCAAAACACCGCTAGGGACTTCCGCGCCGGCAGGCCTACCCAATCGACGTGGGGGCACGCATACAAAGGGGAATTGAACGGGGAAATAACATGCATGAAAATTAAGAGTACTTCAAAGTTATATTACATCACGTCATAGCTGCGGTTCTAACTAAAGATAAAATTTGTCTTGGTCGGGAACCCACAGCGGCGAAGAGGAACGGGATGCCTAATCCCGGCGCTGGCCTTCCACCCTCTTGATTTCGTCGATGCCGTTGGTGATGGGCTTGATGTGCTCCTTGAGCACCGTGAGATCAACACCATCCGGTAAGCTCTTCATAGAGGCCGCGAAGTCAAGGTCGGGATTCCAGTGCGCCACCTTGGTGAGGACCTTGGTCACGACCCTCCGGCAAAGTCACCGGGCCTCCTCGGCCGGTGTGGCCGTCCTGTTGGAGTGAAGACGGGCCAAGGCTCCAAGGATGCCCTCGAAGAACTGGGTCAGCTTGGCGCTGACGGTCCCGCTGCGCTCGGGGGCGTACCTCACATTTGGCATCCCCATGGTGGCCAATTGCGAGGTGACCCTGCCGGCGACGACCTCCAGATGGCTGATCCACCTGTTCTCGCCCACCACATATTCCTGGTGGGAGGCGGCCTCGTTTGCCCGCTGCTGCTTCTCCTCCTCGAGGCTCCTGGTCAAGGTCTCCTCCCGAGCCCTGCTCTCTGACAGCATCTTCTCGAGACCCTCCAGCTTCAGCTTGAGGTATCTGATGGAGTTTTGCGCGTCGGAGAGCTCCCCAGTCCTGCTGATGACTGCTTCTTGCGCCTCTACCAAGGCGCGGTTGAGCGTGTCCTTCTCGCCGGACAGCTTGAGGGCCTGCCCCTTTAGTTCATCCCGCCCTGCTTCCAGCTCCTTTACCTTGCCGGCGTGGGCCAGAGCTTGGGCATTGAGTGCCTCCTTGTGCCTCTGCTCCAGCTCACGGGTCCGTCGCACGACAAGGGCCTCGAGCTCCTCATCCTTGCCGCGGAGCGTTGCGACGAGCTCGGCTTCACGCGCGGAGAGGTCCTCTTCCTGGGAATCCAAGGCGGCTTGATGCTGGTTCCGGGCGGCTTCGGCCGTGGAAGCCAGGTTCGCCGCCTCTTCCCGGGCCTTCTTGATGTCGGACATTTTCATGGTGAGCTCCACATCGCGCTTGGCCAATTCCTCCTGAAAGGCCCTCTGCTCCTCGCGAGTCTGGTGGAACCAGGTCTGCGTCTCAGCGATGCGCGCCTTGAAGTCCACCTCTGCGTTGTCCACCGCTGCTATCCTGGACTTGACCTTGTCCAGGCAGGCACGGTAGAGCATTTGGAGCTTCCGGAAGTCGGCCCCCATGGCGCAGAAAAGCTGCTCTTCTGGAGAACCGTCGCCGCCAACGCCCGGCTCGTCAACCACCTCAAGCCCGGTGGCGGCAAGCACCTCACCGTCAAAGGCTTCCCCATCAGCGGGCGCTCGGCTTGACGCCCCCGGAAGATGGACGAAAAGATCGTCGCCCACCTTCAGATATCTGCCGGGGCCCGAGGTTGATGAGGAGGGAGGCTGGTCGCCCGCCACCTCCTCCCCGACGGAGGCCTTGCCGGCCACGCCGGCAGGCCCACTACTGGCGCCCTCGGTAGAAGCCTCGCCGGATACCTTGGTGGCCCCCGCAGCGGCGTCCTCGGCAGCGCCCTTGGCGGCTTCGTCAGTGGCGGCTTCGTCGGCATTTTTGGCAGCCTCCTCGGCGGCAATCCTGCTGGCCTCCACCGCGGCCTCCTCAGCAATGTCTCCAACAACAGTGTCCACGTCCTCCAAGTCTGTTGAAGGAGGTCCTGGGCAGCAATGGGAGCAATGAAGCCGAGAAAAGAATAAAGGAGAAACAAAGACGAAGGACAGGCGACTCACCAGTGCCAGGCTGTGAAGCAGAAGTCCCCTCTCCGCTAGCATCTGGCGCCGTGGCAGAGTCACCAGCGCCCAAGCTCCCCTCTTCCTCCATGGGTGTGGGCTCTGTGCCTGGTGCCCCTGCGGGGAACGCCCCTCGCGGCGGTTTAGTCGATGGGGGTGGTGTGTTAGGAGTAGCCCTCTGTGGCTCCTCCTGCTGCTGCTCCCCTCCTGCAAACCCGGCAAGGTCAGTATCATGGCATCGAGCGCCTACCACATGTCGAGTAAGAAGAGGGTGACGGACTTACGCTGGGGGCTGCATCGGGGGCTGCTGTCCGGGCTCCTCAGCACCACCAGTGGTGTCCCTGAAGCCCCAGCCAGGGACTGACTGCTCGCCAAGGTCCTCGCCCTCTTCGCCCTCTGGGCCAACATCTCTATCTCCCTGCAAAAGCAAAAATGGATCAAGACAAGCGACTCGATTCGGGGAAATGGAAATGACCGTAAGGAACGGACTACTTACTCGTCATCTGTCTCCTCCTCTTCCGCCAGTTTCCTTTTCCTCTCCGGGCTGAGAGGCCCGAGATCAAAAAGGAGCTCCACATCATCATCCGAGTCGACGCCTGCCGGAGGAGGTGAAGAAGGCGGTGGGGTTTGTGCGCGCCCGGATGAGGAAGGGGCCGTCGCCTTATTCTTCTCAGTGGCCTTCGTCAGCCCCTTTGCTGTTGTGGCCCTCGTGTGGCGCCCGGACCCCTCTAGGGTCAATTGAGGCCGCGTAGCCCTGCCGGGCCGGACCGGCTCACCGGAGCCAGCTCGCTGCAGGACTCGCCCTCTTCCCCTGGTTGGCGTCGAGCCCACTGCCACGTCCTCCGACGACGACGACTCGTCGGCCGGATCCTCAACAAGCGGAGCTCCAGCATCGGCGTTGCTGACCTCCCCGGTGGCCGCCTCCCACAGGGTGAACTGCTCCTCCTCCACAGCCATCGCGGCCTTGTCCTCCACGCCCCCGGCACTACCGGCCTCCGTGGCAAGCTGTGCCTCCCTCACCCTGGTGGCGATGTAGTCCAGCTTCGCCTGGGTGGTGTCCATGACAAACTGCCGCTTGGCGTTAGCATTGACGTATACCTTGGTCAAGGAGTCAAAGAATTGCTGCACATCTGCGTCCGTCGGCTCCTTCCAGCTCGGGACAGGGCCATGCGGGTTGCAGTCCGGCATCATAGAAATGATCTCGGACCAGCGTGAGTTATTGCACAACGGGACCACCCCCACTGGCAACTGGAAGAACGACCCCTTGACGGCCTTGCCGACCTTTGCGGCAGCCCTCGCAGCCTTGCCGGTCCGTTCAACCTCACCGTCGCAACCCACACCGAGCTGGAAGAGCCGCTGACAGAAGTGGGCATGTGCCATCATCGTGAAGTTGTGATCGAGGCCAGGGCGGAGCCGCATAATGTCAGTCGGGTTCGTAAAAAGCCAGGCTGGCCTCCCCTTATTATGCAACGGGGCGATCCGGCGGTGAATGAAGTCCGCCCCGATCATCTCCAGAGTAAGCCCAGCCCGGGTCAGCCGGAGGATCCTGGTGGTGGCGACAGTAAGCCTCTCGTCGGCAGCATCGACATCACCCCAATCACTGTCGCGGACCGGCGGCACTCGACGGACCTTGCAGAATTTCGGTGGGTCTTCGTCTTCAATCCAGCACCACCGGCCACGCCATTCATCCCACCTCTCCTTCATGGCACCGTCCGGGTACGCCACCTTGGATCTTGAGATCCAGGCGACGCATCCAGAGATGGCGCCTCCGGGCTGGATTCGAGGGGAGAAATAATGGCAGAAGAGTGCCGTATTGGGCTGTACTCCGGCAAAGCCTTCGCAAAGATGCGCGAAGAGAGCCAGGCACGCCACCGCGTTTGGGGTGAAATCCAAGAGACGAAAGCCGAAGGTGTGCATGATGTCACAGAAAAAATCGGAAAAAGGGGGGCATAGCCCGCAAGAAAGATAATCAACAAAAAAGGGATACCGATTTGGAGCATGAACGGCTCAAGCGGCAGGAATGATGCGCGTCGCCGGATGCCCCGAATTCTCTCCCCCCGTCTTCACTCCCCATAAGGGCTTGAAGGAGGCCCGGAGCTCATGAACGCCAATCGACGAGGGGAGAAAGAAGGCGGACTTCATCCGGTCCCCTGACAGCGCACTCTCTGGCGGATCCACGGTCCCGGAGCTTTTAGCCACCCCCTTGCCCTTGACGGATTTGGGCGCCATGGCGGCCGAGAAGTCTAGAGGATTGAGAAAGAGGGGTGGCGAAACAGCAATGGTGGGCGACGGCGAAAGCTTAGGAGGGAAGGAAGAGAGGAAACGGCGGCTCTGAGATTGGAAAAGGTACGAGAGAAGAGGAGAAAGTGAGCAGCGCGCCCACGGTTATCCCTTCTTATGGGGGAAAACACGGGCCGCCTCCTTTCACATTTACTATGACGTGACGCATGCACGCAGAGCTCAACCCCACGCATGCCGCCCATGTCACACGCGCCTCCCCACGCCGAGCCACGCGCGGGAGGTGTGGGAAGCGCGGCATGTGAAGGAACTTACCGCGGTAAAAACCACCCCGCCTGCCCGCGCACCGTTCTTGGGCCTAGCCCAACAACGCGATTGCGCTTACGTGTGGCCCAGGCCCAGGGGCTCCTGTCCGTGTACAAAAAGAGGGTACACTTTTTTGTACCCCTATAACTGTGCACGGGCAGTCTGAGCCACGGACTCCACCGCACAGAGCAAGGCGAGGGAGGTGAGCCAAGGTAAGGCCGAAGCTCGGAAAGAGCAGAACGACGCCAAGACCAAGACCACAAAGAGCAAAGGGGACGAAGCGGACTCCCCTGGCAAGATCCTTGCCGGGGGCAGTTTTAGCGAACCTGGCAAGGCCCTTGCCATGGCAGCTCGCCCCACACCTACGGAGCGAATCACCCTTGAGTCCACTGCCCCCATGGGGCAAGGATTCGGGAGACATCCCCGTGGTGGCATGCAGATCTTTGTGAAGACATTCAAGATCAAATTCACGCTATAGAAGATGACGACCCCTGGCGGGATCCCAGCCAAGGAGGACCACAAGACCCCCGGCAGGAGCCTTGCCGGGGATGATAGCGGGCGCCATGACAAGACCCTTGCCGGGGCCCCGGCAGGACTCTTGCCGGGGCTACGGCGAGGCCCTTGCTAAAGGCACCCGTAGGGCCACCGTCAGGCCCACGCCAATTCCAAACCCTCCATCGCCGTTCGCATGCGGCTGCTGACCCAATCAGTTGGGCAAGCACCTGCGTGGCGGCAAGTAGATCTTCGTGGAGGCCCACCGCTGTGCCACCTCAGCTACCTGCCTGCCTACATGGCACCACAGGCACCGCTGGCCAGGGCGCGTGTCGACGCGATCGGCGACGGACAAGACTGGGCTCTCCCCCACCCCCGATAAAGTAGGGACACCTAAGCACGACGCATTAAATGCACCTTGTCACATAATGCGAGGGATAAACTCATATCGCTATGCCCTTTCCACCTCCTGTGTGCCACTGTGGCGGCCCCTTTCCCTATAAAAGGAGGCCCGGGGCGACCAGGAGGGGGATTCGGCTTTTTGGAGCTCTTCACGCCCCATTGCTAGCTCAGGAACACAGATAAACAAATCACCAAAGCAGGAGTAGGGTTTTACGCATCCTCGCGGCCCGAACCTGGATAAAGAATCCGTGTGCTACCTGTTTGATCCGCGCTTCTCACAACCCCGTGCCTCACAACCGTAGTAGGGATTCTCGTGATTCCATAGGTGTCGTCCTCGCACCGGCAGCGGGCCAATTCGCTTGGCCATCTGGAGCAGATCGAAAGCTACGCCCCTGGCCATCAGGTCAGATTTGGAAGTTTGAACTACACGGCTGACGTCCGCGGAGACTTGATATTCGACGGGTTCGAGCCACAGCCGAGCGTGCCGCACTGTCACGATGGGCATGATCTAGATCTGCCGCCGAACAGTGCCCAGGAGGCCGCACCAGTGTCCGCTCCGACCCTTAGCTCGGAGCTGACTGCGCCAATCGAGGACGGGTGGCTGGACACCGCCTCGGGGGCTGCAATCTCTATGGCGATCGAGCCGAACACCATCCTTGTCCTTTGTGAAGCTCATGACTCCAAGGTGCCGGACTCCTCTCCGGACTCCAAACCTTCCGCGCCCTTGCCGATCGAATCCGATTCGGCGCCGATCATGGAGTTCGTCACCGCGGACATCTTTCAGCACTCGCCCTTCGGTGACATTCTGAATTCACTAAAATCTCTCTCTTTATCAGGAGAGCCCTGGCCGGACTATGGTCAGCAAGGTTGGGATGCGGAGGACGAAGAAATTCAAAGCCCACCCACCACCCACTTCGTAGCCACTATCGAGGATTTAACCGACATGCTCGACTTCGACTCTGAAGACATCGACGGTATGGACGCCGATGCAGGAGACGACCAAGAACCAGCGCCTTTAGGGCACTGGAAAGCCACCTCATCATACGACATATACATGGTGGACACCCCAAAAGAAGGGAATGGCGATGGAACAACGGAGGATGACCCCTCCAAGAAGCAGCCTAAGTGCAGGCGTCAGCGGCGCCGCTCTAAATCCCGCCAAAGCAAAAACAGCGATTCCAGCACGGGAAATAATAACACCCCGGATAGTGCCGAAGACAACCCCCTCCAGTGGGATTCAGCACAGGAGGATGGAGAAGCCAGCCCTCATGAGAGAGCGGCAGACAGAGAAGTAGAGGACGATAATTGCATGCCTCCCTCCGAAGACGAGGCAAGCCTCGACGACGAAGAATTTGTCGTGCCTGAGGATCCCATCGAACAAGAGCGTTTCAAACGCAGGCTTATGGCCACGGCGAGCAACCTCAAGAAAAAACAGCAGCAGCTTAGAGCTGACTAGAACTTGCTAACCAACATGTGGACTGAAGTCCTTGCGGCCGAAGAGTACGAACTCGAACAACCCTCCAAGAGCTACCCAAAGCGCAGGCTGCTACCCCAATTAGAGGAGGAAGCACCTAAACCTACATCACCAGCGCACGATGCGGCCGACCGGCCACCTCGTGGCCGCGACAGAAAGGCCTCTCGGCCATCCACTCAAGCCGCACCCCGGCGTCGCTCAAAAAATACCAAGGCACGGGGAAATGCGCCAGACCTGTGAGACATATTGGAGGACAAGGCAAGGCAAACAAGATTGATCTACGGATCGTGTGGGCGCCCCACGACACGTGACGATAACCGTCATGCCGGATATGGCAAATACGGCCAGACCGAGCACAGCAGACAAAGCTCATTTGAGCTACATCGTGATATAGCCCAGTACAGAGGTGCCGCACACCCACTATGCTTCACAGATGAAGTAATGGATCATCAAATCCCCGAGGGTTTTAAACCCGTAAACATCGAATCATACGATGGCACAACAGATCCTGCAGTATGGATCGAGGATTATCTCCTTCATATCCACATGGCCCGCGGTGATGATCTACACACTATCAAATACCTCCCACTCAAGCTTAAAGGACTAGCTCGGCATTGGCTTAACAGCTTGCCAGCAGAGTCAATTGGTTGCTGGGAGGACCTGGAAGCCGCATTCCTCGACAATTTCCAGGGCACCTATGTGCGACCACCAGACGCCGATGACCTAAGCCACATAATTCAGCAGCCAGAGGAATTGGCCATACAATTCTGGACACGGTTCCTAACCAAGAAAAATCAAATAGTCGACTGTCCGGACGCAGAGGCCCTCGCAGCCTTCAAACATAACATCCGTGACGAATGGCTTGCCCAGCACCTAGGACAGGAAAAGCCGGAATCCATGGCAGCCCTCACAACACTCATGACCCACTTTTGCGCGGGAGAAGACAGCTGGCTAGCTCGTAGTAATAACATGACCAAGAGCCCTGGTAATTCGGATACCAAGGACGACAATGGCATGTCGCGTCGCAACAAGCACAAGTGTCGCATTAACGGCGACAATGCTGAGGATACAGCAGTTAATGCCGGATTCATAGGCTCTAAACCCGGTCAGCGGAAAAAGCCATTCAAAAGAAATACTCCGGGCCCGTCCAGTTTGGACCGAATACTCGATCGCTCATGCCAGATACATGGCACCCTCGAGAAACCAGCCAATCACACCAACAGGGATTGTTGGGTGTTCAAGCAGGCAGGCAAGTTAAGTGCCGAAAACAGAGACAAGGGGCTGCATAGTGATGACGAGGAGGAGACCCGGCCGCCGAACAATAGGGGACAGAAGGGCTTTCCCCCACAAGTGTGGACGGTGAACATGATATACACAACCCACATCCCCAAAAGGGAGCGGAAGCGTGCACTCAGGGACGTATATGCGTTGGAGCTAGTCGCCCCAAAGTTCAACTTTTTCCCGTGGTCCTCCCGCCCGATCACTTTTGATCGAAGGGACCACCCCACTAGCATCTGCCACGGCGGATTCTCCGCATTGGTTCTAGACCCAATCATTGACGGATTTCACCTCACTAGAGTCCTTATGGACGGCGGCAGCAGCCTGAACCTGCTTTATCAGGATACAGTGCGAGAAATGGGCATAGATCCCTCAAGGATTAAACCCACAAAGACGACCTTTAAAGGCGTCATACCAGGTGTAGAGGCCAACTGTACAGGCTCAGTTACACTCGAAGTGGTCTTCGGATCCCCGGATAATTTCCGAAGCGAGGAGTTAATCTTCGACATAGTCCCGTTCCGCAATGGCTATCATGCGCTGCTCGGACGAACCGCATTTGCAAAGTTCAATGTGGTGCCGCACTATGCATACCTCAAGCTCAAGATGTCAGGCCCTCGAGGAGTCATTACGGTCAATGGAAACACCGAACGCTCTCTCCGAATGGAGGAGCATACTGTGGTCCTCGCAGCGGAAGTACAAAGTAGCCTCTCAAGGCAATTCTCCAGTCCGGCTATTAAACGTCCGGACACCGTCAAGCGCGCCCGGAGTAACCTACAACAAGACCGCCTGGCACGTTCCGAGCAAGCGTAGTAGTGCGGCCCCAACCCCAGCCCTCGCGAAATTGTGAAACCAGTACCACGCGTACATAATTACGCTCTGGAAATACCATGAGCATAAGGGGAGGGGCACAACCACGGCATGCCCAAAATGCGGCTCAACCGCACTAGGGGCTCCTGATTTTGTCATTTCTTTTTTCTTACTTTCAGGACTCCACTCTCCGGAAGGCTTGTCCGGCAGTACAATCGCCGAACACACGATGCAACAGCCAGGGAGGCAGCAAGCTACGTCGAATGTCCAGGTGGTCTCTATAACGAGCTAAATACCTGTCATACATAAAGTCTCGCAGCTTGCCCCTGGAGGGGGACATGTCAAATAATAATATCTCTTGCTTATCGCACTATTTGTATCGTTCTGCTTTCACAGCAACCTTTTAATAAACAATACATAGCTCTTGTCTATTATTGCATTCATTTTTTATGTAAATATGTTCAGTTATGACATTATGCAACCGTACACTTTGGTACGGCCAATACACCAGGGGCTTAAGTACCCCAGAATATGGTGTGAGAAGTCCGAACACTCTCACGAGTGCGACACCCCGAACTTATAGCATTATATGCATCGGCTCCGAATCATGTCTTTGGTCAATAGTTGGGTTTGCCCGGCTCCCATGTTTTGGTACCTTACGTTCCGTTATATCGGCTAAGGTAGCGCTGGGAGAACTACTGCGATTGTGCCCCGGTTGAGCTGGGTTAAGCACCTAAGTAGAGAAAGCTAAAACTGACCATCATGATAGGGCGAGAGTCGGTCGCTGTTCGAGAGGTTTCGAGTCCCTAAAGACTTATGCCGCTTAGAGCGAGGAGCTGGCTTTGTCCGGCCTAGGCGTGGATAGCACCCCGAACTCGGTCTTCCAAATACTAGGGGCTTCGCCAAAATTTAAAATTATAGAATTATATGGCTAAGTGAGAGTGATAAAGCATTATAGTCCGATTGCCTTGTTCGTTGTGCTGAGCGCCTCCCTCGAAGGACCCAAGAATGGGAACAAGAGCGCTCAGGTTTATCCCGAACACCCCAGCACTAGTGGCAAGGGGGTAGAAGCCGACGACTCGCCATCTCTCAGATTTAATAAACGGCCGCACAGAAGGTAATATTTTAAATTCAAAAAGTGTTGCTTAGCGCATATGAACAACTTTTCAGCGCACAGGATAACACGAGCGAGTTTACTCAAAAATTACATCCTTGGAACATTCACCCGCCACAAGGCGGGCACCCTTCAGGACGCCCTCATAATACATCTCGGGCTTGCGATGCTCCTTGCCCTCCGGTGGCCCATCTGTCACCAGCTTCATCCATCTTACCCCAGTGTACTTTAACACGGGCAAGGGCCCTACGGGCGCCTTCGATGCATA
Organism: Triticum dicoccoides; assembly: GCF_002162155.2. NCBI lineage: Eukaryota > Viridiplantae > Streptophyta > Magnoliopsida > Poales > Poaceae > Triticum > Triticum dicoccoides. Next base: position 105,549,135 of record NC_041383.1, read on the forward strand.
CAGAGCGCTTGATGACTTCAAGCTGTGGACACGCATCCGCCAGCCACCTCACCAGCCTAAAGTAGCTCCCAGGCATGACCTCCCCAGGCCATAGCCGGACTATAAGGCCCTTCATGGCTTGTTCGGCTTCCTTATGGAGCTCGACCAGCTGCTTCAGCTGGTCGCTCAAGGGCACCGGGTGTCCGGCCTCAACATACTGGGACCAGAACACCTTCTCCGTCGAGCTCCCTTCCTCGGCTCGGTAGAATGCGGTAGCGTCGGACACACTGCGGGGCAGATCTGCGAATGCTCCTGGAGAGCTCCAGACTCGGGTAAGTAACAAGTAATTCACTTTCACGTGCTTGCTTTGCATAAAGAATGCCTTACCCGCCGCTATCTTCTTCATCGCCTCAATTTCCTGGAGGGCTTTTTGGGCTTCGGCCTTGGCAGATTTGGCGCTCTCAAGGGCCGAGGCAAGCTCGGACTCTCGAGTCTTCAAGTCAACCTCCAAACTCTCGTGTTTTTTCACGAGAGCGTGGAGCTCTTGCCGCACCTCCGCCACCCGCGCCTCTTGCTTTTCTCGCTCGATGCGCTCCACGGCTTCATTGTCTTCGGCCTTGGACAGCGCTTGCTTCAGGGTCGCCACCTCGGTTGTGGCCCCTATAATACTCACGTTAGTCCTGTCATTATTTGCAACCAGATCTTTTTATATACTTACATAAGGTATTACTTACCTTCCTTGTCCTCGAGCTGCTTCTTGGCAAGGCTAAGCTCGTTCTCGGACCGCTCGAGGCTCTGTTTCAATGCATCGACCTCCGCAGTCAGTGCGGCAGAGGTCAGCAGCGCAGCCTGCATTCCCATATTGACATACTTATGTTAGACTCCTACGTATATATTTTAGATCCTCAGTTCGGCTTTTCTTTCCGAACACCAAACTGAGCATTAGGGGCTACTGTCTATGCGGTAATATTTTTACATATCTCAAATACATACCTCAAAGCCGGTTGGAAGGCTGGCACAGGCTTCCGTCAGCCTGCTCTTGGCGGACTGAACCTTCTGGATCACCGCACTCATAATAGTGCGGTGCTCCTCGTTGATGGAGGCGCCATTAAGCACCTCCAGCAAATTATCCGGTGCCTCCAGTTGGACAGAGGTCACCGGCGTCGTAGGCTTGCCCGTCTTACTAGGGGGCCGCCTGCCGGATTCCGGAACCACTGAAGGTTCCGGTGCAGTGTCCGGCCTAGGGTCGGACTTAGAGCCCTTTGGGGTTTTATCCCCTTTGCGCCTGGAGTCCGGGAGGTCGCCTTGCGGCGCCTCCAGGACCACCTCCTCCTGGCTTGGCCCCTTTTGGGACTCCACCTCGGCATCGTCCGCAGGGCGAGGGGAGATAGCAGTCGGGAGGGAAAGACTATTCACATCTGACGAATCCAGGGAGCCGCTCGACGAAGCGTCGAGCCGGGCCTTGGGCGGACTGCACGATTATATTCGGCGTTAGAGGATACTGTGCAATAAAGGAACGCCATGAGTTATTCTGGTATCCGGATACTTACGATTTTGCCAGGGGCTTGGCCTTGGATGGCCATTCCTTGTCGTCGTCGTCGTCGTTGGTGGAGTAGTCCGGAGGAAGGGTCCTTCCCTTCTTGGACCCTCCGGCCCCCCTAGTTGGGGTGGCCTTCCTTTTCTTTCCTCCCCCCGCTAGAGGGGGAGAGGCCTCTTCTTCCTCCTCCTCGTCTTCGTGGGAGAAGTGCGCTTCGGAGTCATCGGACGATGAATCCGACACCACCGGGCGTGGGGAACTCTTTCGAGTTCCCGTGGCCTTCTTCTTGGCCTTCTTCTCCGGCACCACGTAAGGTGCCAGGACCAGCAGCTTCGCCAAGCTAGCATCTGCTGGGCCTTCGGGCAAAGGAGCCAGATAATCGATCTGTCCGGCCATCTTCTGCCAGTCCTGTCAAAGGAACGGGAGCTTAGATCCCGCATAGAGTCAAACTATGAAAAACAAGTATCCCTTAAAGGGTAAAACAAGCTTACTACGCGGGCTTGGCGCTTCGCGCAGAATCCGTGATCCTTGGTAATGGGAGGAGGAACCTCGGCACCCTTGAATAGTACCTTCCAGGCATCCTCGTGTGTTGTGTCAAAGAGCCTGGTCAAACTTTGGTGCTGGGCCGGGTCGAACTCCCACAAGTTAAAAGCCCGTCGTTGACACGGGAGGATTCGGCGGATGAGCATGACCTGGACTACGTTGACGAGTTTAACCTTCTTGTCCACCAGGTTTTGGACGCAGGTTTGGACTCCGGTCTGCTCTTCCGAATTACCCCATGTCAGGCCCTTCTCTTTCCAGGAGGTGAGCCGTGTGGGGATGCCAGATTGGAATTCGAGGGCCGCTGCCCATTCAGGGTCACGCGGCTCGGTGATGTAGAACCACCCCGATTGCCACCCCTTGATGGTTTCCACGAAGGAGCCCTCGAGCCATATAACGTTGGGCATCTTGCCCACCATGGCGCCTCCGCACTCCGCTTGCTGGCCTCCCACTACCTTTGGCTTGACAATGAAGGTCTTCAGCCATAAGCCGAAGTGGGGCTTGATGCGGAGGAAGGCCTCGCACACGACGATAAACGCTGAGATGTTAAGGATGAAGTTCGGGGCCAGATCGTGGAAATCCATGACATAGTAGAACATGATCCCCTGGACAAATGGGTGAAGTGGGAAGCCCAGTCCACGAAGGAAATGGGGGAGGAACACCACCCTCTCATGGGGCCTGGGGGTGGGGACGAGCTGCCCCTCGTCGGGAAGTCGGTGCGCAATGTCGTTGGACAAGTATGCGGCTTTCCTCGACTTTTTGATGTGCCCCTCCGTGACGGAGGAGGCCATCCACCTGCCTCCCGCTCCGGACATGGCTGGAGAAGGTCGAGGTGGGAGGTGCGGACTTGGGCGCTAGAGCTCGAGCACGCAGAGATGGATAAGCGAAGGAGGAAGAAGGCGTAGATGAAAAAGGTGGATCCTTATCCCCTTATATGGGCGGACGAAAACTATGTGCCCCCACCAGCCTGGTAAAACTCGCTTATCTCCCAAGCACCGTGATTAATGGCACGGTTGGGTTACCCACGCCCGTATTGATGAGAATCCCGGAATAAGGGGACACGATCTTTGCTTCGACAAGACGTGCCAAGGAAACCACCTTGCTAAACGCGCTGAGATGGGACAGTAAAACAACTAGAATAAAGGCTTGGCCGTGGCGTGATGTCACGCAGCCGAATACGTCAGCAGATTAGATTTGTGCAAATATTATTCTCTCTACGGTGGTATGTGGAACTTATTTTGCAGAGCCGGACACTATCCTTGTGTTCAAAAACTTCTATGAAGTATTCGGAGGAGGAACCCGCCTTGCAATGTCGAGGACAATTTGCGCGCCGGACTCATCGTCATTGAAGCCTGGTTCAGGGGCTACTGAGGGAGTCCTGGATTAGGGGGTGTCCGGATAGCCGGACTATAACCTTTGGCCGGACTCCTGGACTATGAAGATACAAGATTGAAGACTTCGTCCCGTGTCCGGATGGGACTTTCCTTGGCGTGGAAGGCAAGCTTGGCGATACGGATATGTAGATCTCCTCCCATTGTAACCGATTCTGTGTAACCCTAGCCCTCTCCGGTGTCTATATAAACTGGAGGGTTTAGTCCGTAGGTCGAACAACAATCATACCATAGGCTAGCTTCTAGGGTTTAGCCTCTCTGATCTCGTGGTAGATCTACTCTTGTACTACCCATATCATCAATATTAATCAAGCAGGAGTAGGGTTTTACCTCCATCAAGAGGGCCCGAACCTGGGTAAAAACATCATGTCCCTTGTCTCCTGTTACCATCCGCCTAGACGCACAGTTCGGGACCCCCTACCCGAGATCCGTCGGTTTTGACACCGACAGCGATCCATTGCGCCTTTGTCAGCATCAGGTGCTCACTCGCCTCCGCGTCGCCGAAACTGAGACGAATTCTCTTTTTGTGGGCCTTGAACCTTCCGACGAGATCCTCAACCATAAGAGTTTTCCGGTCGAGACATTGCTCGATCGACGTGACGATTTGGATGTAGCGTGCCGGCGCGATGCACAAAAATCATCGGACGATCGCAACTTCTTCTAGGGTTGAACCATAGCTGCGTATGCCGTTGACGAGGGTCTTGAGACGGGCTGCAAACTGATCAACCGTCTCACTTTCATCCATCTTTAGGCATTCGTAGCTTCTCATCAGGGACTGGAGGTGTGCTTCCTTGACATGGTCATGACCCTGGTGCAGGATCTTGATGGTCTCACATGCCTCCTTTGCCGAGTTCTTTCTGACGAGGTGTTGCAGCACATCCTTTGGCATGGCGCAGTAGATCGCCTTTAACGCCTGACGATCCTTCCGGTACTTCATCGCTCCCTTCGCGTGCTCGGCGCTGCCGGGGTCGACGGCTTCCCAGTACTCAACTCCCTCCATCGCGACCTCCATGTTCATTTCCCAGAGTGCATAGTCCTCTCGATCCAGACGGGGGAATTGCGATGCCCCCACCATCGGCATCGGTGCCCCCGCTGCCGCCGTCACGATCTCCTTGCCTGTGTTCGACATGATCCTTCGACTGCTTTTTGAGAATCACGTCAATACACCAAAGCTCTAGATACCAATTGTTGGCACAGGCCCATACTCCGGGTACTTTCTGGTGTACGTATACGATGCAATTAATTGGCTTGTACTTTTAGGTGAGAGATACACGCTCACGTATTGATTCCCAGAGATCCTACGTTTCAAGCTAGCTAGTTGGGTGCTGGATGGATTCTCAAGCTAGCTAGCACAGGCGCGTACGTAACAACTTGCTGTCGACTTGATCGATGTCAAAACTAGCTACGCACGAGAACAGGAGCACACGCGGTTATGGCAATAGGACCGTGTCGGTCCTATGTTTATTTCTTTTGATCTAGTCTGGGTTCGGTACAAGTTGATTACAAGGCATATACCTAGGTATTTATATTAGCTAAGCTAGCCTATACAATACCTACTTGGTGATTGACTCCAAGCCCGTACCGGACAAGGACACCACATAATCGTGGTTAAACCCAACAATCACCCCCCCTAAACACGATGTCCTCACTTCACAGCTTGGACGATGATCCTTTGCCGCATCTTCACGAACTTCTGCCATCCCAAACACCTGGTTAGGATATCTGCAAGCCGGTCATTGGTCAAAAATTCTGTTTTTATCATTTACCTACTCGAGGATGAGAAGGAATTAAGCTTGGGGATGCTTGTACATCTCCAACGTATCTATGACTTTTTATTGTTCCATGTTGTTATATTATCATTATTGGATGTTTAAAAATCATTTTGTAGCAACTTCCTATAATTTTTTGGGACTAACCTATTGACATAGTGCCCAGTGTCAGTTGTTGTTTTTTGCTTTTTTACTTCGCAAGAAATCAATACCAAACGGGGTCCAAACGCACCGGAACTTTCTGGTGATTTTTCTGGACCAGAAGACACCTGTTGGGCCAAATAAGTACCAGACGGGGGCTCCGAGGGGAGCACAACCCACCAGGGCATGCCTGGGGGCCCAGGCGCGCCCAGGTGGGTTGTGCCCACCTCGTCCGCCTCCCGCACCACCTCTTTGCTCTATAAATACCCCAATATTCTAGAAACCCTAGGGGAGTCAATGAAAATCAATTCCAGCCACTGCAAGTTCCAGAAACCACAGATCCAATCTAGACACCATCACGGAGGGGTTCATCATCCTCATTGGTGCCTCTCCGATGATGCGTGAGTAGTTCATTGTAGACCTACAGGTCTATAGTTAGTAGCTAGATGGCTTCCTCTCTCTCTTTTGATTCTCAATACAATGGTCTCTTGGAGACTTATTTGATGTAACTCTCTCTGCGGTGTGTTTGTTGGGATCCGATGAACTTTGAGTTTATGATTTGATCTATGTGTTTATCCATGAAAGTTATTTGAGTCTTTTGATCTCTTATATGCATGATTATTTATAGCCTTGTATTTCTTCTTTGAATCTTTGGTTTAGTTAGGCCAACTAGATCTGTCGGATTTCGGGTTCCGACAGACCCTTAAGGTTCGAACTCTGGGGTGCGCACGGAGATCACTCCCCCTACCGGCTCACGTCTCGTCGCCTCGCAAGAGATCTAAGCTACACGAAGAACAACACAAGGGACACAAGGTTTATACTGGTTCGGGCCACCATTGTGGTGTAATACCCTACTCTAGTTTGTGGTGTGGTGGATTGCCTCAGGGGCTGATGATGAACAATACAAAGGAAGAACAGCCTCGCGAGGGGCTGTTCTTGAGCTGGTGCGATGAATTGCTTGGGTGAGTTTGGTCGCCTCTTGGATGCCTATCGGATCTCCTAGATACCTTCCCACTGTGGTGGCTAGTCCTATTTATGGAGGAAGGCCCTGGGCCTCTTCCCAAATATTGAGCGGGAAGGGCGCCAACAATTGGCCATTTTGAAGGGGAACATCTAGTACACTTATCCTGACTAAAGTTGGTCCTCGCCTGCCAAAGACTCTGATGATGACGCCTTCCTGGGCTCCACGATAACCTCCATCCTGCCGTTCTGCTGGTCTTGGTCTCGTTGCACCGAAATGGTAACCTTTGCCTGATGCCTTGGCCTGTGCTTGCCCCATTTGCACCAAAGGGGAAACAAGGACACTGCGCAGGCCGGTGCCCACCTAGCGCCCGCCTGGCTTCGGTCGTCATAGCTTGGGTCACGGGCACCTCGTGAGGTATCCCGCCTTGATCTCTCCGCCTCCTCGCGAGCCATCCAGACGAGGCCGCGCTGAAGGAAGTTTCCTGTCGTCCGCCCCGCGAGGCTTGGCCCCTCATGAGGGTCTTGAGCTTGTGTTGACGAAGATGGGCCGTACTGCGCCACTCCTTGAGCCACGCCGCAGGCCGCAGGCAGGCAAGTCTGGGTACCCCCATTCCCAGAACCCCGACAATAGCCCCCGGGCCCAAGGCGCGCCCGGACTTGGCTTAGCAAAGAAGCAAAGGGGCAAGTGCAAAGCGCCGCGGGCCCCAACAGCCTGCGGCCTTGGGCTCCGCGTGGCGGTTGATGGGACGTGGGCGCCTCCACTTCCCCACGGTGCCTCGGCAACCGCATGACTTGACAAGTCTCTGCATGCAAAAACGGGTCATGATTACCTGTGATCATGGAGGCCGGTGGTTGGCCTCCTCCGGCTATAAGTACGGAGCGGCGCGAGCCCCTTCAACTCGTTCCTTCCTTCTACTCCTTTCTCTCCATCCCGGCTGCTCGCCATCTCCATGGCTCTGCCGAAGAGGTCCTCGGCCGCGGAGAAGGGAAAGGCTCGTCAGGAAGGGCCTGACTCTCTTCCGGCCAAGCGCGGCTGAGGCCGCCCTCGCAAGCATCCGGCGGCCCTCGTATCGGCTTCCCGTGGTCGTGGAGGCAGTTCCCTGGGCGGCAATGAGCGCCCGGCCACCGTTGGGAGGCACATCGTGGATGTGCGACCCTCGAGGCTGCGCTTCCACTCGGAGGAGGTGCTGCCGGAGTTCATCATGTGGTCAGCGGACCCGACCGGCACCTGGCTTCAGCTTCCTCGCTTCTTTGTGGGTGAACTTTTGGCCGGCGCTCCTGACGACCTCTGGCTCCAGGAGGACGGTTGCTGCAGCAGGGCCTCCTGGGCTTAACTGGAGGTCTCCGTCACCGGGAATGCTGCTCTGACCCGTGGCTGCCAAACATTTGCCCGCGCACATGGTCTGAGCCGACGGTGCGTCCTGCACTTCAAGTTTGACGGTGACCCCACCCTCTACATGAGGGTGTTTGGGGAAGATGGTCGCCGTGCTGGGTGCTGCCCCGAAGACGACGACTGCGACCACGCGGCCAGCCCCGGTGTTGACCAAGACGAAGGCAACGGCAGGCACGTGGGCAGTGGTGCTCGGGGCTCGCCAAGCTTCGGCGACTCTCCTTCAGGCAACAGCTCCTCCAGCGGTGGCCGCGACTATCCCCCGCGTCGTCGCGCCCGCCTGGGGGAAGGTAGCGGGTCAGTCCGTCGTCGCGCCTCGGTTAAGCGGGAGGAGGGATCTGACTGAGCTCTAGAGGCAGTACGAGCCCTCGCTGTGAGTTGGCGCCGAGCAAGTCATGCCTGTTTTGTTTTTCCTCCTTCCCTGCGCAAAAAAGGAAAGTAGTATAGGGTCCTGCGGGGGCGTGTCAAACCGTTGCTGTTAACCATCATGTTGTTTCCGCTATTTCTGTGTTGTGTCCTTGTGCCGCATGTCCGTGTACGAGAACTACTTAGCTCGGGGGGGCTTGTCGCGGTCCTTGCCTCCTGAGGCCAGGGGCCTCGCCTCACGCTTCATGTCCTACAAGGGTTAGTCAGGAGGGGTAGCTTTCAGCCTCGGTTGCGGGGGCGACCACCCCAGGTCCTGTGTTTGTGTCGCGATGCCTGTGGGGCACGGACTGAGAGGGGTGCTCTCGCGGAGGACCCGGATAGGGAGGCTTTTAAACGACCGGGGCAGAAAAACACTCGTGAGGGTGCCCGCGCACCTCCCTCGCGAGACTTGCGCGAGAGAAAACGAGGTAAGTGAGCGAAGAAGACAAAGAGTCTCAAGCTAGAGACGGCAACAGCTCCAATAAAACTTCAAATAGGAACGAATAAACCAACTGCAGAAAGCAAATGAAAAAGCCGCGTCCGGCACCTAATCTAGTCTTCGACGTCTTCTCACCAGCGTGGAGCTAAGTGCTGCCACTGGGCGTGGGCGGGAGCCTCCGAGGCCCGAGGGCGGCACTCCGGAGACTCCGGGGCGTGTACAGCCCCACTCATTATTACGTGAGAGTGTCACGGGTGGCGAGCTTCACAGGCATTGGCCTTCTTCATAGGCATCAGGCCTTTTCCAAAACGCAGCAGCTTCACAGGCATTGTCCTTCTTTATAGGCACCGGGCCTTTTCCAAAACGCGGCAACTTCACAGGCATTGGCCTTCTTCATAGGCACCGGGCCTTTTCCAAAATGCGGCAACTTCGCAGGCATTGGCCTTCTTCACAGGCATCGGGCCTTTTCCAAAACGCGGCAGCTTCACAGGCATTGGCCTTCTTCACAGACACCGGGCCTTGCTCAGGGGTAGAATTTCCGAAGATGCTGAATGTTCCACGCGTTCTGGATGGGTATCCCCTCCTGGGTTTCCAAGCGCGCGGAGCCGGTCCTAGAGACATGAATAACCTTGAATGGGCCCTCCCACATGGGAGAGAGCTTGTGCAGCCCTTCCCTGGAGAGGACCCGCCTGAGTACGAGGTCCCCTACCTCAAGAGCTCTGGGGCAGATGTTGCGGCAGTGGTATCGTTGCAGCGCCTGTTGATACCTTGCTGCTCGCAACGCGGCCTCTCGACGGTGCTCCTCCCCCAGCACGAGATCCGTCCCCCGCATGGCGTCCTGCTGCATTTCGTCAAACGCCAGGACCCGCGCGGAGCGACGCTCGATCTCGTGAGGGAGGACGGCTTCAGCTCCGTAGAAAAGGAAGACTGGAGTTTCTCCAGTTGACTTGGTCGCGGTCGTGCGGATAGACCATAGCACAGACTGGAGCTCGTCGTACCAGCCCCTACCGCAGGCTTCCAGTTTTTTCTTGAAGGTCCTGGTCTTGAGGCCTTTCAACACCTCCGTGTTGGCCTGCTCAGCTTGGCCGTTGCGTTGAGGATGCGCCACCGAAGCGTAGCATATCTGCGTTCCAAGATTAGCACAGTATGTTTTAAAGAGAGTGCTGGTGAACTGTGAACCGTTGTTGGTGATGATGCAATTAGGCACCCCGAATTGGCTCACAATGCCTTTGATGAACTTGACTGCGGAGCCTGCAGGGATGGTGCGGACGACTTCCACTTCAGCCCACTTGGTGAATTTGTCGACGGCGACGTAGAGGTAGCGATAGCCCCCAGACGCCCGTGGGAACGGGCCCAGAATGTCCAGCCCCCAAACCGCGAATGGCCATGAGAGGGGTATGGTCTGCAGGCCCTGAGCCGGCTGGTGGATTTGCTTGGCGTGGAATTGGCAGGCTTCATAGGCCCTCACCAGCTCGACGGCGTCATTGAGTGCCGTGGGCCAGTAAAACCCGCTACGTAACGCCTTGCCGACGAGGGTTTGTGATGATGAGTGGTGCCCACAGCTCCCACCATGTATGTCTGCCAACAGCTCCCTTCCTTGTTCCCTGGAAATGCAACGTAAGGACACGTCATTTGGTCGCTTCCGGTAGAGCTCTCCGTCCTGGATGCAGTAGGCCGTGGCCTGTCTCGCCACACGCTCTGCATCTTCCTCCTTCTCCGACAGGGTCCCTCGCATCAAGTAGTCCTTGAACTCTTCGGTCCAGCATCCTTCCTGAGGTTCCAATGCCAGGAGCAGGCACGCCCCTGAGGCTGGGCCACAGGCCGGGGCCCCCGAGGCGGGCGGTTAAGGGAGCTCCTCCCTAGGTTGTGCCGTGCTTGGCAGCGATTGTGCCGCCGAAGGTTTGAAGAGTCGTTCCTCGAAGACGCCAGGCTCCTGACGCAGTCGCCTGGATGCCCTCTTGGCAATGTCATTGGCCTCTTGGTTGGTACCGCGGGGCACGTGTTGTAACTCCAACCCCCAAAACTGCTTCTCCATCCTGCGGACCTCCGCGAGGTACGCTTCCATGTGCTCGTCCTTCGGCTCGTACACCTTGTTGGAGAAGTTGACAAGGAGTTGTGAATCGCCTTTGATGGTGATTCATTTTACCCCCAAGGCGACGGTGGCCTTCAAGCCCGCTATCAGGCCCTTGTACTCTGCTATGTTGTTGGATACCTTCTCCCCGTGCTGGAAACAGAGCTGCACGGCATAGTAAAGCTTGTCCTGAGTGGGGGATATGAGCACTGCGCTAGCCCCCGCGCCCTGCCGCGAGAATGCTCTGTCGAAGTACATTACCCAACCGTCCGGTGCTTCACTTCCCGAGGAGAGTGACCGGTCCTCGCCCATTTTGAGCCCTGGTGCCTCTGTCCATTCCGCCACGAAATCTGCGAGTGCAGCTCCCTTAATGACCCTGGTCGTGCTGAATTCTAGCTGGAATGCTTGCAGTTCGATGTTCCATTCTGCGACCCTCCCTGCTGAATTGGGGCTCCTGAGTACCCTTTCCAGAGGGTAGGCTGAGATGACCTTGATGGGATGGCCTTGAAAGTAGTGCCGCAGCTTGCGCGAGTCCACCAACGGTGCAAGGAGGAGTTTTGGGGCATTGGGTACCATGCCCTCGCATCCCGCGGCACCGTACTGACGAAGTACACCGGGTGCTCGACGAGGTTGAGGGTGTTGGTGCTGCCCGCGTCCTCTGGAGGTTGAGGTGCCTCCTAAGGCGGCGCGGCCCTCAGTCGTTGGTTGCCTGAGGGGGCCTCCTCTGCTTCGGGTGCGTTCCCCTGACGAGGTTGTTCCTTTTCTGCCGTGGTCGTGGTCTTTGCGAGGCCTTCCTGGCCTTGCTCTGCTTTGGCCGGGACTGCGGCTGCGGCCGAGGCTTGGCGCTCCTTCCTAACTGCCACCAGGGCTGCGCTAGCGAAGTAAGGGGTGGCTGCAAGGTAGAGCACCAGGGGCTCCTGAGGGCGCGGGGCCACCATTACCGGGGGCTGGTAAGGTGCCTCTTGAGGTCCTGGAATGCCTTGTCGGCCTCTTCAGTCCATTCGAAGGGGCCTTTCTTCTTCATCAGCTTGAAGAAGGGCAGCGCTCGCTCCCCCAGCTTGGAGATGAAACGTCCCAAAGCGGTTACACGCCCAGTGAGCTTCTGCATTTCCCTGAGAGTCTTCGGCGGGCTCATGTCTTCGACTGCCTTGACCTTCTCTGGGTTGGCCTCAATGCCCCTGTGGGATACGAGGTAGCCCAGGAGCTTGCCCGAGGGGACTCCAAACACACACTTCTCCGGGTTGAGCCGCAGGTCTACTTCGCTGAGGCTCGCGAAGGTTTCTTCCAAGTCCTGTATCAGGGTTTTCGCCTCCCAAGATTTCACCACAATGTCATCAACGTATGTTTCAGCGTTCCTCCCGAGCTGTCGCCCCAGGGCGATGTGCATCAATCGCTGGAAGGTCGCCCCTGCGTTGCGCAACCCAAACGGCATGCAGGCATAGCAGTAAACCCCACATGGGGTTAGGAAGGCCGTTTTCTCCACGTCCTCCACCGCCATCTTGATCTGATGATAGCCCGAGAAGGCATCCAGGAAGCACAGTAGGTCACACTCAGCGGTAGAGTCGACAATCTGGTCGATGTGGGGGAGCGGGAATGGATCCTGTGGGCAGGCTTTGTTGAGGTTGGTGAATTCGACACACATGCGTTCCTTTCCTCCCTTTTTGGGTATGACAACAGGGTTGGCCAGCCAATCAGGGTAGCGGACCTCGCGAATGACCCCTGCTACTTCTAACTTGCGGGTCTCTTGGATGATGAAAGCCTGCTTTTCAGTGGACTGCCGCCTTGCTTTCTGCTTCACAGGGCGCACGTTGGGGCACACATTGAGGTGATGCTCAATTACATCCCTCGGGACCCCCGCCAGCTGATTAGGCTCCCATGCAAACACCTTCCTGTTCGCGCGTAGGAACCTGACCAGGGCCTCCTCCTGCTCAGGCTCAAGGTTGGTGCCTATGGTGAAGGTAGCACCGACGGGCTCATCCTCGTCGACCAGTACCTGCTTGGTCTCCGCCTTGTCTTGGCTAAATAGCTGCTTTTTCTTGGTTGGTGGAGCCCCCTTGGGCTCGAGGACATCTGAGCTAGCGGGCTGTGCTACTGCGGCGGTCTTGAAAGAAAGCTTGAGTGCTTGCAACGCATCCCCGGTGTCTCCGAACATGGTAAGGACGTCGTTGCTCCCGGGCATCTTCATGAGGTTGTACGCTGGGTGAGTCGCGGCCATGAATCGGTCCAGGGCTGGGTAGCCGAGGATGGCATTGTACAGGAGACTGATGGGGGCGATGTCGAAGTCGATCAGCTCTGTGCGGAAGTTGTCGTAGGTGCCGAAGGTCACCGGGAGGCGGATCTGCCCTAGGGAGCCGGTGGAACCGCCTCCGACGCCCGAGAAGGGCCTGCTGGGCTGAAGCCGCTCTGGCGGCACATGGAGGAGGCTGAAGGCTTCCACCGAGAGCACGCTGAGGCCAGCACCGCTGTTGATGAGGGTCCTGGTGACGGCCACCTGGCAGATGGTGGGGGTGCAGAGCATCGGGAGCGTGCCCGAGCAGGCTGGGTTGGAGGGGTGATCATCTGAGCTGAAGGTCAGATCGGCCTCGGGCGCCACCCAGCCCGGGGGGGTTTCTTGGCGCTTGGAGGCGGTGCTAATCTGGCGGGTGAACGGCTTGACGTGGCGGCTCAAAGGTGGTGCCTGTGAGCCGCCCAGGAGAGCCGCGACGACCAGGGGCACTAGCGCGGCATAATGGGCGAGGAAAAGGTCACGCAGTTCCCCCCAGGAGGCCACAGAAGCCATCGGTAGGTGGAGCAGCCACATGCGAGCAACGCCGGCGAGGGCCATGGGAAACCAGTTGGCCATCACCCTGTCGTCGCCCCCCGCCTTGAGGATGGCCTCCTCATATACCAGCAGGAAAGCCAGCGGGTCCATCGCGTCGTTGTAGCGCGGCGGCATCTCAGGCTTGAACTTGCGTGGCCACTGCACCTGCCGCAAGGCGGGGGCCATGGCTCGGAGCCCCCTGGCCCCAGCACTGGCGTCGGCTGCCGGAGCGAGCGGCGCGTTGTCTGCCATGTGGGCGAAACGCGATGTTGGCGGAGAACGGGCCGACGGAAGGGCGAGCTTTGGCACACCCCTACCTGGCGCGCCAAATGTCGGATTTCGGGTTCCAGCAGACCCTTGAGGTTCGAACTCTGGGGTGCACACGGAGATCACTCCCCCTACCGGCTCACGTCTCGTCGCCTCGCAAGAGATCTAAGCTACACGAAGAACAACACAAGGGATGCAAGGTTTATACTAGTTCGGGCCACCATTGTGGTGTAATACCCTACTCTAGTTTGTGGTGTGGTGGATTGCCTCAAGGGCTGATGATGAACAATACAAAGGAAGAACAGCCTCGCGAGGGGCTGTTCTTGAGCTGGTGCAATGAACTGCTTGGGTGAGTTCGGTCACCTCTTGGATGCCTATCGAATCTCTAGATACCTTCCCACTGTGGTGGCTAGTCCTATTTATGGAGGAAGGCCCTGGGCCTCTTCCCAAATATTGAGCGGGAAGGGCGCTAACAATTGGCCATTTTGAAGGGGAACATCCAGTACACTTATACTGACTAAAGTTGGTCCTCGCCTGCCAAAGGCTCTGACGGTGACGCCTTCCTGGGCTCCACAATGACCTCCGTCCTGCCGTTCTGCTGGTCTTGGTCTCGTTGCACCGAAATGGTAACCTTTGCCCGATGCCTTGGCCTGTGCTTGCCCCCTTTGCACCGAAGGGGAAACAAGGACACTGCACAGGCCGGAGCCCGCCTGGCGCCCACCTGGCTTCGGTCGTCATGGCTTGCATCACGGGCACCTCGTGAGGTACCCCGCCTTGATCTCTCCGCCTCCTCGCGAGCCAGCCTGATGAGGCCGCGCTTGAGGAAGTTTCCTGTCATCCGCCCCGCGAGGCTTGGCCCCTCGTGAGGGTCTTGAGCTTGTGTTGACGAAGATGGGCCGTACTAGGCTACTCCTTGAGCCACACCGCAGGCTGCAGGCAGGCAAGTCTGGGTACCCCCGTTCCCATAATGCCGACAAGATCGATTTTTCTTGCCATGGGAAGAGGTGCTTTGTGATGGGTTCGATCTGACGGTGCTTGATCCCAATGACAGAAGGGGAACCGACACGTATGTATCATTGCTATTAAGGATAACAAGATGGGGTCCTATATCTATGTAAGTAGATCTTGTCTACATCATCGTTCTTATTGCATTACTCCATTTCTTCATGAACTTAATACACTAGATGCATGCTGGATAGCGGTCGATGTGTGGAGTAATAGTAGTAGATGCAGGCAGGAGTCGGTCTACTAATCTTGGACGTGATGCCTATATAATGATCACTGCCTGGATATCATCATAATTATTTGAAGTTCTATCAATTGCCCACCAGTAATTTGTTTACCCACCGTATGCTATTTTTCTCGAGAGAAGCCACTAGTGAAATCTACAGGCCCCGGGTATCTTCTTTATCATATTTGCCTTCGAGATCTATTTTTATTCGCTTTTATTTTCAAATCTATATTTCCAAAAACCCAAACATACTTTGCCGCACTTTATTTTATTCGCGATCTATTTATTCAATCTACTACAATTGTATCTTGTCAGCGTGACAATTTTTGGCACCGTTACCCGAAAGGGATTGACAACCCCTTTAACACGTCGGGTTGCAAGTATTTGTTCTTTGTGTGCAGGTACCATTTACGTAGTGTTGCTTGGTTCTCCTACTGGTTCGATAACCTTGGTCTCATCACTGAGGGAAATACCTACCGTTGATGTGCTGCATCATCCCTTCCTCTTTGGGGAAATACCTTCGTAGTTCAAGACAACATCAGATGCCCAATCCCGAAATGAAAAGGAAATTTACCTTATGTTGTCAAATAATAAATTCCTTGGAAAGTGTTGGTATGGAAGGCACCCGTGGATACGGCTATCCATGAATTGTGAAAGAATTGTGGAAAAAGGAATAAACCTTATTTTATGTTTGGGAACCGCCTATGATGTATCTAGCATGGAAAGTATTGGAAATTATCGGTTGTTTTTGTTGATGGGAAAAGCATGCCTCTCAAAATATTTTTATATCTCAATTTTAGCTTTGAGCTATGGCACCTCTACAAATCTCTGCTTCCCTCTGCGAAGGGCCTATCTATTTACTTTTATGCAATTTTATTTTATTTGAGTCTTCATCTTCTCTTATAAAGTAGCAACTAGGGATCACTATGATCATACTTGTGCATTGGATGTAGCTAATATTTGAGTGTGTTTCATGAATGGATCAATCATTGAGCATGATGGGCTAGTGATAACTTTCTTTAGTGTTGGTATTTCGAAAGACATGGTTGATTGTTGATATGCTTGAGTATTGAAATCTTCATGTCAAATATAGGCTATTGATTTGAATCGTCAAATATCTATGCTACAAAAGAAAGAATATGTGATGAACATGTTAGGCAGCATTCCACATCAAAAAAATTGTTTTTATCATTTACCTACTCGAGGACGAGCAGGACTTAAGCTTGGGGATGTTGATACGTCTCGAATGTATCTATAGTTTCTTATTTTTCCATGTTGTTATATTATCATTCTTGGATGTTTTACATTCATTTTATAGCAACTTTATATCATTTTTTTGGACTAACCTATTGACATAGTGCCCAGTGTGAGTTGCTGTTTTTTGCTTCTTCTTTTTACTTCGCAGAAATCCATATCAAACGAAATCCAAATACCACAAAGTTTTTGGAGATTTTTTCTGCCCAGAAGACAACTTGGGAGCCAAGGAAGCGCATGAGGGGAGGCCCATGGGGCCCACCAGCCACCTGGGCACGCCAGAGGCCCCTAGCATACCCTGATGGGTGGTGGGGCCCATGGAGGTCCTTTCCACCGTCTCTCGGCTCTATAAATACCCAGATATTTCAGAAACCCTAAGGGAGTCTACGAAACACAATTCCAGCACCGCAAGTTCCAGAACCATGAGATCCAATCTAGAGCCCTATTTCGGCACCTTGTCGGAGGGAAAACGATCATGGAGGGGTTCATCATCCTCATTGGTGCTCCTCTAATGATGCGTGAGTAGTTCACCACAGACCTACAGGTCCGTAGGCAGTAACTAGATGGCTTCTTCTCTCTTTTTGATTCTCAATACATTGTTCTCCTCGATGTTCTTGGAGATCTATTTGATGTAATGACTTTTTGCGGTGTGTTTGTTGGGATCCGATGAATTACGAGTTTATGACCAGATCTATCCATGAATATTATTTGAGTCTTCTTTGATCTCTTATATGCATGATTATAGCCTTGTATTTCTTCTCTGAAACTTTGGTTTGGTTTGGCCAACTAGATTGATTCTTTTTTTTGCGATGGCAAGAGGTGATTTGTGATGGGTTCGATCTTGTGGTGTCCTCACCCAGTGACAGAAAGGGTAGCAAGGCACGCATGTATCATTGCTAAGGATAAAAGGATGGGGTCTATTCCTACATGTGTTGTCTACATCATGTCATCGTTCTTATTGCATTACTCCGTTTCTCCATGAACTTAATACACTAGATGCATGCTAGATAGCGGTCGATGTGCGGAGTAATAGTAGTAGATGCG
This sequence comes from Triticum dicoccoides, assembly GCF_002162155.2. Lineage (NCBI taxonomy): Eukaryota > Viridiplantae > Streptophyta > Magnoliopsida > Poales > Poaceae > Triticum > Triticum dicoccoides. The sequence goes on from NC_041383.1 coordinate 105,566,356, forward strand.
GAATCATTTCGGTCTACTATCGGACGTGATGCCTATATACATGATCATTGCCTTGGATATTGTCATAATTATTTGCTCTTCTATCAATTGCCCAACAGTAATTTGTTTACCCATCGTATGTTATTTTCTTGAGAGAAGCCACTAGTGAAATCTATGGCCCCGGGGTCTATTTTCTATCATATTGTTTTCAGGTCTATTATTCCAAAAACCCTAAAATACTTTGCTGTACTTTTCTTTATTTATTTTATTTTGTGTTTTCATCAGATCAGTTTATCCAATCTCATACAATTTAATCTATCTTATTACCTTGGAGGGATTGGCAACCCCTCTTACGCGTTGGGTTGCAAGTATTTGTTATTTGTGTGCATGTACATTTCATAACTAAGGGAAATACTTACCGTTGCTATGCTGCATCATCCTCTCCTCTTTGAGGAAATACCAACGCAGATATAAGCAATCAAGGTTCTATCTTGACCTCTACCATGGTGTCCCTATCTGCGCATGAGATTGCACAATTGTGATGCCTTCTTGCTGCTTGGGATTCTTCACCGACAGGTTCTGCAACTTATGCACATGAGTTTTGTGGCACTGAGAGACCACCTTCTACTCATTCAGGTACATCCTTGTGGATTCTTGATACTGGTGCATCTTTTCATATGACTTATGATTGTTCCTTTGACCTCCATTCAACGTGTTGAGTCTCTTGTTCATTTTTTTATCGCTGACGATACTCCCCTCCCTATCGATAGTCGAGGAACCCTTAGCACTTCTTCCTTTCATGTTCTCTCTGTTCCTCATGTTCCTCAACTTAGCATGCATCTATTTTCAGGTAGTTAGATTGTTGACTCTAGTTGTAGGGTTAATCTCGACTTTGGTTCATGTTCTGTTCAGGATTGTCGCATAGGTGCTCTGCTTGGTGCTGGCCCTCGATGCCATGATGGTCTCTGGGAGATTGACTGGCTTCGTCTTCCCTCTAATGCCACGGCCACCAGTCTCGCGACCCCTGTTGCCACATTTGCTAGCTCTTTTCAGCAGTGGCATCATCGTCTTGGCCATTTATGTGGTTCTTATCTCTCGTCTTTAGTTCATCGTGGTGTTCTAGGGCTTGTCTCCGGTAATGCTTCATTGGATTATCTGGGTTGTAGGCTTGGTAAGCAGATTCAGCTACCCTATCCTCATAGTGAGTCATTGTCCGAGCGTTCTTTTGATCTCGTTCACTCAGATGTTTGGGGCATGGCTCCCTTCGCTTTGAAAGGGGGCCATCGCTACAATATTCTCTCTATAGACGATTTTACTCACTACACTTGGATCTATTTCATGTCTTCTCGTAGTGAGGTCTTATCTGTATAAAAAAATTGCTGCCATGGTTCATATCCATTTCTCCACTCATATTCGTGTTTTTCACGCAAATTCTGCCGGAGAGCATATTTCTCATGCATTGCGAGGATTTCTTGCTGAACAGGGTACTCTTTCCCAGTTCTCTTGTCCTGGTGCTCATTCTCAAAATGGTGTGGTTGAACGCAACCACTGCCACCTTCTTGAGACGGCGCATGCGATGATGATCAATGCCTCTCTTCTGCCTCACTTTTGGGCTGAAGCTATTTCCACTTCCACTGTCGGATTTAGGGTTGCGGCAAAACCCTTGAGGTTCGAACACTGGGGTGCGCATGAAGATTTCCCCCTATCGAATCTCACTCTCAGCCTTGTCGCGATCTCTAAGCTTGGCTCGATGAACTCACAACACAAGGACACAAGATTTATACAGGTTCGGTCCACCGTTGTGGTGTAATACCCTACTCTTGTGTGGTGGTGGATTTCCTCTTGGACTGATGTTGAACAGTACAAGGGAAGAACAGCCTCCTGAGGAGAGGTGTTCTTGAGCTGGTGTGGTGTTCTACTTATTCGGGTTTCGGGTTTCAATCTGTTTCCCCCTTTCCTACTGTGGTGGCTAGTCCTATTTATAGAGGCCCTGGTCCTCTCTCCAAATATTGAGCGGGAAGGGATCCAACAATGGCCAATTTGAAAGGGGACAACTAGTACAAGCTATCCTGACTAAAGGTGGTCTTCGCCTGTCAAAGGCGCTGGCGGTGACGCCGTCTTGGGCTCCACGATGACCTCCGCCATGCCGTCCTGCTGGTCTTGGTCTTGTTGCACCAATATGGAAACCTTTGCCTGATGCCTCAGTACTCCGCGCCTGCGCTTGCCCCTTAGCACCAAAGGGGAAACGAGGACACTGCGTGCGCTGGCACCCGCCTGGCGCCCGCCTGGCCTTGGTCGTCATGGCTTGCGTCACGGGAACCTCGCAAGGTACCCCTTGCCTTGATCTCTCCGCCCCCTCGCGAGCCTGCCTGGTGAGGCCGCTCCTGAGGAGGCCTTGTGTCGTCCGCCTCGTGAGTCTTGGCCCCTCGCGAGGGACTTGAGTGTTGGTTGACGAAGACAGGCCGCACTGGGCCACTGGTGGAGCCACGCCGCGGGCCGCAGGCAGGCAAGTCTGGGGACCCCCGTTCCCAGAACGCCGACAGTAGCCCCCGGGCCCAAGGCGCACTTGGACTTGGCTTAGCGGCAAAGCCAAAGGGCAAGTGCGGAGTGCCTCGGGCCCTAACAGCCTGCGGCCTTGGTCGACATGTGGCGACTGATTGGACGTGGGCGTCTCCGCTTCCCCACGCTGCCTCGGCAACTGCCCGTCTGACAAAAAGGCTGGCGCGGGCAAGGCTTGCCTTCATTGCATTCCTTCGTCTTGCTCCAGATCCCCTTCCACACTCCTTGCTTCCGAAATCCCAAGATCCGCTCCAATCCTTCCCCTTGAGCAACCAATGGCGCTCCGGAAGGCCAAGGTCGGTGCGCCGCCAGCTTGGTACGAGCCGGCCCTTGACGTCCCCAACGTTTTGAAGAAGAACCTCGCCGCCACGCGCCTGCTAATGGCGGGGGAGAGCAATGAAAAGGGGAAGACTGAACTCCAGGCTGGCTCCGCCGTGCCGGAGGCTCGGGGGAGCACCTTCTATCCCTTGTTCATGAGCACCGTCGTTGCAGGCCTAGTTCCCCCCCTTCTCCGACTTCTTCTATGTTGTCCTCCACCATTACAGGTTGCAGGCCCTTCATCTCCATCCCAACTCCATTCTTCTCTTGTCGATTTTCGCCTACTACTGCGAGCGTATGTCGGGGCGATGCCGTCTGTGGCTCTGCTGCACCACTTCTTCCTCCTCCGAACCAATAGCGACCACACCTTGGGGTGCGCCAATCTCGTCGCGTGCGGCAAGGCCAATGCAATTTCGAAGGCCGGGAAGAGGGTCAATGGCTTCCGGAGCAAGTGGGTCATGATGGATGCCAAGTGTGTCTACCCCCGGTTGGCGCTGCCAATGGAGATGCCCCAATCTGACGAAGGGTGGTCTCAGCGAAGCTCACTGACGATCGAGCGACGTTGGTGCTGGAGAGGATGAACACCGACCTGAAGTCGGGCAGCGTGAAGGCAGAGAAGTTGACGGGGGCAGCGGGTGGCTCCACTTCAGGTGCGCTCACGCCCCTTATGGATGCTTGGGGGTGCAGACGACAAGCTTCGCCTGAATCTGGTGGCTTTGACTGATGAGGAGCTGGCCGCAGCTCTCCGCCTCTTGGTCGGGGACGACCAGGAGTATCCGTCGAGTGCCACTGTCCTCTTGTTCCTCCGCAAGGACAGGGCGCAGGTGGTGGCTGCTATGCCCACCTTTGATGGGCGCGGCCTGGTGCCGCCGGTGCCCCTTGTGGTCCAGGGGGCGACGACGCCGGTGGACGTGTCTTTGGGTGACTCCCACAAAGGAGGAGGAGAGGAGGAAGACGAGGAGCGTGACTCGGAGGCGACCCCCGAGGGGACGGGGAGACCTCCCCCTTGCGCAGGGCTGACATCCTCCGCACCTTTCCAGACGACGACGAGGCCGACGCCACCCAAGAGGAGGAGGATCCACCCGTGATCCCGACGAGGAGCAGGTCGGCGCTGATCTCCAGAGAGGCTGCTTCTGCCCAGACGCCGCCTGGAGCCACTTCCAGCCCTCCTGCTGCGTCTTCTCCTGCTCCTGGAGCCCTTGCGGCTATGCCCAGGGCTGCGAGGCTCTCGGGCTTCAAGCTCAGCAAGAGGAAGATGGACTACACTGTGGTAGACCAATAAGTGTCTGTGCTCCATCTTGTTCTTGATTATGTTGTTGGTCCTTGACATTCACCATCGATTGGTTAGGCCACCGTCTGCAGCGAAGAATAGGAAGGAGGACGCGGTGACGCCATCTAGGCCGATCCATCTGCTGCGGCCGCACCTTCTTCCGTGGGGAGGGGAGGCGACGGTGTTTGCACCTCCCCTGCCCGGTCATCCTCGCGAGGCCCGGGAGAGCACCCTCGTGAAGAGTCAGCCCCCGTGGCCCTGCTGGCTCTGGAGGTGCTGCTACCCGACGCTACTGCTGAGGTACCCAAGGCTCAGGAGCCCGCAGTCTCCCAAGCCATGGCTACACTGCCGCCTCCTCCTTCTGCCGTGCCGCTGGTTCCAGATCCTTTTGCCTCCCTGGATGTCTTGGAACGTGCCCTTTCTGAGATGGCCTAGCTGCGAAAAGACCTCCAGGGCACCGACTCCCATCTGGTAGTCGGGCGTCTCGAGCTGGTTTCCGGCTGGCTTCACTTTGATGCTTCTGTCCGAGCGGCGCTAAGGTGGGTAGCGGCAGCCTCTAAGAAGGAGAAGTAGGCCACCACCCAAGCTGCAGCCGCTCGCGAGGCAGCACTGAAGGATGCCTCGGCCGCCCAGGACCGCTGCAGGGCGCTGGAGGCCGAGCTGAAGGATTTGCGCGACAAGCACGCCGAAGAAGCTCGTGACCGCCAGGTCGAGGAGGAGAGGATGAAGGCCCAGGAGGATGCCATTAGGGGCCGCGTCGCCGAGCTAGAGCAGTTAGCGGAGGCGCAGGTCACTAAGCGCGGCCGGCTGGAAAAGCTGGAGCAGAAGGTGAGGGCAGAGGAGGCTGAACTCGACGCCAAGGCGAAGGTCCTGGCCGAGGACTGCGGCCTTCGCACTCCTCAAGGAGAGGTCTCGTGTGGCGCTGAAGGCACTCTATGAGAAGGGCCTGGAGAAGCCGCTGACTACCGACGAGGACGGCCCCGCCCAGCTGCTTCCTTACTTGGTTGAGGCACTTGAGGAAGTTGTGAGCGGCATCGGCCCTATGGCAGAGGAAGAAGCTCGCATCCTTTCTTCCGCTGCACTGACGCGCGTCTTCAGCCACCTCCACCTTCGTGACCCTGACGCCAATCTTGACGAGCTACTAGAGCCTGTGGGCGGCGAGTGCTACGCCGCTGCTGCTGAAGCCGTGAAGGGCCAGGTGGAGGCCTTGTTGGAGAAGTTTCGTGCCTTCGATGTTGCGCCCATGGCAGGCGGTGCTGCTGATCCTGCGGCCCCGAGTGGTGGTACAGGTGAAGGCGATGCCACCACGGGAGTGGAGTCCCTGGCGGGCGACGGCGGTATCCAAGGATGACTGACTTACGGCTTCTTTCCTGCTTAATTCCTACAATGTGCACCATGCCTCGTGGAGGCGTTTAAACTTGCGTCTGGTATTGCGAAGACAATTATGGCTTGTAATATTTGCTTCGAGATTTTGCAGTTTTCTTCCTATTTGCTTTACATTCTACGTCGGCAGGGCCCGGCCCCGCGTATACCTCAGCCACCGTTGGCCCCGACCGGATCACCAGGACAGGACCAAGGAGTGAGGGGCTACGTGACCAGTTAGGCTCCTGAGTTGCAATGCTCAGGAGTCCCCCTTGACGCGCAAACAGCTTATAGGAAGGGAATGTAGGGGTAGATCTGGTGTTCTACGTCGGCAGAGCACGGCCCTATGCATACCTCAACCGCCGTTGGCCCCGACCGGATCACCAGGACGGGACCAAGGAGTGAGGGGCTATGTGACCAGTTAGGCTCCTGAGTCGCGATGCTCAGGAGTCCCCCTTGACGTTCAAACGGCCTTCATACCTTGGCTCTGCTCGGGGAGGGGCGTGCGACGACCAGGTCCAGGGGACCTGGCTGGGTGGCGTACGCTCGGGCGTGACCCGGGCGCAGCCCCCGTGCCAAGCCCCCTCGCGCGACGCTCCTGAGGGGAGGTGTTGCGATGAGGCCAGACATTGAGCTTTGGGGCTCCCTGAGGTTGATACGGCTGTGGGGCCGCCCTTAGTTGTTTATCACCAACACGGAGCATAGTGCTTCTGTATGTGTACGGGCATAGCTGCTCCTCGGCAGTGTCGACGGCCAGCACGGAGCATGGTGCTTCCACTGGTGTGTGGAAGGGGGGGCTCCCTGCTGCGGAGAGCCCCCGGGGCGTGTACAGCCCCGCCCTGACACGTGGCTTGCACGGCAGGGCTAGACGAGGTGTATATGGACACTCGTGAGCCAGCGCGGGACTCACGAGGCCCTACCTCAAGGCGGGTTGCGCCTGGTCTTGGGTCTTTGGCATCTGTGTGTTCCTGCGAGACGGTTAGGTATAAATGCTCTGCGTCCTCAGGTCCCAGCCCTCGAGCAAGCTCAGCCGCCAGTGGTATGCCAGGTCATGATGCCGTGGTCAAGGCCAGGGGGTGAGGGCTGGAGAGCCAGTAAGAGCTCCTAAGTCGTGATGCTCAGGAGCCCCCCTTTTAACGCAAAAGCGAATTGTATGAGAGAGGGAGGGACCCGTGGTAGATGGCAATCGAGCAGGTGATAATCACAGGTAGATTAGGCATGAAAGGCAACCATCTTAGGTAAATGCAGAATGGATACATGCCACTGGGTCAGACCCAAGCGGCTTGGGGATGATGCAGCCCGAAGGGCGCCCCCATCAAGGTAAGCTAAAGACATAAAAGGAGATACATGCTGCAGGGACGGACCCACGCAGCCTGGGAATGATGCAGCACTGAGGGCGCTCCCAGCTCAAATGAACTTGGGAGATGTCAACTGGTTCCATTGTAGAGGGGGTGTTGGGGCAGCTGAAAATGTGTGGTGAAGGGGCCGACCCTCACGAGCCACCGGGGCCCTGAGCCTCAGGAGGCTCTGGGGGCCCAGGTGGTTCCTTGAGGACCATCTCCATCTCTGCTAGGATAGATGGTGTTTGGCCTCCTGAGCCGCCAGGATGCTCCACAGGTGATGCTGGTAGCTGACAGCCGTGTTCGGCAGGCCGAAAGGCATGCAAACGTAGTTGTGCGGCAAACCCTTGCAGTGTCCCACGCGTGAAGGCCAGAAGCGCTCCTGAGATGCGGCTCGGTTGAGTCCTAGGATGTTGATGCAGACGCACAGCCCACCATCCTCGCCTGGATGGGAAGCCACACCGGCGAGCGGCGGTCACCGCGCACGGCCCTCGCTTCCTGAAGCTCCAGAGTGGTCTTGGCAATGAACTCCTGAATGTTGGGCTTTCCACGCCCTGTGTCTTTCTGAGGGAAACGTGTCGCGAAGCATGCCTCTAAGTGGTGCCCGAGCGCCTCCCTCGTGATGTTGGCGAGGTCTGAGGCCCTCTAGAAGAGAGCCCCCGAGCCCTGCCCGAGGAGGGCACCGGGCGCGCCTTCCTATGTGTGACAGTCTGGTTTTTTCCCTCCTTTCTTTGCCTGGTTTCCAGTTGAGTTGGTTTTGAATTTGAAGTTTTTGAATCATTTCATTTGGACTTAACCACTTGGGTACCCCTTGATTTTCACCCAAGAGCTCCCTCTCCTCCTCAAAACCATCATTCCACCTCAGGATCATCTCAAAATATTGCTTGGAATATTTTTCTTAAATGAAAAATATTCATTTTGCCCTCCAAAACCCTAGTTAGCCCTTTGTGCTCCAAAGCAACCCTAATTTTTCTTGCCCTAAAAATCCTGAGAAAAATCCCAATTGTTCTTTGGACCCTAGGGCACCTTTCTGAGCAAAAATATTTCATCACTCTTTGGAATATTTTGGCTACAGAAAATAAATTCATTTCTGGACAGAAATGGTAGTTTCTACAACAACTACCATTTTACTAGCTCCATTGTAGCTGGTTTTTCTTGTGCCTATCTACCTTAGTAAGTGTAAGTAAACCCCCAAAGCTTAGCCCTTAACTCCCAGTGGTTTGACCACATAAATCTCCAAAGTTACTGTCCAGAAACTTGCCAGTAGTACAAAACCATTTCTACTGCACCTGGATCCAAGCCAAACCATGGTAACACTTCAATTTACTAAGGACTATACGCCAGACATCATGGTTAGCGCTTAGGGTGGCCTAATGTCACGGTTCATGCGGTGACCGCGTTCGTCCGGGCGTGCTGGCATGCAAAACACGCGCTCTGCGTGCCGCCTAGCACTATGTTGAGCGCGTGCTCGCTGCCCAGCCGGCCCAAGTATGCCACACCTCGCCACGATCCTCGTCTCCACCCCCTTAACTCCCCCCTGGCGCTCGCCGACGCCGGAGCTCGCTGCAGCAAGCACGGGCACGGTCCGGCCAACGACACAGTGCGCGGCGCACTGTGCTCGTCGCTTTTCCCCCTCGCTCCCATGCTCGTCCGCGCCTGAAATAGTTCTTGCGTGACCTCCGTCGTCTTCCTCCTCTCTCTTTGGCACTGTTCGTCACTGGGCGTCGTGGACAGGCATCCTCCGGTGGAGCCCGAACCCTCCTCACCGCCCGCCTATAAATGTCGCCACCCCCAGCCTCTTGGAGCACCTGCAACTACTCCCACACCCTCCACAAACTTGTAGAAGCCGTAGCCCGGTCGGGCAGGCCGCGGGCTGTCGTCCCAAAGCTCGAGCTCGCTGGTGATCCCCTTCGGATCATCCCCGCAGCTCCAGCCCCTCCCAGGCCAGGGCGACCCTGCCAAGGCCTCCGCCACTCTTCGGTGAGGCCGTTCCACCCCGCTGGAGCCACTGGAGCCACCCCGAGCCGTCGTCGTCTTCGTCTCCGGCAACCTCCGCCCTCTGCCTCCGTTGGAGAGGACGATTCCGACATCGTCCGGTCACCTCTAGCCATGCTACGGGTACGGGCAGGTGCGCAACCTTCTTCTCCTTCGATCCCCTCCCCCCTCTCATTTGACCCCAAGAACCCTCGTCGGCGGCGTGTGCTCCAGCGAAGCGCCGCCTCCCTCTATTTCCCTCTCCCCTCCTTCTGGCTTGACTAGCGACGCCCGCTAGTCAGCCACTCATTACGCGCGCGAAGCGGTATGAGTGGTGGCGCCCTGGGCGTTTATGCCTTC